>NW_026782497.1:0-362636 GCF_031769215.1 Ylistrum balloti
GGATATACCCAGCCAACTCGGATAATGACTCCCCCTTCTTCCTAGTTTTTCCCCGAAGCTGGGCCCAGTACACACCCACATCCCTCTCGGGGTCAAATCTGGACTTAAGTGCCGACGTCACACTTTTATAGTCCAAGCGCTCTGTGGGGGTTAGATCACTATATACCCTAAGGGCCGTACCCTCGAGTTTCACAGCCAGGAATTGGCAAGCTTGAGCCTCTGTCCAAGCGTTAATGGTCTTGCAAGCCTCAAAGTGTGTAAACCAATCTTTATAACTACCCTGGCCATTATAAGCTTCCGGGACAACTATGGGTTTGGGCAGGGGAACTAACTGGGGCGACTGGGGCTGAGTCGCCTGCGAAGGGGCTGCCCCGGGTCTTGATCTAGGGGTCGAGCCAGCAAGGGGTGTACTAAACCTAATCCTTGAAGGACTCCAGCTAGAGGGCTCCCTATTCGTACCTTGGCCTAGGCCGCGAGGGGACCCCGTATCTTGGGCGGCCTCCCCAATTTTGCCATCGCCCACCCCTTCCCTTTCACGAGCCGGCCGCCTTCCACGCGTTTCGCTCCTACACAACAGTTCATCTAATCTTTGGCGCATTGATTCTATCTGTAGTCCGTAGTCCGGAATATCAAAATTAAACTCACCGCCCTCCGCCATCGTTGCCAGTACTTAATGACTAAGTTTTTAATAGAAGTAGTTATCAAACAGTCGAACCAATTTCAGATAGAATTATTTATAACTTATCTTGACCTTTAAACCTTAATTTTCCCTATACTCCTAATAATATCTTTTTAGCACCGGTCCCGCCGGAGGTTCCAATTGTAACGAACGACGTCTCGCGACCCGCTAGTGGCCGCCCCGCGGACGTCACCTCTGTAGTTACAATAATAAAAGTGCCCAATGGGTTCGACTGCCGCTTTCGCTTGCAGATTTCACTAACAAATTTCGACCAAGTACTGGCAATAATGACGAGAAGAATTAAACAGATTCAACAATTTATTATATATTTTACAAGAGTAAAGTTTAGCATGAAAGACATTTAACCGGCTCAGTGAGTGTTTTAAATTAACCCTAACAATGTACAGAAGCCACCTGAAATAAACAAACTTTTACCTAAACTAACTACCAGGCAGGAACCAATGTCGTGGTTGTCGAAATTCTCTAGCTAAATTAACTCTCGGCCCACGGAATCTGACACCGTTCCTCGGAGCGAGTCTCAAACCTCGCCGAACGGACAAATCTCCGCCACGTGACCGACTCCAAATTTACAAAGTCCAACTCAACACTACCGCCTTCTCCTACGTTCGTCTTGGCGAGGGGGGCACACAAAATTAGCCTCACCGAACGAGAGAAAACTACTCCCCGAGAATACCAATTCTCGAATTATCCACTATTTAACAAAATTTCAACAGCTAGCGAACGTTCCCCTCAATCACGACACGAGGTTCCCGCCAAAACTTAAGTCTGCATAAATCGAAAAATATACCAAATTACACGGTCGGAAATCAAACCTATCGGGTTGTAGGTGGCAACTGATGTTTAGTAAACCATTTTATAACATTTTAGGGAAGAGATGGGCGCTGACAACACAAAAATCTAACAGATTACCCTGCCCGAATTTCAATACCGACCTATCGTATCTTGGCCTCCAAAGGAAGAGGCTGTGACGTCACTTTTTCTCCCAGAGTTCCTCGCTTCCTCGGACAGGGTTGTACTAAATTCCGAAAAACGACACGAAGTGACCCACGCGTCGCTACACGTCACCAAGTTACCAAAGTAACATCATCGTTTCACCTAAAATGGTTAAAAACGTGAATGTTAGGATCAATTGCGAATCTAGGGAAACAAGGTGGTTCCAAGTGTAACATCGGTACAGACTCACCGTGACTTTGTCTCTTTAATCTAAAACACGTTAATTTGGAGCTCTCTACTTCTTCCTCTGAAAAAAAACCCCGTGGAATTCTTGTACATCCGTTACAACAATTCCACGCTTTTGATGTTCAAACTATTTTAATCGATTTCAATTTGTAGCAAGTTCAGTTCATTGAACAAAGCTATTATTCTCTCTAAATCAAGACTGCTACTCTATCACTGGAGCTGTACAATGGATTTACTGTCTTAATTCTATAGAAAGTATTCAAGCATGTCATTACACAGCGACAGCCACGGTCGACTGGTGATAAATTGTCACTGTGACTCAAAGTTTTGGAGTCACCAGTACTGGAACAGTATAATGCAATCACTGATGAAATTAAGTTCTAACAGAAAACTCTATCGGAATTTGTTTTCATGTCGTGCACCACTACTTTAATTCTTTCAAAACTTAATTCTCTTTCCATTTGTTTTCTTTATTCGTTAGATAGATTTTATGGCGCCATGGGTAGTATACTCGGCATACCAAAAGGAACAAAGTGTGGGACACACTATCTGCTGACCTGCCAACGTTTTAATAGGGAGATGTGTTTATTGGAATGGTTTTCAAGACAAGCTACAATCATCCTGCCAAGTCACTCATACTCACTTAAAATATTTGTTATGATATCTTGAAAGTAAACAACAAGACATTTACTGACCATGTTTATCGTATATACCAACCAAAATAGGAAATATCGTCAGCTGACGTGATTTCTTTAATAGATTTCGACAACTGACCCGATATCGTCAACTGAAAGTGTAGAGTGTAGTGTGAGGTGTGGTATGGGATATGGCGGTGTGATATGTGGGGTGTAGTGAAGGGTGTGTGGTGTGGTGTGTGGTTGTGAAGTGTGGGGTGTCTTTTTGGGGGTGTGGTGTGTGGTATAGTGTTGGGTGTGGTGTGGGATGTGGTGTGGGGGTAGTGGGGGGTGGTGTTGGGTGTGGTGTGGAGCGTGGTGTGGGATGTGGTATGGGGGTGTGGTGTGGAGTGTGATGGGGGATGTGGTGTGGATATGGTGAGGGGATACGGTGTGTGGGTGTGGTATAGTGTTGGGTGTGGTGATGGATGTGGTGGAGGTGGTGTGGGATGTGCTGTGGGGTTGGGTTGTAGAAGTGTGGGGATGTGGTGTGGGAGTAATAGGGGATGTGGTGTGGGGGTATTGGATAGTGTGGGGATGGTGTGGGATTTGGGTTAGGGTGTGGTGTGGGGATAGTGGGGGTGGTGTGGGATGTGGTGTGGGGGTGGTGTGGGATGTGGTGTGGGGGAGTGGTGTGGGGTGTGATGGAGGATGTTGTGTGGGTTGTGATGGGGATGTGGTGTGGGGGATTGGTGTGGAGTGTGATGTGGATATGGTGTGGGGGTGTGGTGCGGGGTGGGATGTGGTGTGTGGTGTAAGATGTGGGATGTCTTTTTGAGGGTGTGGTGTGTGGTATAGTGTGGGATATGGTATGGGGGTGTGGTGTGGGGTGTGGTGTGGGATGTTGTGTGGGATGTATGGTGTGGGGTTCGATGTGGGGGTGGTGTGAGGTGTGGGGTATAATGTTAGCTGTGGTGTTGGATGTAGTGTGGCGGTAGTGGGGGTGGTGTTGGGTGCGGTGTGGGGCATGGTGTTGGATGTGGTATTGGGGTGTGGTGTGGGGTGTGATGTGGGATGTGGTGTGGGATGTATGGTGTAGGGTTTGGTGTGGGGTCGGTGTGGTGTGGGGGTGTGGTGTGGGGTGTGATGTGGGATGTGGTGTGGTGTGGGGTGTATGGTTTGGTGTGGGGTCGGGGTGTGGTGTGGGGGTGTGGTGTGGGGTGTGGTGAGGGGGTGTGGTGTGGGGTGTATGGTGTGGGGTTTGGTGTGGGGTCGGTGTGTGGTGTGGGGGTGTGGTGTGGGGTGTGGTGTGGGAGGTGGTGTGGTGTGGGGGTGTGGTGTGGGATGGGGTGTATGGTGTGGGGTTTGGTGTGGGGTCGGTGTGCGGTGTTGGGGTGTGGTGTGAGGTGTGATGTGGGGTGTTGTGTAGTGTGGGGGTGTGGTGTGGTGTGGGGTGTATGGTGTGGGGTTTGGTGTGGGGTCGGTGTTTGGTGTGGGGGTGTGGTGTCGGGTGTGGTGTGGGATGTGGTGTGGTGTGGGGATGTGGTGTGGGGTGTATGGTGTAGTGTTTGGTGTGGGGTCGGTGTGTGGTGTGGGGTGTGGTGTGGGTGTGTGTGATGTAAGGTGTAGGTTATCTTTTTCGGAGGTGTGGTGTAGGGGTAGGGGTTGTGATTCTGTGTGTGGATTATGGAACATAGTCCACATCACAAACTACATTACAGGTCATGTTGATAGTCTTTTCACATATAAAAGGACCACCACCGAAATTATTACTAATGGTATATATATATATATATATATATATATATGTGTGTGTGTGTGTGTGTGTGTATATATGTCAGAGTATGACATTACATATATATGTCAGAGTATGACATTACATGTAAGTCAAAATCTCTAAACTCACTTAACTAAAATACAACCATTTACTACTGTATCATAGACAGTTCTGAACTCGACCAAAGCATTTGTTGACTTTGAAATGTCCAAAAGGACCCCCTTCCCAACTCTCACTTTCTTAAGCACTTAGTACGTTAGGTCACCGTGACATACTTTTCGACTAGAGTTACTTTTTTCAACCGGTTTAACTTTCTTGTGCTTTGGAAATGAGATATGCATCAAAATCATTAAGAAAAATTCTAAAAATATCGCGCAGTTTTGTCGAAATGAGATCAGTTGTGAATTTGACATCTCCACTCCCGTGCCCTGGTTTCATGCCCTGGTTTGAGATCTCTCTGTATCAAAATTGAGATGCACTGATACAATATATTTTCTGGAACTACCGGTCGATATTATCAGACAATCATGGATCGTTTCAGTTGCAGTCTAAAACAAATAAATGCTTAAAAACATGTGATTAGATTTCGCCCGACTGGTCGTAAATTTATCATAAAAGAGAGACTATTAACAAGGACACGACAGACTGATGAGAGTACAACAGTTATTACACTTATCCAGCAAACAATCGTACAACGACCTCCACTTAGACACGACGGGCAAAGAATAAATTCAATCCCTTGTGCATATAAATGTTGACACGAAATAGAATAATGAATCCCGTTACCATTGAGGAATTCGATAACGTAATGTAATATCGACTGAGTTTTTTTCTATTGGTTGTAGTGTAGCATTTTATTCACACCCTCCGGAATTTATATCAAGATCGCGGCAGCCGTGGTCATTTAGTTTGAACCTAGCTTGGTATTTCATATTCTTCAATTATCTGAAGTAGTGCCAACAGATTGTTTGTTTTCGTAATTTATTTTTCAAAAGCACACCATTCTCTTGTAAATGTTTTTGTTTTTTTTCTTTTCCTCAAACAGACACTACGGAAAAGTATATATAACACCGTCTCCAGAATTTCTTGATTGAAAGACTGAGCTACTTTTTACTCTGATTACTGTTGGTAACTATGTCTTATATATATGGACGTATTTATCAGATATCTATACTTATTCAGAATCAGATACGATGTTTGGCCCTATCGTCATTTCTCCTCCCGATATTGAGTGCAGTAAATATTTCTTCATAAACAGCGTAATAAATAAATAAATGAATAAATTGCGCTCGACAAATCACGTGTCCGTGCAGGGATGATTCCATTGATCCTCGCCTCTTGGCTTCCTACAAAGTCTCTAAGACTGGGAATTCTTTTCACGTGCGGATGAAGATGGAATGATTTTCGAATTCACGGGAAATTTTTACATTTCTTGGCATGGTAACGTTATCAATCCTGGATATATACCAGAGAGTTATCGTTGCAGTCTTCCGGTGCCTGAATTTGAGACATCTAAATGGTACATGCAATAACACTACTAAATCTTCAAAGAAATATTTTTCATGGTTGCTGAAAGAAACAGGAAAATTATATTGATACGTATTGAGAAATGTGTTTGTCTAAAGCACAACGGCATTACTAAAACCGGTATTACAACACAGGGACATGTAGCTCTTTTCTGTGGAGGGGCTTGTGTAGTATTACATTGTAGTTAAATAGAGACAATAATAATACTATACATGTTTATTACCACAATTTTTACAAGTAAATTACCATTAATGTAAATAATATTACAAACTATATTCATTAACAGAATACTTCAGAGCGGGAACACTATTAAGTCGGTTGCTGTTCCGCACTATCACAAGGAGACTTGCACGAAGAGATATCACAGACCTCCACAACCACACGCTCACAACACGTGGGATAACTGTCCATGAACGACTACAGTTGTTGACAGCAGGTTAAACAATATCAAACTATAAAAATCCTTACCAGTGAAATATTGTTCAGGTTGAAGTTTTCTTACAGATTAAGTCATTGTTTAGTTTAAACAATAATACATATAGGATTGGACGTTGTCGGGAACGGTGAATTCCATTCTTAGGAAGGTGGAGCAATCAGAATCGCCGTTTCTTGTGGTACGTCATTCCATAAATTTCCAAGATGGCGGCGTCTAGTTCTAAAGCTACTGTCACCGAACGCTTTAATGTTGTCAAGTTCAAGGCCTTTCAGAAGCAACCTGTTGATTCTTTATTGCTTAGGAAAGGCGTGTACCTATCGACAAAGCCGAGTCTCACGTGTTTTCGACAATAGGGAAATGAAAACAAGCTGAAAGCTTATATTAATTTCTGTTCCGGTCTTCTATACGGAGTGTATTTGGTGATATGATAAGCAGACATGATATGATTAAAACAGTATTTACATCCATCTATTCCATATCACAAATACCAACGTTTTTGATAGACAAACGGAAATTTGTTAAGATTATACAAAAGACACGCAAGCGAACAGTACCTTTTGATAACCTAAGAGTTAAATACAGGAAAGTCAAACGATGAATTAAACTGCATCATACAGCTGTTTCGTCCTTCACTCGCTAGGACTCGTCAGTGATGATATGGGCCAAAATTGTGAAGCCTAGGAGGCGACTAAGGAAAACCCACACTATAGAAATATATGTAACACTTTAGACGGGGAGACGCAGGCAGCGATATAATTGACTAGATACTGTAATTTTCATATATCAAATATTTTAACAATTTTATAACAAGCATACCTAGAACGTTCCTGGCTAACCATGTATTGACCCAGCCTGCGATACAGGTGTTTAATCAAAAGTACCTAAAAATAGTCATGACCTATAAGCTAAAGACGCTTACTCTGTTGGAACACCTAATCTTATTCTCCTTGTAATTTTTCGGGATTCCCGAGTAAATATTCTATTTGTTCCTATTGTGTACTGGTTCCATCGGACTTGAGTTTTAATTAAGAATCTGTTGGCATGTCGGTATTTTCTTTTTTACCGTTCCGATGAGTTCCGTGTCACATTAGTTTGACAGGCATTTTTATCAATTTCTGCACTGCGGCTCAAGTTATTTCTCGGCGCCACTCCATCTACATTCCATGAATATAGATAAGCGTCGATATATCCTGTTTTTCTTTTTTGTTTGTTTGTGGGTTTTCTCCCAGTTTTACTTGAATGCGTTGGTCTAAAACAGAGTTAACATTATTACTATGCAAATGAATGTGAGTGCTAGACTTCTTTTCAAAAATATGGTCATCATTATCGGCTTCTGAAAACATTTGGAATGATCCCTCAGTTTCCATCGCATAATTATCAGACGCTATGTTAACATAGAAGTAATGTACATCAGAGTCACTTTCATCGTAAGAATTTGTACTATAACATTTAAATCTATTGGGGAAAAAATAAAAAGAGTGGGGAAATAAAATGATTGACTCAAGATTTCACACAATACCACCTAGATTATACACTCACTTTGATCGCTTTTGTCTGTGCTGCCGTGTTTATGTCTGGATCTGAGAGCAGACCTGGTTCACACTTACACAATATAACCAACGAGGTCCATATTTGGTTAGATTGTTGTGGTCATTGCTAAGGGTTAAAGGTCAAATATGTATTAAACGATTGTTATACTAGCAATTTCAAATAGCAAATACATATGAAATGTTATTTTTTCCCATCGTCTGCAATATTCTATAAGCCGTAATAATAGATTTGTCTGGGCTAATGATTTCACTGCGTCTTGTAACAGGTTTCCATGTCATATAAAGTGAAAACTATACACAATTTTCCTGTACGATCGTATCATGGAGAGGACATTGATAAGTTGTGATAACTTGGGTTCGATTCCTTTTGTACATATCATTTATACAATAAAATTAGTTTGATTCGGTTCTAATTTGATCATTTTGACATTTTAAAGTTGTTTACGTCATTGCACCTATATGCTATCTAAAATCTATCGTCATTTTGGGAAGGCGACTTGTCATTCGCCATTCACTTCTCACCTTCGCATGTTGATACAGTGTACCGTTTGCCACCAGTTTCATCAGCTTTCTGCTGAAAATATGTACACGATTTAAAAAAAAAAACAAAAAAAAAACAAAAAACAAAAAAACAAAAAACACCGCTGTATTGTCTTCAAAACAAATATTAAACAGTGTATGTATGTATTTTAAAAGTTTTTAATAGGAAAAGTAATAAAAACAATCCACTATTTCATCAGCAGTGCACATATAAAATGGTATATGCAAAAAAATTCATGTAAACAATATGTTTTATGCAACTAGTATATAAAGGTTCTATTGTTATCACAGCATACTCGTGGAAGGAATTTGATAGGTTTTAACCGCAACACAACCTTGATAATAGCTCATCGATCAATTTATATGAACGAACTAGTATTGTCTTTCTAGTACAAGAGGGAATTATTTTAAAATGTTTTCAATATCGTTTCATTGGCACAAGTTCCTGTTGAGAAAGTCACTTACAATTATAGTAGGGGAGGTAATCCTAATTAAAGAAATATTGGAATGTTAAGGGAGTTAACTCTAAACACACACGCGTGTCGGGATTTGCACAACAGAAAAAATGCATCAAGTAGTTAAAAGAAATGAATGATTTTCCTTTATGGAGGACTGACTTAAAATTTCTGCCTCCTAGTTTGTCTAAAAGTAATAAATATTTCGAAATAACATGGCACATTCTAGGTTAACTCGAAATTAAATAATTTGTTACCCTCAACAATTACTACTGAAAACCTGTAAGATATAAGAATAATTTCCTTAAATTGTCCATACTATTTTGTCCTTCCTTCTTGCCCTTTTTCGTTCCCTTTATATCACTATGGAATTTGAAAGCTATGACATTTGAACACAATTTCGGCTACTCTCTCATTTTTTTTCTGTTATTTTCTGTTCGAAATTGCCTCACTGCTTCTTCTTTTCGTTGGCGACTGGCCTTGGTTTCGTCACGTCAATATGAAGAAGTCGGTCAAAGAGGAGAGCGATGATACATCCGATGAATGGTCCCACCCAGTAGACGATCAGATGATCCTGGTTAGAAGCACCTTTACATCCCAGAAGATGACCAGTAGCCATGGCAGGGTTGAAGTACATGCCGGTTGTCGAGATTCCTTGAATAAAACGAAGGAGAGTTCAGTACTTCGATCACGCAGACGATTTTATAAAGGTATTCAAAAGCAAACGTAATTTTGGCAAGTTTTATATTTCTAGCGACATGATTCAAAAATAATTTACGACGCTTTAATTTTTAATTTATCGGCCAACCTGTTATAAGCTCTGAAGGCTTTCCACCGCAGTTCTATAGGAGCCCCGTGGAAAACCAACATGACTTTTATACATATCTTATCTATTCAATAAAATAAAAAAAATGATCAGAAGAGAAATTTACGATGTCGGTTGACAGATGACCTTCAATAAAGTCACCATTCTATCGGGGAATCGAACCTCGGTCTCATAGGTATTATGTCTGGCGACCACACTTTTACCTACCGATTACAATCATCAAGGCACCATTTCCGACTTTGATAAATTCGTCTATGAAGGAGTTTTTCATTACAGTCTGCATTCCCAGCCAGGTGTCGATGAGTGTTGCGGCTAACTCTATTCCCATACCGACCAGTAAGGTGACGTTGAGGTCGGTTACACAACTTGTCTCGTAGTACCTGTCACGATGGTCAGGTACCATATCCAGGGACCATACCAGACGGGCGAACTTGTAAGACGCTAATCCAGCCAAAGTTTGAAAGGCTATCTTCACCACGGCCTTCACTGGACCAATTTCTCTCAAACATAATGAATACAAGGACTTAACTGGGTTTTCAGATGCACCGAAATAGGTCCTATTGGC
Organism: Ylistrum balloti; assembly: GCF_031769215.1. Taxonomy (NCBI): domain Eukaryota; kingdom Metazoa; phylum Mollusca; class Bivalvia; order Pectinida; family Pectinidae; genus Ylistrum; species Ylistrum balloti. The sequence continues at coordinate 10,170 of NW_026782497.1, forward strand.
GATGAGACATTCGATGACGATTGCAACGAAAAGCCAACCAGACCCATAATGACTAAAAATGAAATTGTTTTCATAAAAGTACGCGCACATTTCCATAGTAGCGAGAAAGTCACAGACATATTCGCTGATTACTGGATGGAGAATTAATTTGCTTAATATTCTTAGGATAACGCCCGAGAGAACTGTTATGGTTAGGTACATCAATGATCCACCCATTGGAGTGAAAAACTCCTCCACCGGAAGGGTTCCGAAAGCCATCTGCCATAATGGTCGCCAGGTCCCATTAGCCATCATCATGTTTGCTGCCATCCTGGAATCCAATAAAATATCATAGACTCTGTAAGTGCCACAAGTAACGGTACGATGATGAAATATTGAAATAAATCAAAGTATCATAGCCTGTGTAATAGGAAGGAGTAATGGAAAACACACTACCACCGCTAGGGTTCGAACTAGCGACCCTTCGGTCTCTGGCCGGACACTCTACCGTTCGTCTAAAGGGAAATCTCTACTAGCTGTCAACTTCTACACCTGCGATACCCTCAATCCCTGGACCAATACCTTTGTTTATCTTATCGGGTCCCGTGTCTTAATAACCATGGGGACGACGCGATGACTTCTGGGATTTATTACGCTATGCAATTGACATTTTATTGATTATGTATACAATGTACAGTATGATTACCTACATGGGATTAAGGTTTTAGTATCTCCAAAGTCAGTGATAAAACCACCTGTTTCATCCACGAATTTCACAAGCGAACAGTCTTTTCTCTGGGATTTATCAATGTTTTATCTGATTGTATAGAAGATGTATGTGCCTCACTTACACTGGAATTTTAACTTTAATATTTTTTTCCCATTTTGACTTCCTGAAGTATACCATGTGCACGTTTGTATTACAATTTTGTCTGATTGAAGATGATACATGTTTGACATCTTACTGACATTGTCACTCGGTAACTAGATTTTCAATTTACTCGCATCCACATATGTGGATCTACAAACAATCCTTAATTTACGATGTTCTCTTCTTCGTAACCACATAATGTGTGACAATGTTGAAATATTTTAAATTCCAGTGAATATACTAGAAAGTTATACAGGTTGTATCTGAGTGGTTTGCTTATTCATACTGTGAAAAAATAGCTTTAAAATTGATATTTTGAATAATACATTGTTTCCTTTAATACACTATTTAACGGAGAAAAAATCATTTATGTACGAAAAGACTTCCATTTAGGAAAAACAACTAAAAATATATTTATCAAACAGTTTCAGTAAGGAACGATAACTCTACAAAGACACGTGTCTGTCACAAGTGACTGGTACCTGCGGAATGCGACATATTTTTTCTGAGATTTCTCTCATTTAAATATCAATACTTCGTTCTCTCGCTATTTCAAGTTTGAATCATATCCAGAAACCATGCATGTTTGCATGCGGTAGGTCAAGAAACAACATCTTATATATACACTAGCTGTATATCTAATGGTGTCCGGCAGGAATCTATCGAAAGTCTGCTGTGTAAACTCTTCTTGTAAACGTTGTTTGTAAGTGTGTGAAACTGCCATTATTGATCAGTGTCACCCATGTGTGCCTCTCCTGTGTAAACGTCCCCGACTTGTTCAGTAAATATCATAATCATTCATGTGTGACCATGCAGCAAACAGTGTACAATGGACCCGGAGTTATTTCTCTTATGAAGATAAAGACCGTCTTACATATGTATACACGTCCCAATACTCTGCAACATTATAGACCCGTTAGCAAACAACCTGCACCAAGTACACATATGTTACAGACCTGACGGTTGGGTGGTAGCCTTGCTGGTTACCTCTCGAGCGTCCGCCGGAAACCAAAATCCGCTTCAAACCCTCCTTGTGAAAACTCTGACCTAAAGGAAACCCCGGTTCCAGTCCAAAGATAAAGAGTCCCTGGGTTTTTGGGATCGGATCCTTAACAAGACCAAGGATGCTCCGGTCGCTGGATGGCTCTGGACACAGATAATCTAAATAGCACGATGCTAAAAATAGATCAGTTAGCAGCAAATGTCAAATTAGGTTATCGGGGCCAACAAGGGGTAACGCCGGAAGTTATGTTGTTCATATAGTTACACTATACGAATAGTAAAGAAAATGCATATCCTAGCATATTGAACATTGCAACGAAAATGTGAAACTAAATTGATTTTAGAGATAACTTTCTTGAATTACATATTACGTCAGAATTTTCCATATGTTGCAGTGGAATGAATTACTGAGAAATAGTTTGGCGGAATGTACATTTGGTGAAGAAATCATGTTATACATTTTGTAACTGGTTTATTTTATGGCAAATATGATTTTCTCTATTTTTTTTTTGTGGGCGTTGGCAATTTTTTTTAGTGCGATAAAAATTGGAAATTTATAATACCCTCGACAAAGTGAAAGAATTAAAAATTCGAAAATGTTTCATATAAAAATATTCGACATACGAAAATCTTATAAATAAAAGGACTCGTTATACAGCAATGTTATGTTTAAATAGATTCGACATACGAAAATGTTAAAGATAAGGATTCGACATACGATTTTTTTATGTGAAAGGATTCGACATTAGCAAAATGATTCGACATACGAAAACCTTATAAATATGTTATGATATATTTTGATACAACAATCACGTTCTACCGCTCTATATATACGAACATTGAAGTATCGTATTGTAAGATGATTGTTTCCATTTGATGTAAACATATTGTATTGCACATAAGTAGCATTAGGCACAAGTTGTACAACTTTCCAAAGATATAAATATACACACCACACACATTATATTTACAAGGTGGCAGTATAATATAATGACAAACAGCTATAAACAAATTTAGAGGGAGGGGGTGGGGGGGAGAGAGAGAGAGAGAGAGAGAGAGAGAGAGAGAGAGAGAGAGAGAGAGAGAGAGAGAGAGAGAGAGAGAGAGAGAGAGAGAGAGAGAGAGAGAGGAGGAGGAGGGGGAGACAAACTTTGTATGTTTAGAATACTTTGTATATATGTAGATCATGCATCTGCTCCTTCTCCACGCAAGCAAAACACGTGATACATTGTCCACATGCCTATGTATATTAACTCCATGTTATTGCTCTCCTGAACAGGAAAGGAACACCAAGACGGTATCAAATCCACATCGGGTGTTTTGTTTAATTCATCAACTGTAGAGTGGTAGTATAAAATACCCCTTAGTGTGCGATACGTAGATATTTCGGATGTTTATCAGTAATCAACTGAGACGAAAACAACCAAAATGTATTATGTCATGAACTGTTAGCTAGAAATAAGTCAAAAATAGGAAGCTACACTTCAATTCTAGGGTGAACAAAAGCTGATAAATCCTCTACAACCTTACACAAAACGATTTGAAGATTTTATTAATGGTATAAATGTCTGCATCAAACATAAACACATTACCGTGAATTTCGTCAATATTCTTAATCCAAGGTTAAAATATCAAAATTTACATTAATTTTAGTATTAATGGAATGATAACGAGAAAAAGAATTATTCACGAAATCAAGTGTTATTGGAAATGCATTTCTTAAATAATAAAATGAATGAATAGATAAATTAATAAAAACGCGAAATTGAGCCAAAAAAAATTCTACTGTAATCTTTATAGACAAGGAATCTAGATCTGATAACTTACAACTGTTACAGTATATATAAACATTACACATAAGTTTAAGATATGTGTTATATACATTGTACATAAATCTATACGTAGTCCTATTAAAATTGTCTCCCCTTAAACAATATATTGAAATGTCTATCTGTGATCTTTACTTCGGAAATTGTGATATTGGGAACAGCAGAGCGTTTTGGACATATCACTGACTTAAACATGACTCAATCACAAAGAATTGACGAAGTAGACAACCTGGACCAGCCAAATCCATCTCGTTTGGGCGAAAATCTGAACACTTTAGTCACAATCTGAACACTTAAGTCACAGGCGAGTTGTTTGAAAGCGAGTCACAGGGAAAGAAGAAAAAATCGCGAAAAAAAAGTTTCGATGTTTCATATTGCTACTGCGTCAAAAGTATAGGACGCGAAAATGGACTGTCGGGATCTGTTTTCTTACCAGGACAAACAAAACTCATGAAATCAGCACTTACTATTCTTTTACTGATGCTCTGCTTTAAGTTCCAGCAAAAAGAACTGTTATGCTTTGTCTCAGTACAATGTGACCGAAAAGAGCGTTATCCTGTATCGATGTTCTGAAAATTCCTGGAGGCGGTACAAGGAAAAGACCCAATGGTCGATCGTAACCGTTTTTATAAGAGCTTACCTTAAAATTCGAAGCGTGTAACATACTTCTGTATAAGTATCCCACATCAGTCGCCTCCTATATACTATGTATTTGTAGGTGTATTTCTCTTCCAATCCCATTCATGATGAACTGTTGATGAGAAAGTACATGTACAATGCAACAATGATCCTCAAAGGTGACGTACGATCCTCACGGTTAACATTCTACTGGACAACTGGTCAGTTTGGTGTCTATAGCTACGAAGTCGTCCTAAAAATAAAGATTGTTTTCGGGAACGCAGAATACACCCGAGCAATTTCTATACGACAACAATGAAATCAGGATATATACATATCTGTCGGTCGACAGAATCTTTATTCAAACTCGGTCTGATATTAAATAACTAGGGTAAAACGTGAACAAATGAAATATTGTCACGATGACTCATGAACAAGTACAAGAGAAATAGGACAAGGTGTTCCAGTATGGTAAGCGTTTTCAGCTTCATCACGGACATCCGCTTGTGAATCCTGGTAAAGTCAAGAAAGTAACGTCAGTTTCCCGAATAAAAACAAGTTAAAATGCAACAGAACTACCACGCATACCACTCGGCATACTTTAGTAAAATCCATATTTTTACCGTCCAAGGAAAAAGTTTTATCCCAAAGACCATAACACTTCTTCTATATTACCCCGCGTCTCTCAAACCCATGTGTTTCATATTATCGATATTTCTAGAATGATTTTTGCTTCGTTGTTCTTTTACTTTGATTAGAAACAATTATTTCTCTGCTTTGATGGAACTAGTAAATCTTTTATTGTCCATCAGATCCAAAAAGCCTTGGACCTTTAATTCAAAATATATCTCTGAAGTGATGTATGTTCATATATACAATTGTACAGATTATCTGAAAGTCCTGTATGCACAGCAACTACAATACAATGTGTCAGCCCTTAAACTGAAGGTTGGAAACTTGTCGAAAAATAATGATGCAGAAAAAAGAGTGTGCAGTTGAATAAGTTGTCGTTTTGGTCTTATTTTATGTACATAGATCCTTCAGTAAATTCAACTTCTGTTGTCGGATTCTCGATTTTCGAATCCCATGGGACGGATTAATCTCTTGATAACAACTTTAAGCTCAGCAATATTTGCTGACTTATGATAGGGTGGCGCAGTAGTAACGAGCTCGCCTTTCAGCTTGATGCCTGTGGTTCGATTCCCGGAATAGACGTGAAAAGCATGAGGTCACCAACCCGACCACATGGGTTTTCCGCGGGTACTCCGGTTTCATCACTTCGCGCGCTTACATCTTGGCTAACAAAAGTGATTGATATAAGTTGGAAAAACTTGTTACACAACTGTTGTAAAATAGATAAAGCTTTTATGTTTTACTGATACACCATGTCTTTGATAGCCACAGAAGAAAAAGTCGAGTGGGTTTAAGTTTGGGGAGTGTGGTGGCAATTCATTGCTAGTTTTGTTTGGCAATCAGACTACGTCCAAACGTTCGTATCAACCAAGCTAGGTCATCTGTACAAATATGTGCGGGGCTGCACTATGATATAAAAATGGACAGTTGATATATATATATGCCACTTGTCATGTTAAAATTAACTTTGTATTAATAATTATCAAATAGTTACTTCCACCGACACCGACGAAAGGGCCAAAACACCATATAACCTTTAGGAAGTCCAGGCATTTACTTCCCGACCATATGACAGTTTTTAAAACGTCAGGATTCCTGCTACCTACAGTTATTTTATTTGCTTCCTCAGTAAAAATACGCCTGGTCGGAAAACCAGATTTTATCCGCCATGTCCATACTTTCTCTCATCCATTGTGCAAACATCTTTCTACTCACAATATCATTTGACTTACATGGCTGCATGAAAGAAATTATACACGGATGTGTCAGATCACAGCATTCAGGTTGTACATGTAGAACATTGTTATGTCCTCAACAATTTTGCTTATTGATTTTGAGGGCTTTCCCAAATCGCAGCATCCAACTGATGGATATCTTCAAGAGTTCGTACAGACCTATGGAGTCAAGAATTGTGGTGCCAGCCGTCTTCAACGTGGTAGCTCTGAAGATCTCTTCTTGATGGTTGACACAACAGTTCCTAGTAATTTGTATTCATAACTTCAATTAAAAAATATTCTTTTGATGAAACCCATCCTGAAAATCGCCTACAAATGATGTCATTGATGACGTCACAGATAAAGATATGAACGACAAGTGATGTCATTGATTATGTCACAGATGCGTAAATTGACGACAAGTGACGTCATATATGATGTCATCATTTTAAATTTCCGCAGTTTGTAAAAAGTGTTCAATTTTATATTGATTTGTTTCATATCGGTTCAAATATCATATATATGTTAAACTCTCTCATATATAGCCGGATAAAGTGAGGACAGGTTTTGAGGAAACACCCTGTATATAATAGTGACGGTATGTATGACATTATGATATACCACCGTGTGCAAAAATCTCATTAATCTGATAAAGATCACTGAAATTACACAATATCATATTTTTTGTATTGGATATGGAAACAGATGGCTGACTACCAGGAAAATAACGACGAGGAAGTCGTTACCATAATAATGTGCAATTTTAATTAGCGTCATATAAAAAGAAGAGCCAAACTAAATATCTATATAGTCATTAAAGATAATAAGCTAGTGTGTTATTACCTACTGGTATAATTAAGTACTGTGACTACTACTGAAATACATATATTTTACCTGTATAACCTTTATATAACGCATCCTGTCACTGTGACCTTACATCGCCCATTAAAATCAATCTACTCCTACTCGTGGTATAAAGTAACAATTGATCCTAGACAGATAATAATCTGTCAATTAACGTCTCGTGTGAAACAATACAATGTAAGGGTAAAGGTCACACATGTTCATTATCATTATTCACTGTTCTTAGCGCGTATCATTAATTCTGACTTAATTATATGATATGATGATTAAACCTGATTAACAAGAGCTTATTAAATATTCCATATAAACTGTTTAAAATAATCTTAATTATCATGGCGTGCTATTCACTCGTGTGCCTTTCATAAAGTCTTTAAGATAGCAGGTGGTAGACTCTACTGGTAGACTTTAAGTCCCCAAAGTTTGCTGTAACCCCATGTTTTAAGACACTCGAATAGTGAAATGTTCAGAATAAACACATGTACATTGTACTTGACTCTTTTCTGAAATTATCTGATATATGAAAATTACTTATTTATTTGATTATAGTTCTACTGCACTTCCCCGTCTAAATTTTTACTTTCGATCACTTTGGATTGTCCTCTGCCGCCTCATAGGGTTACAATATTTAGGCCCTTAGCATCACTGACGATTCCTAGAAGGACGAAACAGCTGTATGATGAAGCATCACGGATGAGTCCTAGAAGGACGAAACAGCTGTATGATGAAGCATCACGGATGAGTCCTAGAAGGAAGAAACAGTTGTATGATGCTGTTTAATTCCTTAATTGGCTCTGCTGTATCGAACTCTAAATTATTAAACGGTTCTATTCACCTGTGTGTCTTCTATACAATCTCAAAGTATTGAAATTCTTTACAGTTGTACAATTTTTACTTCATTGAATTATTTTGCCAAACAGAACAGTTATATGGCCTTTTATAGTCTTCTATACAATAGCTCGTGATGATATTACCAGCAGGTCCTAAAACGTAATTTGAAAATGCAATATTTGTGTTAAATTTGCTGTATCAATAACTCTATATACAATGTAGTATATATATATATATATATTAGATACTGAAAGGCACATCTATATGGAGCTATTTAGGCTGTACAATTGGTAACATATCTTGGTTAATTAGCAAAAAATTGCCTTCAATTAAGATCAAAAGGACTATTTGAAAATTACATGGAAAATCACAGAAATCAATTTCACTTTATTTCTTTCATGATTGAACTTTGATAGTGAAAATATCAACAATTTGTTCGTCAAATTAAGCATGTATTCAAGGTTAAACGATTTTTTACTTTTTTCACATTTTTCTGAGACTGTGTATTGGTTGATTCGTATCATCTTTACTTCCTTTGTTTGTACTTCATGACCCGAGGTCATTTTGTACTTAATATATATTTAATTTCCTGCTTGATATTAAGGAAATATTTCACGATCGTGCCCTGTTTGCATTTTATTACGATCAATGTGGTCAGTTGTCATAGTCGCATCTAGGTATGCATATATTATCATAAAGGAACGCCAGTACTACGTACTGTATCTCAATCATTGTTTTATAATCGAAGTTAATGAACAACAACGTGTTTGTGGTCGATGTTCACTATAAAATAGGTGTTTAAAGACTAAGTGACGCTATTCTACCATATGTCAACGATTCAAGGTACAAATGTCTAGGAGTGTTTGTTTTACATAATATATATTGTATATAGCTATAACATGATGCTCTCGTGATATTTCCAGAAGAAAGTTCTTCAAAACATTTATCATCCAGTTGCTTTATAGAGGTACATTTGGGATCACAAATATTTGACATTACTTGAATATAAATCACATGGTTGTCAATCAATCAGAGGAAATGAAAACCAGTAGATGAGATAGATCAACGCTAAACGACTACTAATCACCTGGACTGACCTCACCGAGATACACTTTCTTATTGATTTCGGGGGAGTTAGACAGCCACTCCGGCAGAAAAAAAGGTTTGTTACGTTTTATTGTTTTTACCTTTCCTGTTTTCTTTTTCGCTTTTTATAGAATATATGTTTGTTGTTAATAACTTAATGAAATAATTATGTAAACAAGAGGTCTGTATTAGCCATAAAATGTTATCGATTTTATAAACCAAGTTTTTAATTTTTCCTGCCGCATTAGTAACTGAATATAAGATAATTCTTGTTGTAAAGAAATAAACTTGTAGATATTTGTGACAATTTCTTTGAAATAAAATTAATGTTCTTTTTTAAATTTAACTAGTTTGTTTGAATTCATGTAGTGTTTGATTTCTGAATCTTATCAAATTTCTTTATTAAGTTGTCTCTGATACAGGTATTTGGATTATCATTTTCGTTTTCATTAAACAAAATAAAATAATTTACATATATTTATATTTACTCTCGGAAAACGACCATCTTACCAGGTATTTACTTCTCTTCCTCACCTCCTTAATACGCGTTAGCATAAAATACACGCATAGCTTTTATAACTCTAAAAACCCTTTAGATTGTAATTGATTTACACTTTCTTGATAAATATAGTAGGAGTAGCAATTATTTATATCTAAATGAGTTTGCTAAATATACATGACATTATAGATAAATTTTCAACATAAGAACGCATGGCGACTACGTTGATTTAGAGTCATTCAAGCATGAAGTAACACATCAGGGCTGAACTTACATTTTTCCATATAAACTTCGCTTGGTTATGGAAGACTGATGTCTTCTTTTATTTATAATCTCATTACTAATTATATACCATGAAATTGATTTTTGTCAATCTAGAGCTCCGTGATAATTTTACGGCGGTTATAATTAATAAAGGACATTTATCACTTAACGAGGAAACTAATAAGTTTACACGCCGTATCGCCCGTGGTGGTTTCTTACCTGTAGCTGGTTTGACTTTATTGTCTGTCTGTTTGGAATATATTAACTGAAGTCGCTTTGACGTCTGAAATGAAAAGAACATATAAGTGTCAAAACAGCACGGTACGAACTTTACAACATCCGTGTTGCAATGTTGCTCATTCTTATACATAAATTCTGATCAAGATCTTACTTTGCAGGTGAATCAATATGAATTTTGTTATTGACTTTGAAGTCAATTTATTGGCTATCAATTAGATAAGATATCCTTATAAATATAAAACGAAAAGGAATTTTCTTAAGTTGCTCCTGAATTGAAGTCGTTAACTGCCGAAACGTGTGACTTTGTTAAGGTACCCACGTGATAGATTAATAACATATATCATCAGTGTACAACGTAGAGTTATTGTCCGTGTTTATATATAATATGCATAACAATAAACAAAAAATAAGAAAATACCAACATGTCAACATGTCAACTCATATTCCATAAACCTAGGGCAACAACAAGAATTTAACAATATGTCGACATAATCATAACCCAAACTCAAATTCAATAAAACTAGGGCAAAATATGAACAAAAGAAAGATTTAAACGGAGACCCATGAAAACAGTACAAGGGAATAAGACAACGTGTTCCGGAAGAGTAAACTTCATGGAAGACACCATCATATCAATCGTGGTCATTACAAGTAATGGCATGCATTTAAATGAGAACAAGGTATACAACAACGGTACCAACACGCAAACTAACGATCATCAAACACGTCCAGCTTTATATCGAACATAGAAATAGAATATATAGAAAGAGGTCACTATGACGATAAAAATATTCTCTACAATTCTCATCAACCTGCATCTTTGAAAACTTATTTGTTTTATTTGTTCGTCCGTAAGTTGGCGATTCTTGCACTAAACCCGTGATAACGGGAGCAGACCCGCGGATGTCGAATCGCTTCAGGCATGAATACGCCATAGGTTGGGGACACAGGTATGTCGCTATCCAGATATAGAAAATTCAGAATAGTGAAAATGAAATCATCACGCTATATCGTGCAGCCAAGCGGAAAGTTGTCCATGCTGGTTTTGTTGTTGGAAAAGATCGAGGTAATCTTCTGATGAAGAAGGGTCTGTTGTGTCCTTGATTTATAGTTCTGTCGGGTATATACGATGGCATGGTTAATAGATACCTTGTTATTTCAAGGAATAACGTCATCAATATATCTGAAAGTAAAAAATAAACGATTAAGCAAGCTCTTCGATAAATTCAGCCTCGTATGAAAAAAAAAAAAAAAAAAAATCAGCCGACTTAGGGGCACAGTCAATTCTCGTAATATAAGTCAATCATATAAAAATCGCATCATTTAACTTAATGTTTTTTTTTTGTTATTCTTAATCATTAACATGTTGAGCATATTGTTTAATGATAATTTTCTTTTCCAATCTCTGTTTATTCATCATAATATACATCTTTGTATGATTAGATAACTCGTCGAAAACTAATTGACATGGTTGTTTAATTTTGGATTGTAACTGTGCTTATTAATATATGGTAACATAAAGATGATTTCGTTTTTGTTTAGAAAAGCATTATTTTCTCCAACATATTCTGAGTTAATAATCACACATACTGGAAACATTTAATAACACTTTATATAACAGAAATGATATATCTCTGTCAAACGAAGCAAAGAAATTTCGACATCTGTGCTGTTTTCTTTCTTATATTAAAAAGTTTAGAAATAAGTTTTTAACCTCTGATGACAGCATCTGACAAATGTTCCGAGCCCTTTGATCCTTCTAGTACTTTTTGCGTAACTACATAGGAAAGCTTTTCTGAAAACATAGATATCCCAACAACACGTTGGGGAGGGATTACGCTGTATGATGCCAGTTTAGCAATACGCATACATGAATGCTGAACAAGAGTAATATACGATTAAATAACTTCAATCTCGCCATACTATGCGTAGAAAATGTCTTTGATCAAATCATGATGACAGCCAAAATATTCTGTAATTATTATACAGGAAACAACAGATCACTAAAATCGGTTATGCTTATATACTGAAACTAGGCCAGTATTTTGAAATACATTTATATTAAATATATCTTTGTTATTTTTATCAGGGCAAGTGAAGCAATAGGCACCAGTCCGAACATGATTTGGATACTAGCAGTGTTACTGAGTCTTGCAGCTGCAGATACACAGAACAACGATGGGAGTTGTAATCAAAAGCCCCACAATCAATATGATTACATTATAGGTAAGATAGCATACCGGCAACGTACATTTCTCACCTTCAGGCAATGTCATGGAACCATCGGACCATGGGAAATGTTACGGTCTTTCAGTGTGATTTCGCTATATTATGATATTTGGATGATTTCTTTACAGCTTCATTTTGTTACAATCGCGGATTGCAGCGAATGATGGGTCTAATGTACATTTTTAACTGAAATATTTTATCATTAACATTATAAGGTCCAGAACGTTTCTTCTTATTTCCTTTGTACTTTCTCAGATTAGCCTACGTGGTCATAGTTTACCATAGTTTCATTAAATTTAAGTTTGAATTAAGACTGTTTAAAATTTATACGTCTACAGTCGGCGCTGGAACTGCCGGATGTGTGTTGGCAAACCGTCTGTCTGAACATCCATTCCACAAGGTGTTGCTGATAGAGGCGGGTGGGTCGGACAGGGAACGCCCGGAGACGACGTTAATAGACACTCCCGCATTAGTGTCGGACCTATGGAACTCCAGTGTCTCATGGCAGTATATGAGTGAACCACAGTCTAGTGCTGGATTCGGACTGGTTGATAATGTTAGTATTAGAATGAGACTGCTGTTAGCGGTCAGTGCCAAAATTTCCTCCGCCTAAATAATGATTTTAACATATTTCAGAAAAGACATTCAAGTAATATCAATGTGAACACGGGGTATTCTATCATTGGCTCTTTCATAAACATTTTCCTCGTGTTATTTTCGCGATTTGCAACACTATGCTATTTAAACAAAACGCTTAATAATTTGTAAATATATTGCAGAGACTGAGTCTACCCCAGGGGAAGGTAGTGGGCGGTACGATGGCTATAAATACAATGGTCTATCAGAGAGGGAGTCCGGAGATTTACAATCAATGGGCGAAAAAAGGTGCCCGTGGGTGGAGTTACAATGAAATTAAGCAGTATTTTGATAGGATGGAGGATGTAAGACTAAATGACCCCTACAGCAAAGGTAGGTTATAAAACAATCTCTACACCTATTGTGTAAAGGCATTTTTCATATAATGGACGATAATCAAACTAAAAGTTTAAAGATGGTATTACTCATTTTACCGTACATTAAGTTTAATTAAAGATAGGTATTTTTGGTTTTTATATCCCAAACGATTGAAAGTTATTTACAAATATTCTAATATCGAAAAATGTTTCAGTAAAACGAGGAAGCTGTGGTCCAGTGAGAGTTTCCCAGAACAAAATATCAATCTTTCGAGACCTGTTTGGAAATGCATCGTTAGCACTTGGATACAAACGGATGTCTTGCAATGAAGGTGTCGATGAAGGTAAAATTTGGCTAAGCTCACAAATATAACATCTCTTACTGCAACATAAGCTACTGTTTTGTAGCAACAGACACAGGACTTATCTACGGAATCGTATTAGTGCAACTTTTAAACTTTTTATTGTAAGTTTTACACACATTAATCTGAAAATTTTACACATTAATCTGTATAATGCACACATTTATAGAAAAGTATGTAAATTGTACTGATAAAAGTGTAAGATTTCCAATATCATTTCTGTTGACTGTTTGTAAGTATGCCAACTAAACAGATGAGGTTCAAATAATGATGAATTTTCATGTTCTTGATGATTATTTTCTAACCAATGTTTTTTCATGGTGCCTACCTCCTAAAATTCTACTGTTTTGTTTGTGAGATTCAAATTTGAAGTCTGATGTATTGCAATCTTTTTCGTGTACGAATAACAAATCTGTTACAACATTAGTTGTTTCCGTACCCTAACGTTTAGTTTTACTACTTTTTCATGTCTTGTTTTATGTGTGTGTGTCCGAAATTTATGATTTTGGTTTTTTTGTTTTGTTTCAAGTTCGTTTTTTTTATTACGCTGCGAACTTTGGATCTATCGTTTTGTCCTGATTGTGTTATGGCCAAATGGACAAATTGACACGTTGTATGACAAATACAGTAAAAACCATCACATACTATATATGAATATTCTTAATTTGATAATTTAAATATAGCTTCTGCGAGAAAAATGTCTCTCGAAGATTAATACATGATGCAACAGGTTGCAAAATGATGGTTTCATATATACGGGTGTATTCGTTAATGTTTTAGAAGAACACTACATTTGTACAAACATTTAATAATTAATTATTTCATATTCTCAGGATATTGTCCTCTACAATTTAACACGAAGTCTGGAGAGAGATGGAACACAGCTAAATCGTATTTAGCTCCAGTGTTGGGCCGTAAAAATCTAGATCTTCTCACCGATACGACAGTAGTAAAGGTAAACTTTATTATTAAAAATGCGGTTTACGTCATTGTTTGACTCTACTGTACCTAACTCTAAATCATTAATAAGGTGCTATTGAGTTGTGTGTATTTTGTACAATAGTGAATATACTCCATAAATCTTCTATTGGTTGTAAATTAAAAAAATGCGTTACCATTCCAAAGACAAGAATCCAGGACACATGGGAACTTATCATTGTCTTCATGTTTGTCTAAAAACATGTTCTAAACATTGAAAAGGCTATAAAAAGAAATGTTGACATGACGTTGTACATACATCTATTGATGCAAGACATTACCTATCAAACATATATATTAGATACATATTGCGACTTGACGTGTTAGTTTGCAAACCTAAGGTAACTTTTGTCCATGTTAGGTCTTGTAGAGATAATTTTCATGTCAAGTTAAGTAAATATATTTATTAGAAGCTATATTAATGTATCGAAGATTTATCTGAAATTTTGTAACGGAAAAGCGACAGAAATATAGGATGACAGAATTATATCTCCAATACATTCGCACGGATTTGAATTTTTTAAATACAAGAGTATTTCAGATATTGTGAACATAAATTTCCAACTAATATTTTTCGTTCATTGAATCAATATCTAAAAGAACGTGTAAACACATTTGTTTAAATGTTTGAATTGGATGTTATCTGATATTGTGATTACAGAAAGGAGTGTTTTATATATACATCTGTGGGGTTTATGTCCTATAACTCAACATGAAAACGAACAAATGTGATTTATTTTGTTATTGATATTTGGAATCTTTTTTGCTATTTATCAGTAAATCATTTTCATTGGCAAGATTTTATTGATGGAGTAAACATGCATCATGCGAATAGTATAAAGTGTGAGACATCAGTTTCAGACCGCTGAAGCTGAAATATATGCTATATTTATATGACCAACCTTAATAGGAACATCGTATTTTATAATGATCTTATTGAGAAATATTCTGTTTCCATGTGTCATATGAAGCTGGACATATTTGATGCTCGTTGGGTTTTCTGTTGGTTCCGTTGTTGCATACCTTGTTCTCATTTAAGAATGTGACATTACTTACTTCGATTAATCAAGGTTTACATTGCTGATGTCGTCGATCAAGCAGAAAGCACTAACTCTTCCGGAACATTTGTACTTTTTTCAGGAATCTCACCGTAAATCTTTCTTTTCTTCATATTGTGCCATACATTTGTGGAATTTGAGTATGTATTATAATTATCTTGACATGTTTATGTGTTCGTTGTCTATTTCTATACGATCTGTGTGCATATCTGTAGTCCTAATGTGTGGATAACTCCATGACCACAGCTTTAATAATATCGCTTTCTTGCAAGCATAAAAAATCTACTACTGTGTTCTTTTGATTGGCAGATATTGCTATATCAGGGCACTGCTGTTGGGGTAGAGTTTAGAACCGAGGAAGGAAAGACAAAACGTGTATTTACAAGGAAAGAGGTGATCATCAGCGCCGGTGTTTACAACACTCCAAAATTACTGATGCTGTCAGGTATTGGGCCACGGGAACATTTAAAACAATTACAGGTAAGTTCTTAGTAAGCAAGAAATGGTATATATATTATTATAACCAATACAATATGGCATCAGTTGCTGTTTGCTGACAAGGACAGTAAAATTAGATCGTCAATTTAAGAACATAATATGGGACATTGGAGCTTATATTGTTTTAACATAAGATAACCATTATTCTAAAATAAAGATAACGTCTGTGGATTGTTTATACTGTTTAACATTGTATTAGGTCACGATTGTCATATTTCAATCAATATTTTAAAACAAGTCTATTACATTGTCTGAACCGATAACTAAAATAACAATGTTACTCAGAATAACTCATTATCTTTGATTTTTCGTGAAGCGTTCGGTTGAAACAAGATAAATTCCCGAGGATGTTTTAAATATCTGTTTAAGCCATTTAAACCTATAACAAGTCTGTATTAATTGACGTTAAATATAATGAAACACTTCTGAGATATTTGAAATATACGTTTTATTACTTTATAATCTTATAGACCGCGTATTCTTCATAACGACACACTCAAATCTTCTACAGGTTGTGTTATAAGAAATTCTGTTCTATTGCATTACCAACCTAAAGAAACTGTTCCAAAATATATCTGAATATTTCTGTATAAATTGACATCATTTGAAAGAAAAGATTATATATGAGAGTAAGATAAATAGTTAAATATCGCTTCTTGCTGTAGATCCCTGTGATGTCCAATGTTCCGGTAGGATTAGACCTGAAGGAACTTCCCGTCGTTCCTTTACGGATTTTTATGGATATTCCGTCATTCAGACCTGAATTATTAGTCGAGCCAAAGCATACCCTAGCCTACATAACCAACAGAACCGGTAAGAATGGCTTTATGTTAAACATCGTTTGTTAAATGTATCTGAAGCTCAATTAAAGTCAGTTTCAACAGATTTCCTTGGCAAATGATTGTTCAACATAATTGGAGAAGATGCGTGACAAATAATGTCATTAGCGTTATATGTACACAAAAAAACATGTACATAACAAATTGCGACAAGGGGAATACATATATTGAGGCAAGGGGGATAACTCCTTTTATGTTTGCTGGATAGTTTATTACTTTTTGTTGCTATTTTGTTTATAATTGTTAATGTACGTTTTCATGAAAACTTCATTGATAAACTTATTTTAAATATTTCAAATAAAGCTGAGCATCAGTGGTAAAGAATGAATATTTCTTGAAACTGGCCATATGTCCAAAAATGGAATCAACAATTCAGTGCTTATATATCTACATTTTTATAAATAGTATTTCCAACTGCTTACATTTGTATTCAGTGTTCAATGGTTATTTAAATATTATCGGAATGATCGTTTGTTGTGATGCAGGTTTGCTTTCTGAACTCTCCAGTATGGAAGGCATGCTATTGGCCAAGACGTCACTTGATACCCCAGATTGGCCCGACATTAACCTCTACTTTATAAGTACCTTGTTTGACCGTCTTCCTGAAGTTTTCCATAACTGGAACATAAAACCAGAGGTTTGCTCTTTATCAATACTTTTTTTTCTGTTTTTGTGACATGATTTATTACATTTAAATGTCCTTCAAAGCTAGCTCACATATCAGATCCGTCCGAAATTTTGTTCAAATTCAGATTTTCATTTTTTTCTTGTAAAATTCGTTGATAATTGGCATAGGTATTTCATAATTTTTCTTTCCTTTTCAAATAAGATTTTCTTTTTCAGTATGTTAACACATGGTTTCGAAAGGGTCTCGCACATGAAGGTGTACAGATTGTACCACAGCTGATACACCCTTACAGTCGGGGCACAGTGACACTAAGAAGTGATGATCCTATGGACCCGCCCCTGATCGACCCAGCTTTCCTTACAGACATTCGGGACGTTAAGGAGTTGATAAAAGGTACTGAGCTATATATATATATATATACCATTGCGCGCTTCCGTCCGAGCCAACAAGGGTGATTTATATAAGTTGGAAAAACTTGCTTCGCAATTGTTGTAAAATAAATAATGTTTATCATTATTATATTGTCATATCTGTTTAATTTGTAAATATATTGTGTAGCGGTTAGATATTTAAAACGGAAAAAATCAACAACACGGTAGTTCCTAACACACCCAGTGATCATCTTCAGGTAATTCTTTAAATCACTTAGTAATTACATTATGAGGTAATATATAGTAACAATAGGGGAGGTAATAAAGTTACATCCTATAAGGTATCACGTCACTAAATAATACAGTTAATGACCTTTTAGTAAGGGTTTAAATAATATTACAAAAACATATCCTCTTTGAAAAGTCTTTTTTGTAAACCGGGTATCTGCTATTCTGTTACAAGGCGATATGGAGAAAGTTCCACCAACTGTCTAGGTTTCTCTCAGTGGAATTTTTATGCGTTTCCGGCGAACGCGTTTGTTGTTAATGTATTCGAACTCTCTCACATAATGCATTTCCTGTTTGACCAACATAATGTTCTTTAGAAGTTGAGCATATTATGTCATAAGTCAAATTCTTGCTTTTGCTATTCAAGTCCTTATTAGGTTTCACTGTTTTCCCATTCTTTAATATCAGACAGTTCCCATCATATATCTAAATGCATGTCCTACGTCTTGTGTTTCCATATTTTGATACTGCAAAAGTGCGTTTTTAAAGTGTCGTAAACCTTTACATTTGTAAGGACATTCTCCACATCCGTTTGCTGTCCTTAACTCTGAAGAAGTTATAAAGTTTCAACTAAATATCACATCTTTTGGAAATGTATTCTGGTTTAATACTAATTACTATGATATCATAATAGCCTAATGAAATGTGTTATTTCAGCTATTCGACTCATAAAAGAACTTATAAGCACCGACTATCTTCACCACGCTGGAGCTTCAATGGATGCACCTTTTCCCGAATGCAATCAATTTACGTACGATACGGATGACTACTGGGAATGCTACATCCGGTTCTTTGCCATCCCTAACTTCCATGGTACAGGGACTGTCAAAATGGGAGCTGTGAAAGACAATTCAGCTGTCCTTGACCCAGACCTCAGGTGACTAGCAATCACTGTTTTCTCTGTAGATAAGGTCCAAGTACCGGTATCATCAACACAACGAATGGTCACAAACAGATCACTTCCATTTTGAAAGCTACTTAATACATTTATGCTTGTCAATCAGTTTCTTATATTGACAAAAAAAAACTAAACAAAATAATAACAATAATAATAACAAATACTGATATAAAATGAAGAGCATTGTTTTGTTCTGGACGCTTCTCATATTGAGATATTTTTCGTAGACTTAGATATACTCGGTGGGTTGACCTCCTTTACATTATCTGTATGAATCATACGCTGGAAGCTAAACAAAACAATTAAACACAATTACAAAAAAACACACAAAAAAAATTTAAAAATATTACCAGCATTAATTAGTGCTTATGGTGTTCCTCTAAGTGTATTTGATATTTTATCACAACCATAAGAACATCTGTTGCATGTCATATTTGAATATATATATATATTGGTAGGTTTTTACCAATTCATTGATTTTTAACGTAATGTAAGTTACATATTAATTACTTATGTTTGTAGAAAATCTGCATCTGTTGCCAAATATTTGAACATATTCTGCGATAACGTTTCATCTCTAACAGTCACAATGTTTCATCTCTAACAGTCACAATACAAACCGTAATTAACCTCCGTGTAAAATATTTCATATATCCTGAATTTCCATGACCGTTTTGACAAATTCAAGCGTGGAAAATTGATGCTATTTCATCAATTTCGAAATTAAATACAATAACGTTTTTTACTTCTTGTTCTTGAAATAGGGTCAAGGGCATTCATGGTCTCAGAGTGGTTGGCTCTGCCGCTATACCTGAACCAACTGAGGACCAAACTGCTGCTGTTATCATGATGGCCGAGAGAGCTTCCAGCCTTATAAAGTTGGCTGCAGGGGTTCCAATGGGAGATATTCCTATGATGCCAAATGGGGGACCCCTTGGCCCAAGACATCCATCTGGGCCACCAAATCAGCAGCAGCGTCCACATAACTCACCAATGAATAACGGACCTTTGGGTATCCAGCCTCAGGGATTACTTTCCAATCCGAGAACACAATTCCCTGGACCTCTGGATTTACAATCGGGACAATCCAGTACACTTGCCAGTTCTTCTAATCCTCCATCATCCATAAGTCACAACTCACTACATGAGCCACTGGGACCTCAAATGCGTTAAGGTTTTATTCATTTTGACCATATTTAATAAGCTGTGAATGCATTGAAACAAAAGACTTAATCATGAAAAGTTTCAACTGAGGATTGAGAGTTTTCGTGAAAGCATAAAATAGCATGTTCTATTTTCATTCAAGATTTCTTGCTTTATTTCGTTTCAACATTTCAAAACAGAAACCGTTTGTCTTGTTGGTATAATTAAAACTTGACCACTAAGATCTATTTGTGTCAGTATGCCAAGGATTCATTGTCAACTCATTGTCTTTTATGCCGAATCAACAGATTCCTGTGGTATATTGTGTCAATTTCTTTACAACTAGGATACAACTAGCTATTATTAGTATCTCTGAAGGGATAGAGATATACACTAAATAAATCATGTGACAAATTCTAAAGTTATGTTTAGCAACATTTTCAGCATCTCTTTGACATGAATGAACACGTTAGGTTTGTTGTAGTAAAATATAATAACATATTAAACAGAGATGAGGTGATAGGTTATTGACCTTTGGTAAGATGTAATTAATGAGAAATAAATGAATTACTAGCTCTCAACTAAATATTCACACAGATAATGTATCCCTTGAGTTAAACTTTCAGTAAATTACAATGTGTGAATTTGTGTACTCGCCAAAGGACAGTTTCACATGAAAACACTAAATAACATCAACTTTGAAAGAATATACTATCATAGAGATTAGAATGACATCGGATTATATTCTTTTTCTTTATTTCCATATTTATTTAATTTTTACGATCGTTATATGGACCTCTGAAATTTGTTAAAGGATTTTTAATACTACGAATCTAACAATATATCCTCATATATATTTATATGTCAAGTTGATTAAGGTATATATTTCATGTAGATTTTCCCCGTAATTATCAATAAATTATTACAGTTGTGTTGTTCGCTTTCTTTCTGTTTTGATTCTATAAATTGACCATTACAGACTGGTTTTATTACTTGCAAGTTCCTAGAAGTGTTTCAGTATTTGGTGTCCTGCATAACTGTTCTATGTGTAAGGTACACTACAGAGAAACAAGAAAGAACAAAAACTGTATATGGTATTGTGTATACTTAGCATAACACATGTTAAAATTTCGTCATTCGAGAAAAAAAACACACACACGCACGCACGCACGCACGTACACCAACACACATACATATCCGGTTCGCCTACATTAACAATGTACCGTGACTGTACAAATGTATGCGTTCTTTGAATGGTCAAACTAGTGTCAGTTTCTCAGTTTCACCAAGACGCATGATCGCCAATATATTTGCAATCAATAATGGCTTTTACAAATGTGCCACAACTTTCCAAACTTGATGAAAGACGGACTCTCGCAATGCTCATGGGAGGTAGTTCTCAACAGCAGGTCGCTACTCACTTCGGAGTTCACAAATCGACGTAAGTCAGTTAGTTTTACGTCACAGCGACACGGGAAGAGTTGATTACAGACCGTCGCGATGTCATGATCCTTTCGTTAGTCTTGATCACAGGAGATTAACGACAGAAAAAAATTCACGAGGTATCATAGAGGGCACAGTCTTCAACTATTAAAAAGAAGGAGCAGACTGTGAACGGGTAGTTAACCACTGGAATTCACTTCCTAATGCCGTTGTAACGTCACCAACAATCCAAACTTTCGAATCCCGATTGGATAAACATTGGGGGCGAACTGAATGTATTTTAACCACGAACTGGACAATAACACACTGATCCATATACGGGATGCTAATTCTTTTTAATTCTGATCTGGATATATAGGCTTAATAAGCCTGCGTCCAGTATATATTATTATTATTATTATTATTATTATTATAGGAAACGAAAACCTCAAATCCACCTAAACATTGTGAGAAATAGACCGCGAGACGCCCACCCCTACGCCGCCAATACGTCCGTTCGATACTGACAACTTAACGTCGAGCACGTCGTATGCGATGGTTGACTGCACACGTGTCCAGACGTTTACCTGAAAGACGTTAAAGGTCACGGATGAATCTCGATTACCATTATTTCTATCAAATGACAGTCAACATGTGTACTGGTGTCGAAGTGAGCGTCTTTCAGACGGTTGTGTTTTGGAGCACGACAAATTTTGCAGTGAATCTGTTACGGTTTGAGGAGGAATTCACCTGATTTGTCCCCGATGAAACACATGTGGGATGAATTTGACAGGAAAATCGAGCAAATAATTTCCGCTAATTGCCCAACACAGATACCGTGGAATGGAAAAACATTTCTCGGCGGACAGTCGATGTCCTTCTGAACTCCATGTCAAGCATAACTAAAGACGCTATAGCTGTTTGGGGACAGCAAGCACGATGTTATTTTTTATGTTCTATGTTCATCGTCTCGTCTTTTTATATATCTTGCGGTGATGTTGACACTTATCCCGGTCCGTTTTCATTTAGTTTCTAACCCCTCATCAATCTCCTTTGACAACTCTTTATCATTTTACACATAAACACAATTGCTCGTCCACTTGAGCGTACATAGTCTGCGTTGCGTCCGAAACTATCAAGATATTACCAAGATGTCAACGCAATCATAATCAAACGAAAATTTTATAATGAATAGATGGAATATTTACGGAGACTCCTGAAAGTACAAGGAGAATAAGATCACGTATTCCGGAAAAATGTGTCATAATACTTTGTTTTATTTTTTTGTATTATGTATAATTGATATTATTTTATATTGTTATAAAATAATCCCAATGTGTCAAAACAGCAAGAAAGTTCGATAATGTTAAAAACGAAATTTCATTAGTATCTAACCAACAAGAAATTTTTAAGTTTGAATTTATTCTTTATCAAAGTAGTACAAATATCTTTTTTTCCACAATGAATTGAATTGAGGACTCAATTGCTTAAATGTTTGTAAATTTGACCTGAATTGCACGTTCATTTACTGCTATAATTAATTTATAGATTTATTTTATTCTATTTGATTTAATTTTATTTTACTTCTCGTTATTTTTTGCTTGATTTATTTTCTATTCACTAGAGTCTTTTGTGCAAATTTCTTTGCATAATGACACAGAAAACAATACTCATTTCGATATTTTAAAAGGAAACTTCTCCATATGATTCCTTTTTTCAAAGATTGATTCGTTTCTTTTTTCAAGGATGCGTCAGTCAACTAATTATATACAGGGTGCTCGTATCGACTAAATTTCGTACAATCAATATTTTGTTCTCATTTCCATTCGTTTTAAAAGCCCATCTTACATGTTCAGGCTCCGATCTCTATCCTTGTAGATATTTCATTGTACATTGTATATAACAGGTATTTTACATTTTATTTACGATAGAAATTGTTCCGTACTTACTTGTTGCTGTTACAAACATTTTCCCTATTTTTTTTTCACAACTTGCTATGAAAAATTTCATATTATCAAATTTCCTTTGATGACTAATTTACGTTACGTTATAAACAACAGCAGCGAACATTTCTTGAACATATAACAATTGATGTCGTGAACATTATCTCTCTAATATGTCTGTACAAGGTGTTGACTTAATTAAATTTACATGTTACATGTTCGCTATCTTTTAAGATATTTTTATATCTTTTGTAAAAAAACATGATTGATATGATCGTGTTTGTAGTCACGACAACAACTGTTACCTACCAATGACGTAATTCTTTGTAACATAAAAAATGATGTGGCTGCCGAATAGGGACTGTGGTTTCTTGTTGCTTTTCTGGAAAGATACAACGCTGTTTAATGATACGGAAGAATATCCACAGCTTCCATTGTTATTTTGTCATCACAATAATTTTTATGGTCTCTTTGTAAGGACAATCAAACAACATCCTAAGTAGTAATTGTCTTCAGATAAGGACTAAATCAACAAAATCATATAGAAGCTTTCGTTGTATACTGTATACATGGTATACAGTAAAACTTCGATGTGTCGAAGTTCAAGGGACCGTCGAGAAAACTTCGAAACATCGGGACTTCGACTCATGAATGGTGACCATATATACCACAAAAATATTTATAATACCCTGGTAATATATAAATACCTTTTTCAGTATATATATATATATATATTTACAAGCGTCGCGTTCGCGTGAGTGATTCCACTCATCTTTATTGACTGATAAACATTTTTTATGACCAACGTAACTGACGCATTATAATAATATGTATGAAAAAGCATATAAAATAATACATTTATCATGACTTATAGTCGGTTGGCGCAGTGGTAACACTCTTTCACCAAAGCATCAGGGGTTCGATTTCCGGCAGTGACGTGTAAAGGTATTGGGTTACCTAACCGACCAGTTGTGTTTTCCACGGGAACTCCGATTTCCTCCTAAAACTAGACTTTCGGCTTGCTTCTGTCCGGGTCAAAAAGAGTGATAAATGTAAGTTAGCATAACTTCTTTTTCTTTTCAATTATTGTACAATAGAAAACAGCACATGTTTATATTGGAATATTGTATGAGAAAACGGTAATCTACGAAGTATGTCTTTAGGAATCAGTTTAGCTTGATGTTATGTGGTTAATATCCGATAGAAGAAAAGTCATAGTATATGTTTATTATATAAAACAAAAGGCTGGAAAATTTAGGAGAGATACATATGCACATATCTGTTTCTATGTCATAATACACCAGCGTACTCCAAATTACCTTTTATCTTAAACCTTGAAGATAATACATGGACACAAATTTATTGGGGTCATTCAACCACTAGTATAATTTACATTTGGCCTTCACATTGACATACCTTCGTTAAGATGTTTTGGATTTGTTTTCAGCAATCGTTTAGATACTGACGACACATCGTTTGTTTGTCCTTACGTAAAGAATTTTATAGTGTTCTTAACTGATAATCATATCAAAACAGACATATCAATTATAGTCATTCTGGCTAACATTACAGCGTGTAATTGTTAAGGCAAACAATAACAGGGTTTAGTACACACAATAAATCTATGAATAAATCTTGATATTTTATATGAAACATATTAATTTACATTTTGAATGTAGATATGCACGAAACTTACATAATAACGAGAACATATTATAAAAGTTATCTCCTTTTCTGTGTAAATGAGCGTTAATGATTTATGTATGCCTTAATGTGTCAATATGTTGGTCGCAACATATGTCTTATTGATGCAATAACATCATATACTCTTTCATTTTCCTACATCACGATATTGGAACAAAATCATCTGGAAACTGAAAGGATAGACATTGACAAATAGAACATCATAAACATGTATTTCACAGTTTCACTATGCAAAGACATGACAGACAACGACAAATTCAATATGTTCAATCTATTTCAATTGTTAAATTAGCATACACATTTTTGATGTCTAAAACACATCTTGATTGATAACATATTTTAAGCAAACCAGATCCCAGACACAATTCCTCGTAATGAGTATAGCATATCTAATGCAAGATATGCCCTGGATTTCTGCATATGCATGTATTGTTAGGGGCTACACGGACTTACTACATGGAAACAGGGAAGGCATGATATTTCTGTCATACTTATTGATATACTTAGTGAATCTGCTTAATCTGTCGACGTAGTCGAATATTCTAGGATACGGCAAACAAATCGGCAAATTATTTGCAGACATCATTTAATGGCAAAGAGAAATAGTTTTGAACAGAGTCAATGAATTTTCGGAACTTATTGATCAGGATTGTAATGTTAATAGAAAACAACGTTCTGTTAACACGACCAAGACCGTAGAGACCACCCACATCATCAAATGCACCAACTGGGGAAGAAATAGATGTCACTGGTATTGGTATATAGGAAACAGACCCACACGGATCATACTATCCCTAACACCAGAAGTGTAGTCATCGAAACGTCACATTTAAATCTTCTACTGGTTGATATATTTTGCCAACAATAACGAAAATGAATATAAATGTCTTTTCACTTAATAGCCACAGCACTTGCTCGAAAAAAAAAACCAATCTCTATGAATAGTAAAAATATACGACTATCATGTCCGTGAAATTTCTTTGTTTGACGTTTCTATATTGCGATTTCCTTATACTACCTGATATAATTGTTGTCAGTTTCATTAAACTGTTTACTTGTTGAAGTACAATAGAAATATATTTCCTGATTGATGTAGGTGTATAATGTGTAGACAGAGGCACTTCTGTTTATTTATACAACAGTTTAGATGGAGGATGGGAATTGTAAATATTTGGCTTGTGATTCTCTGTCTGGTAATAACCTTGCAGATATTCACAACATCTGGTATCTAAACATTTATTATTCGCTGCTCGAATTTGAAAATGAGATATACGAGATTTTGTAACGAGGTCAGTGAAGTGGAAAAATAATCAAGACAGTGACCCGCATATCAAAAATGTGAAATTTAAATACAAGGCACCATTAAACGAATAATGCCCATTCGGAAATTCAAGTTTGCATTGCAACATAGAAAAGCTGTATAAGGTGCGACAATGTGTCAATTTATTATTTTCCAGTATATACTGAATAACTACATTCCTGTTTGGTTATTTTCATTTGGTGACGAAACATTGTTTTATTGTAAATGACAGCTTATAGTTTAGGTCACCTCATTTCAATCATTTCAACTTGTTTGTGATATTACAGAAGAGTTACATTGAGCGCCAACAATATGTTTAAAATTGGCATAACATGTATTTACCAGTATATATAAATTTGGAGCCGTCATGATGAGAAAATCGATCGAATAAAGTTGTACACATAGGTTTAATATTTCTTTATGCAAATACTTATATAAAAAAGATTTACTAACTGATGTATAGCCATGTTATAAGAACAGTACAACCTGGCTTAATGTAACTGCTGTGCATAATAAGTGTATATGCCTCTGGTCTCCTGTTTCTGTATTCTCTGTTCTGTGGATATTTTTAAAACATCAGGTAATGTTTTAGATATAACTTTGTTTAACTAAAATATTTATCTAAATACCATTCATTTTGTCGAGCGGTAATTTTACATTTACTAGTTTCTGTTCATTGATCGAAAAAATCTTCGCACTGTTTAACGTTTTTGTCAACATCTTGTTCAGTATTTTGAACTTAAACGTCTTGAAGATTCTGCATAAATATAATCTTATTGGTGTGGCTTTTATAGTTAAACTATAACGTTCAGTGTATATGACTTATACACGTAAATAACATGGATTTGTTGTCTTATAAAAAAAAAAATTATCAACTTATAACAAGACAACTTTGTTGGCATTAACGTAATGTACCCGCACACAGTACACTTCAGAAGATCAAATTCTAATTTATCTTCCAGACCACCTGTCAACAATCGTCGGGATATTTTTGTCCTTGTAGCATTTACATGAATTCGCAACATGTGCATTTCATTCACTTTGCCATCTGAATGTTGTATAAAAGGGTAACACACGTGTAACAGATTTTAGCTCCCATCTAAAATTCGTTCACAGAAGAAAAAGGTGCAAATGAAACGGAGGCAAAAATTTTCGTGGTATACAGTATGTCATCGAGTAGGTCAATGAGACACGAATTAATGACAATACCACCTTGTTAACAAATATCTACTATGTTATTGCATAAGGAGATCATTTTAAAGTTTCTCAAAAAAAAAAAAAAAAAAAAAAAACTAGACTAGGAAGTGCACAACTTTCATAATTTTCAAATATGTGCCTCCAAAGTCAACTTTGGCTATGGCTTTCCTTGTCATTTCATGATTTATTTTTCATATTTACGATGTTTTATCATGTTGTAACTGACCTGCAATAAGGTGAAATTAAGTAAGCACAAGCGAATTAAGTGATTTTTATGTTTATATTTACCAGTATATCCACCAGTTTCGTTCAAAGATATTTTGAATTCTCCAGTATGGACTGTCCTTTTCCATGGATTGTCTCAAAACAGTCACCAAACCAACTGACGGATGTATACGATGGATGGAGCGAATCATATGATAAGGTTTAAACATCTAGCATAATAGTTAACATGTTGAACATCCATGATGATCAGGTACACGTGTACCTAAGGTATGATATTTTTGTACCTTTTTCGGTGAAATGATGAGAAGGGTTTATGGGAACGTAGCTTTTAACGCTAAGCTGTTGTTTATCGCTTGTTATTGTTGTTGTATAGATGTATGTAATCCACATTTCGTTTACCGCAAAAGACTTCTATACGTCGCTTTAAATAACCCTTGTGCTCTTGCTATTCTCAAAGGAGAAATATATTGTTTTCTTTATATTCTAATTAACAGGATGTCAATGGCATACATTACGTTGCACCTCTCATACTGGCTAAGACCTTGGCGGCATTTTACCCAGTGGGAGGAAGGACAGTTAAAGTTTTAGACATCGCAACTGGAACTGGAATTGTGGGCTTTGAGGTAAGTATACACTGATAGACGCAATGTCATGAACTGAACGCAATCGGTTATGAATAACATCCCGAATTCTTTGATATTAGCGAAATACCTTAATTAGGTCTTAGGCTTTCACCTTAGTACAGGAAAATGTATTTCCTATCTCTAATTTATTTTATGGTAAAGAATGTTTACCCTGTGATATCGGCTGACTTACATATGTACATTTTACTATATCAGAGCGGAATCTGTTAGTACAAATTTTCATCTCTTTATTTTTCTTTATTTGTTGTATTATTTGGTATTCATGCTATTAACCGCAAATGAAAAAATATCGACAAGGCAACATAAGATTAATTCAAAAACGAAATCCCTGAGACAAGTACAGGAGGTTTGGAAGGATTAGGGTAACGGGAGATGATATCATTTAAGTTTTATCATACATGATGCTTCTTCAATAGCAATTGAATCGATATGCTAGGATATCTAATCGTCATGTGATACGCTTCAATTAATTTTAACATATCAGATGCTTCAAAATAATATCATTGTATGCTAATTGACTTGTATGGGGTTGCAGTATAGCATTGTATAGAATTCTAGATTTTTCAATACTCCTTAATTTTTACAATATATTCAGCTTAACCATGATATTTAAGGGTATGTAAAACTGAAATCGGATTATAATATTTCTTTTATTCATTAAGGTGTTTTTGGAGCAGTTGTTCAGCACATTTTCTAACCTGAAATACCATGTCTATTTCCTTATTCGAAGATCAAAGACGCGGAAAACAGCTTTATATAAATTCCGATTATTTTTTGTTAGAAATCAGACAAGCTACACACATAAATCACATTTAGGTTCAATAGTTTCCCATAAATACTCCAGTTATTTCTTTTCGACAAAATTGATGTCAGATCACAACCATTGTTTTCATTAATTAAACATAACCGTCACTCATTTTCGGAATTTATTATCATATATATATCATTTCAGTTACAAAAACTTGGATTCAGTATCTTAGATGGACTAGATCCGTCCCAGCGTATGCTGGATGCAGCACGCGGTTCAAACGTGTATAGAAATCTGATTTGTAAATATTTCACGGCTGAACCGACACCTGGCCTTGAGAAAGGTATTCATACTTTCTATCAAAGTTGTGCTGGTGATACGAATTTGTCTATTATAAACTTGTGTCTGTTTATTCATTAGGTTTGACATACAGGTGATTAACTATATCCGAGAGATTGTTTGGATGTCAAAATTCAAATCTGAAGAAAGGATCCTTCACAGCAAGCGAGTTCAGCTTCACAAGCATTTCTTACAGGTTTCCTTCACATCCTCTTCACTCCATTGATAAAAAATCAAGGGCTACTTTAAAATAGTGTTATTTCTTTTGTGTGTGTTGTTGTTGTCATTATCAACCAACGAATTACAAATGATAGACCAATTCGTACATAGATATACCAATCTACATGAATTATTTCTTAGTTTGACTACTCATTGTTCAATGAATATTTACGCAATTTTCATAGAATGATTGATTACAATCAGAAAAAATGTGCGCTATGAGTGTGGTCGCACAACGTTACACGATGTGCGCTCGATGACTGCACTATGTCTGCACAATGTGCGCATGATGTCACCACGATAGGAAAATTGGACGAAATAAGCTGTCGCACATTTGTGCGCAGTTTATCCGGTTCTATCGCACAAATGTACGATTCCATCGTGACTGATATAAATTTAGAAATGATTTGTAAATAATTCTGATTTAGGACTTATTTATTTTCTAAATATAGAAGAATACAACAAAGTACAGTTCCTAATT
Source organism: Ylistrum balloti (assembly GCF_031769215.1). Taxonomy (NCBI): domain Eukaryota; kingdom Metazoa; phylum Mollusca; class Bivalvia; order Pectinida; family Pectinidae; genus Ylistrum; species Ylistrum balloti. The sequence goes on from NW_026782497.1 coordinate 40,564, forward strand.
AAGCTATATATATAGGTTGGGCACTGGTAGATAAATCATATACACACTGAATATTTAGATATATTCGTAATTTTAAGTGTTTTGTTCACAAAGAACCACACGTGAACAGCCTTAGTGTACGGACACACATTATATATACAATATATATGTCCAACCCATCCAAACTTATAAAAGAATATCCCTCAGTTTGTTTCACTGATCCATAATTATCCAATCGTGTTCATTTCCTTTTGAAAGGTTCACATATATTTGTGTTTGTTTTTTTACTCATGATTTCCAGACAGTTATGACGTCATCGTTTCTGCCGGTTCATTATTTCCTGGACATCTTCCACCTGACTGTTTCATTGAAGCCGCACGTATTGTCAAGCCAGGTATGGTTTAGCTGAATTATATTGTCGGGTATAGTCTAGTCAAAACACATTGTCAAACCGCCTATGGTTTAGTTATGGCAATAGTCAAAAATAATATCAAATCAAGTATGGTTTATCAAAAATATATATTGCCAAGCCAGATACTATCTATTCAAAGATATATTGTGAAGACGGATATAGTCTACTCAAAATGATATTGTCACGTCGAAAATGGTGTAGTCAAAAACATTTTCAAGCAAGGTTTTGTCCAATGAAAAAGAATGTCAATCAGGGCACTGTAAAACAAACAAATGTCAAGTCGGGACTGGTCTGGCCAAAAACGTCTGGAAAAACCGGAGATGTTCTTGTCAAATACAAATATTCCATCCGGGTAGGACCTCACGAAAAAGCAAAACAAAACAAAACAAATTGTCAAATCGGGGAAGTCTTGTCAAACATATGTCAAACATTTGTCAAACCGAATATGATCAGATCAAAACATACTGTCTAGAAATAGGATATTGCCAATTCAAAAACTCAGTCAAAACCATAATGGAAATCCGGGTCTATATCAAGTCATATTGTCAGACTTGGTGGGTGTAGTCAAAAACATTTTGTCAAGCCGAGGATGGTCTAAGAAAAACATATTGACAACCAAGTAGAATATAAAGGAATGTTTTAGCCATCTAAACTATATACAGTCGATAGCAAAATAAACATACAAAACGATGTGTTCGAAAACAATAGTCTAGAAAAAAATTTGACTTTAACTGTCTCTCATGAACGTCATCAAACATCAACATATTACTTGATATAAAAGTTAAACGTCTAATGAGATTTGTTCGGTATAAAGATGTCCATCGCTTGGTCGCTTACGGCCGAAAACACAAATGGATGCCTGCAAGGTATACGACAAAGTTTTATCAGGAAATTTTCATGGTACCTTTTTATAGCCATGCGAATATATGTATATATGAAGTCCTCCAGGTTTTGATATTTCGATTGAATAATTTGTTGATCATCTTAAATGATTGATATCGAAAAAGAGACGATCTATTCGGTTTATAGTATACCCATGCTAAACAGCTTTAGTAAATTTATCATTTCTGAAAGATTTCTACTGTGGAGAGAAAATGACTAGAACCTCTTATTGCAGGTGGGCTTATTTGTGTCATTACCCGAACAGAAGGCAAGGGAAGCTTCTTTAGTGATCCGAAATACTTGGATAAATTCAAAGCCACCATCAAGCTATTAAAAGAAGAGGAGAAGCTCGAGGAAATCAAATGGGAGAAAACAAATTATTATAAGTCTACTTCGGGAGTTTTAATACTATATAGAGTGTTGCAATAAAGTGAAAAGGTATATACTGTGAGGGCATATTAAGTTTTTACAATAAAGTGACGATACCAAATATCGATACTGTACCCAAATTGGTCAAGCACTGCGAATTAAATATACAGGCATTCACCCTGATTCTGTAAAAATAACAACATCTTATTGTTTATTCAACACTGATTTATTGTAAAAAGCATCTAAGATTCTCTGCAAGACCATTTCGAAATGGGCAAAAATATCATAATTGTTCCTATCACAAATCATACGGTCGTGCGAGTGGTATTTCTATAGCCCTTCTGGGTAAGTTTAAACATAACCAAAGAATCTCTCATTATATGATAAACTCAAAAATCTGAAACAATAACTTTTCTGCAAAAAATATCTAAGTATAATTTTCTTGTGATTCGTGTTTGTATCGACGAGCTACGACTTATGGCCTATCCGCCATCTTGTATAGACTGTTCTGCGCATGGCGCCAGTAAAACCCAAGGTGCCTGAAAGAAAATCCGGATATGTTCTTCATTACATGAGAGCTTTCAAATGTATGCAAGGACCTACATCTCGGCAAAACAGGCTACACATAATGTTTCTTTTTTATTTGCAGTAGAAATGAAGCCATTTAAAGAAACAAGAGTTTTATGTTTTGTTGTATGTAAAGAACTCATCAGCCCTGAAGAACTATTAGATATTAAAAGGAAACATTACCCAGAAGGTATTAATTTCAACGAAAACTTGCACTATCAAAAACCAGGTAAACAAATATGCCGAAACGAAATCTTTGCACGATTACGATTAAACATAACTGTTCTAAATTGATCATTGATATGGTCACTATTGATGTATACCTTGTCCTAAAATGACAAACACAGTTAAATTATATATATCAAATTTCTAATACTATAAAGTATGAAATAATCTAGATATGTTATTTTAGACATAGAAGTAGAGTGTCTGCCTCCATATATCATGCATCATCCTATTACCTGTATATGCAGAATGGAAGATCAGAGGGAGATAATCAGTCTGAGTCAAAATCTGGTATGAGTATTATATAACTGTATGGGTAATAAGAAAAAAAAGCCTTGTATTGAAAACTTACAATAGCCTTGGTTAAAAATTAAGTAATTGTATCAATATGATGTGAAGATGAAAGTAATGACCACATTGTCTTCCCAAAACACGTGCATCTAAGTATGGAGCTCATTCTCACCTGGTTACACTGTGACTGTGACACATGAATCTAAGTATGGAGCTCATCCTCAGCTGGTTACACTGTGACTGTGACACGTGTATTTAAGTATGGAGATCATCCTCAGCTGGTTAAAATGTGACTGTGACACGTGTATTTAAGTATGGAGCTCATCCTCAGCTGGTTACACTGTGACTGTGACACGTGTATTTAAGTATGGAGCTCATTCTCAGCTGATTACACTGTGACTGTGACACGTGTATTTAAGTATGGAGCTCATTCTCAGCTGGTTACACTGTGACATGTGTATCTAAGTATGGAGCTCATCCTCAGCTGGTTACACTGTGACTGTGACACGTGCATTTAAGTATGGAGCTCATTCTCAGCTGATTACACTGTGACTGTGACACGTGTATTTAAGTATGGAGCTCATTCTCAGCTGGTTACATTGTGACATGTGTATCTAAGTATGGAGCTCATCCTCAGCTGGTTGCAATGTGACTGGATTGACTTTCAAATGACATTCAACAATCATATGGCTCAGTTCATTATCCTTGACAGTGTTTTTTTATATCATTGATAACTGCAAACTGCAGTTTGTATTGAGATGAATGACTTATACATGGATTTGAAAATAAAATTTAAACAGTTTTTGTATCTGCACTAAGTGTTCTGTTACACGTCTGAGGGATGAAAATATGTTTTTGAGTTTTCTTTTACTGGTAAGTTCAAATGGCATAGACGTATTCCAATGTCAATATGACATTGAAACCTTCATTGCACTTTGTTGCCTTTGTTACACTGAAAATAGGCTATATATTGGTATCTCCTAAGTATACACGTGTAAATTATCCCAGTGAAATATCAATTTCAAAATATTTTTTTTCAACTTCGCATTTACACGTATATGTGTCAGGAGATAAACATTTTACCAACTTTGTCAGCTATGAAGGGAGAATGATAGAAATATTAAGTATGATACATGGATTATGAAAGGTATATATACATGCAGGTCATTGATATTTGACATATGTTGCATACATTGACAGAAATAGGTTTTTTTTATCTATGAACCTTTGAACTATGAACTCTTGCTGAGAAAACTAAAATGACACAAAAAGTTATATCTGTTAGGACCTAATGTTGGTATTGGAGTGTTGGATTTGACTATGAAGCATGCATGTGTACATTTACGCTTAGTTGCCATGAAAAACATGTGACGTAACGTCGATCGGTGAACAGCTATTACTGTGCACGGCAGCACCTATTGTCATTTCCATAGTTACACAAAATTATAAGCTGGTCAATATTATATGGTTCAAAATATATACTTAAGTCTCATGTATTCTGCAAAATCATGACTTTCGACAGAATAAGCTGTTATGGTGTTTGTTGTATCAATTTGGGTGCAAGCATCTTGTATGATACGTGGAGACATATCATATTTACTGTTTTATTAATAAACACACACGCTCTTGAAGTCCAACCAACACAGGAAGTTCCTGATCACTCTTTGTCAAAATAAAACAAACAGTTGGCAATTCATCCGCGGCTAACGAAATATTTAGGTAAACCATTGAAAATTGGAAGCATTTTGGGTAACGTCACGTAAGCTACAATATATGTAGGTGGCATAAAGGGTTTTGCTCTCAAGTTTGTTAGTACATGTATGTTATGTGATATAGGCTTGCTTAATGTTCAAAGGCTATATTTGTCTGTCCCCTTCATGTTTTACAATACCTTTATACACATCTTTGAAAAGCCACTTAGTCATGGAAACCGGATTTCAATTGACTATAGATTACAGTTATGTTTCTAACACATTTAATATGTAGTGTAAGATACGATTTAGAAACCCTCATTAATGGTGTGGTTTCAATTTCATAATCGTTCATTTTATCTAAATAAACGTTTTACGTATTGATGTATATTTTCAGAACAGGAATGACGATTAACACTGTAAATATTTTCAAGATCTTACGTTATTCTTTGAAATTAGCTATTGCAATGGGAATATCACTTCAGCACTATGCTAAACAGGGACGCTGAATAATAAAGATACCGAAATTTATCTACCTCTGTTATTATTTCTATAAATTATTTTTACTCTAATGTACCTATCGGTTCTCTGGATTGATTTGTCTTTATTGTAATGTATTTATATCTTACACCACTGTATTACGAGATTTATATTCGGATACAAATAGGTATTCGTTAAGACAGCCTCGTTTGAAACACAATCCTGTTACACAGTACTTTAAATGATCCATATACCTCGCTTTACGCAGACAGAAGATGGAAAAATGACAATAATGGCAACGGAGCATTTTCTATTGAATATATATTCTTATAACACAATATTTTGAAAATAACGTGTGAGTTTTCAATAGCTAAAGTGCCACCTTGATAAGACAGATGATCAGTGTGAAGCGTATTTGCCCTATATTAAGATATCGTATCATCACTAGTGATGCCGACTGTAGAACAGGTTTTGCTTACTTAGGTGAGACCACTAAACTGACAAACAAGACATATAGGTGAAGGTGAGCAACAGTTAACCAAAAACAGGAAGAAAGAGACGTTTATACAAAAGATACACAAAACAAGTGAGCAGCAAACGTATATACAAATTCAAATTTAGATATGTGACGACTTAATCATAAATTATCATGTAATATTAACACAGATCATTAGAGCTGCAGCAAGGTGAAAATTCAAAAAAGAAAAAGATCCAACATTTAGTCGACATTCGGCGAGATACAGAAATTGCATTTTCATTACATAGAAAAATACGTGTTTTCAACATCAAAAACTGCATTCTTCAAAAAGGATTCTAAAAGTCACCGACTCTCTGATTATTTCAAAACAGTGGTTTAGAGTACACTAATGTCGACCATGTTTTAGTTGTGAAATGGAAAAGGTCCACAGGGCCGGTAATTCACTCATTCATATATCTAAGGCACCTCATGTCTATCTTTTGGAATCATATCCCAGTAAATCCAGCACGGTTAGGTTGAGACTCCAAGAAACCAAATTTTCGTTCTCTGATATCGTTTAAAATATTTGTAATAATTTTGTAACAAATTAGTGCATCATTTATTATTGAAAGGTCATCTTATTCTGAAAGAAGTGCACACAACCACTCATTGCTAGCGACCAGTCGGAACATATTTTTTTTTTTATTTTGGAGCATTTGTTGCTACCACTTTGTACCCTGATCCAAAACAAATCATGATCCTGCGATTGAATTATAGGTCGGACTGTTTAAAATGTGTTTTATAAATAACATTTACTTATACGCGAGTTGACTATGCCTTATCTTGCCAGCTATGACATGTATATTTCAGTGTTCAGGTGTTCAATGGTGTAGCACCAACATTAGAATACATTTCTGCAAGGATACCCTTTGATCTTTATTCGTGTGAATAAAACATGTGTAGACACAATTGAGAATGGCATAGGTTTTTACTCTAGATGTAATTAATTAATATGTCAATAACATTATGATTTTAGATCCCGATAAGCAATGTTGACAACACATTTTGATATTAACTTCCAAAATGAAACAGACGTTGGCGTATTGAGGAAAAATATCTGTGTGACTGCCTTAGTTTTTCTTGTGCTCTATCAGAAAGATCTTTGCAATAAAAACTTATTTATGTATATTTGTTGACAGATTTTATTCACACGCTGAAACAACATAACAATACTCAAATTTAATAATAAAAAGAATTAAAGAGAAACCATATTTTTCATGCTATTTCTGCAATATAGCATGATAACAATGTTTTCAGAAAAACAAATTGATTTGTTGTTTTTCTGAATTTGAGACACTTTTCTGAGATCCAAAATTAAAAAAAGAAGATAGATTTTTTCTCTAAATTTCAATTCTTTCCGACGTTACCTGATGGTACAAAAAATATGGCTGATATTTTCAAGTAGATCAATACAATTGACAGAACTTACACCAAGCGAGTATATATAAATGTATATTGGGTTTTGAAACTGTTTAAAATCCACTATTTTCCCTCTTAAACTATCTGTGCATCAATATATTCATACAAAGTTGATAAGAAATAATAGATAAGAAAAGAAACAAAGGAAGTATTTATAAAAAAGGTCGCAGATTTTGTTCATATTATCACGATGTTCTTGCAAGAAGTGATTAAGTAACGAACAAACTCATGATAAGGATTTAAAACGATGAGAACTATGACTATGCTTACATGTGTGCATTTTTCTTTTTTATATGCATTTTAACATATGCTGGATCCCAACGTAGAACTCAATTGTTAAATCCATTACCGATTATGTTTCATTGACTTCAAATCTTATGGCTCTGTTTAATTTGAGCTGTTATTCGCAAGTTTAATTTCTGATAATTGCATCCCACTATGAAAGTGGCCATGTGACATGGATATTTATTGTTTTTTTCTCGAGTTAAAAAAGTCGATATCATTTCATTAAGCCTAAATACGGTTAATCAATATTTACACATCATAAGTGGTATTTTATAGAATAGAAACTATCAGTATATTAATGGGTCCTTTGTCTGTTTATTCAAGATGAAAAAAAAAGTACAAAAGCAGGGTTCGAATCCCTGATATGCTGATTCCTGTATTTATGTTGCCTCGGAACTGTTATTGTATGTAACGCAAAAAATAAACATAACTACGGGTCTTTTTCATATCGTCCTAGTGTTGGAGTTATTGATTGCAAGTTTATGTTGAATGACAGTGATGGCACGAGTTGTTGCTCGATCTGAATAGAAACTTTTCAGGCTGGTTAGCTTTTTTATGCTCAGATAGGCGTGAACTATCCAACTGTTATTCTTGTCGCTTAACCGACTTGCTATAAAAAGTTATGACGTATCAGAGCCGACTGACCCTTCCAGCATTTGCCAGCTGACAAATCTTTGTATATGGAACTTTCAACCGAACTGACGGTTTGACGACACGGGTAAGTGCTTTAAAAATTTACATGCATTCCCAAATTCTGTTTGATGTGTAATGTGGAGTTAAATAGTTCTGTAAACATGCTAATAAACAGAGACAATTCCAAAAACTGACAGTAGTTTTTTGTGACAAATGTTGACGACAATATATACAAGAAAATTATGAGTCTAACAATGCCACACACAGGATATTCAAAAGATGGACCTGTAATTACATTTCTGATTTTCAATTCTGAATGTATTAGTATTCACCAAGTCCTGCTCATGAAGCATGTAAAATTACTATGTAGAATATATCTTTAGATATTCTTTATAATCGACAAGTTATACAAGTAAAAATCACCTAACCAGATACATCGTACTATTTAATAACTGATGACATCATTGATTAGTAATAGTAGCAAACATAACATTTTATTTTTCGTTTTGGTCACATTATTTACTGGGATTGACCAAAGTTTACATGGCGGGAAGCAAAAGACGCCTACTCTTCCGGATCACCTGGCCTTATTTTTCTTGTACTTTTTCATGAGTCTTCATGTAAATATTTTTTTTCATGTTTTGAACTAGTTTTCAATAATGATTATGTTTATTTGTTTTCTTGTTGCTTTTATCACGTTTGTATGGCTGATCTGTCCCTAACAATGTTTTTTTCTCTCTTTTTTTTTTGGTCTCTGAATATGCCTGATTATTGTCTTTGTACATCGATCTGACATGTGTCACTATTACAGGTGATCTTAAACTACAAACCTACTGTCTTCTTTAACCCATAAGGTTTACGTATCGTTGTTGATTAGATATGCAAAGGCTTGTTCCAAATATAACACATCTTTATAAATAGAAGTCGAAATCAGTAAGGTAAACTTTTATCACGCAGGGTCTCCTTGTTAATGATGCAAGTTATGACTATCAGAGGCTTTGACGGTCGCCATCATGATACTATCGGAACAAAAATCCGTATACGATATAAAGTGCGCTTTCTTTTGGAAGATTTGCAGGTTGAGTGTCCTCGATGAAGCCAAACAGAAACCTTTTGTCCTTTTAACATCCGTCAATCCATTTAATTCTTTTATTTTTCTTTCTCTTGTTTGTCTCCCATTCTCGTCTCATCATCTTAACTTTCCATTGAAAGGATAGACTCATTCGACAGATGGACTTTCTCACAATTGATACTCCCTTTGTCTGTTACTTGGTATATCTATGACGTCATCAAATAACAAGAAATTTTATTTACCACGTCCATTGTGTATACCCAACAGAATTGGAAATCAAACACACGTCGGACTGTTCTACATCAGCCGTTAATCTGAATCCTTTCCTACAGCGAAGCCAACCAGGTTTACTTTCCACCAAGCTGCATGGTAAGCGCAATTTTAATTTCCCTGTTATGAATTTTCCATCTGTGGATAGCAATATTTCTGCATCATCAACCTACGGTGTTTTCATGTTGCAATTTATTCCACCTTAATGGGCCATTTTGCCATTATCACGATTTCCGGGCTAAAAATCCCCAATTGATGGACAAACTTGTAACACAGGGTTTTAACATATGTAATTAAGTGAAATTTCCTTTTGTACATAGCATTAGCCCTGCATCCCCTACCTATGGTGTTTATATGTAGCAGTTGATTCGATATTCTAGGGTCTGTTCCTATTATCACGGTTTTCGTGCAAGAATCGTCAACTAACGGACAAACTCGCAGGATTTTATAAGATACAATTTGAACTTATCGGAAGGATTCACGGTCGTCAGAGTAGTGTCACTGAGAAATATTATATTCCTTTATGCGACATGAAGCTGGGCGTATTTGCTGTTCGTTAGCGTGCATAATGATTCCGTTCTTGATACACTTTTCTCATTTGAAGACGTGACATTACTTTCTTGAATTGAACGAGGTTTCACAAAGCGGATGTCGTCGATGAAGCAGAAGGTGATGTTATGTCAATACAACTGATAATTCCTCTGTCCATCATTATACATATCATTATGTTCTCGACTGTTTGACATATTAAAACGATTTATATTCCTGTCTGTTACTATGTATAGACTCGGATACACAAATGTAAACGTGACATCATGTAAAGACAATGGAAAATACCCCCTCTCTCTCTGTTACTATACATAGTCTTGTGTGTTCGACAGTTAAAGTGACGTCAAATCAAGACAATTAATGCTCCCTCTGTCTGATTCCATATATATTTATGTGTATTCGATTGTTTAGGTGACGTCACATCAAGACAATTTATGTTCTCACTGCCTGTTACTATATATATTCTTGTGTGTTTGACTGCTAAATCAACCTAATATCAAGACAATTACTGCTCCTTCTGTCTGTTACTATAAATATATATTATCTTATTTCGATTGTCAGGTGACGTCATATCAAGGCAATTGACACCCCCGCTTTCTGTACCACTGCATGCTCAAATACGACAATCCCTCTCACTGTTTCTATGTTTCTTGTTGTGAATCCGAACGCAACATATGATGCCGGTCTATGTCAATTGATATTCTATTTGTTCTTCCTCTGTAGCTGCTTAATTTAACATAGGTTATAAATTATGAAATTTTAGGATTTCATGTCCGTTCCCACAAACTACCAGTTATCATGATATTATCGTAATCGAAATTATTTACTTGGATCCAACACATCCGAATCCTCAGATTTACACTTATATAATCGACAAATAATAACTTTTACCTTAATTAATATTTAGAGATTATGAATATCAATTTGACACTGTAAGCAATAACGATACGGTTGTTTGGTTTTAAAGGCAGTTTACATTGTGATTAAGCGATAATTACTAGCTGTCATTACACTTATGGCCTTGCAACCAGTATAGAAAGTGTTGAAGTATTAGTTGTTAAGATTTGTTTGTCCGCTTTGTGGGAAAGATACCTGTCTTTTACTTGAATAAGACTATTTACAGTATGACTGTCATTCAGCCACTTCTCCCATGTTTCACTGTAAGTCTTGTATAGGAAAAGGTCCTGCATTGGTGAGATATTTACCACAGAATACATGTCGCCTGAAAATATGTTTGTCTCATTATGTTCCAATAAGGTTGCGAAATTAGGTAAACAGACGTATAGAGATGACTAGACCAGAGAATCTCGCCTTTCTTTGTTGTATTTTGTACCGGAGATCACAAAATCTCTTTTAAAAGATATAAGTACTAATTACTCTTGACATATTATATAACAGTTAAACATAACACTGGAAACAAGTTTATATCTCACAAAAATAGATCCTTCATAGTATGATTATATATTACCTGGAATAACAGGTAATATTTTGTAATATGTTGCCATTCTAAATGAATGAATTTTTTATGGTATGTGTTTTTGTCTGTTTCGATGTTTAGCGAATAGACGCTAATTTGAATGAAACGTATTATGACAACATTTTCTCCTCTTGCATTGTTTGACCTTTTATTTTTGGTAACTGTAAAGATGAATTTACAAAAACAAAAACAAACAAAACAAAAAACAAACAAACAAACATTTAATTTATTACTTTAGGTACCCGTTATATAACGCAAATAATGCACAAGTAAAAGAATGCCTTTAAAAAGGACTGTATAGCACTTCCATACAGGGTAGAGCGAGAGTCCTAGAATGTGTATGATGGGGAATGTATAGTACTTCCGTACAGGGCAGAGTGAGAGTCTAGAATGTGTTTAATGGGGATTGTATAGCACTTCCATACAGGGCAGAGCGAGAGTCCTAGAATGTGTTTATTGGGGACTGTATAGTACTTTTATAAAGGGTAGAGCGAGAGTCCTAGAATGTGTTTGATGGGGACTGTATAGTACTTCCATACAGGGCAGAGTGAGAGTCTAGAATGTGTTTAATGGGAACTGTATAGTACTTTCATACAGGGTAGAGCGAGAGTCCTAGAATGTGTTTATTGGGGACTGTATAGCACTTCCGTACAGGGCAGAGCGAGAGTCCTAGAATGTGTTTAATGGGGACTGTATAGTACTTCCGTACAGGGCAGAGCGAGAGTCCTAGAATGTGTTTGATGGGGACTGTATAGTACTTTTATAAAGGGTAGAGCGAGAGTCCTAGAATGTGTTCAAAGACGACCGTAGAGTACTTTCAGACAAGGTAGAGCGAAATTCCAAGAATTTATTTTAACGTGGTTTTTGTGTTACTTGATGTACAGATTAATTTTACTTCTTTGTGGACATGTCATTGCTTAATTGGGTCGAACGAGATATTCATGTTAGATGTAGATGAAGATGAAAAAGATTGTTCTACCTAGTCCTGTTTTCCATGTACTCTTTAGGGCTTTCAAAATCGCTTACAAAATCTATTGGTACATGTACCAGTCAAACCTAGGGCAATTCTTGTAATATGTTTAGCATCGCTGGAATCCTACCATAATGAAAAAGCTGCTATATGTAGTCTGATTCACTGTTTGGCTATACTGAATTCAATCATAATTTGAATTGAAAGGTTAAATTTACTTGCATCTGTAGTACAATCTTCCATTCGGAATTAAGATTCTTATGGAATTTCATTAACGATGGTCGCCACATCCTAAAGCCATGTTGTACAGAAAAGTTCTTTGTTCTTATGTCTTTTGCTGTAGAATTCGATATGAGTTAACAGCAAAACATGCTTTAAAAACATTTTGTTTTGTTTTACAAGTGATACACAGGTCATAATATTGAAAATCTGTAGGTTTGTTTGTAAAGCGAGAGGTCAGGATAGCAAATATTTGTTTTCATAACGACTGATTAGAGCATCTTGTGCGTCCTTATTGTTTTGTTTATGATTCAGCTCAATTAGTTGAATAGAAGTTCTTAAAACACAACTAGTAGAAGATTGTGATATAAGACCGATTCTATTGACATCAGCCTGACGAAAATGCTCAGAAATCAGGGTATACATGTAAAAGAAAACTACAACCAACGATGTGTTTTAAAGCAAATCTTTACTAAATAAGCAATTTTTATTCTTTTTGTGCTCAATTCTCAACATATTCGTCTGCTGTGGCTAGGAAGTTAGATGATCCGTCTAAAGACACGTCTCCAGTCCGCTTCAATTTCTTAAGAGTCGACATTGATTGCAATCTCCAGACTTAGTTTCATTGATATTCGCTTGATATGACTCTGTTAAAGACACTATTTCAGCTATTGTCCACATAGCTGCATATCGCACATGTCTTATTTTCCTTTTACTCTCATTAAAGATACATAATCTAGATCAATATAGTGATTCAATTACTTACGTCACCATTGTAACAAACAGGATCTTTCCACGTATTGGATGGGTTTATTCTATCTCTGGAGTCTGCAGTGATTGGTGTGGTATATGGCGAAATATTTTTTAATGTTAGTCGCGCTGTCATTGATATACATATAAATAGGTGTTACTTGCTAAGTGGATAGGAGAAGGCGAAAAGGATGTGTTATTAATTGGATTACCTGACTTCTCGTTTTGGTGAGTATATATTAATATAACAAACTCGTTTCCTTAAGACCTGTTGTTTTATATTAATTGTCATATTTCAGTACATGTGCAACTGCATGTGCTCTTTCGTAATACCTGCTAACTACAGGTACCATTGCAATGGACCATTGCATTTCCTGGAAGAGACGATACAGATTGCAAATTGTGCAATTGGAATATATGTGTATGGTGAAAGAACAGAAACAGTAAACATAGTTTAAATCAAACCTAAGTGAAGACACTGTTCGTGCCAGTTTATTGTATGATACGTTGTCTTCATTGTAGTACCTTCATTTCTAGACTAAGTTCGGTTAAAACAATATGACATCTTTGATCATTAAGTAATTGGCCCATGCTACCTCAGACTATCATACTTTATTGGTGTAGAGATTTAGTAAGACTTATTAAGAGATTCATGCAGTCATGGCTGTTGGAACGGCTGATCCACAAAGAAATTAAACTTCTGAAGGTTAGTAGAAATGATAGAATACAGTAGTACAAATAAGTTTTAACGGAGATAAGTTAGTGGTATTGAACACATACATGTCAACGGTCGATAATTAGTTTAGTTTAGTTTCTTACCAGTGCAGGATCGTTACGATCCTCTATACCGGTCTCAGTGATACAATGATAATGATTATAATTATTGTCATTTGAGACGTCAGATCCAGGAACTATAAAATTTCTTATTTGTAATTATATTCCAGTTCTTGATTGGCCCAGTGTTCATCTAATCTATTTTTGAAAGAATTAACTGTTGGTGTCGATACAATATACTCCGGAAGATTGTGCCATATTTTGACCACACCCAAAGCAAAAGAATGTTTCCCGATGTCAAGTTTACACTGCTGCATGTCAAGTTTCTTTGAGTGACCCCTTGTCCGCTGAATTTGAACTTTGTCGATAAGGAAACCAACAGCGTTACTATCACAAAAATTGTTCGTAATTTTGAAGACTTCAATCATATCCCCACGAATCCTCCTGAATTCCAATGTTGGTAATTTTAGGCGTTTCAGTCTTTCCGAATAAGTCAGTTCCTTAAATACTGATAATTGTTTTGTTGCTCTCCGTTGCACTGCCTTGATCATATATATATGTTTAACTTTATATGGATACTATTGTTTTGTACAATAATGGGAAGTTATGTTCATTGAGAAATTGAAACGCTCTCCGGATAAATGCAAACATAGAGTTTGCTTTTTTGACCTGTGTACTTATGTGTTCATCAAATGATAAAGAATTGTCTACAATTACTCCTATATCTTTTTCTTGGTAGACTTCCTGTAATTCTTCGTTGTTTAAATAATATTTTCTGTCTCCACTTTGCCTGCCAATGCGCAAAAATTTACATTTTTGATGATGAAATTTCAATGACCATTTTTTCACTCCAAGCTGAAAGGCGACAATGAAGTGTGTTGATATTCGGTCCATTGATTTCATCCCTACCGTCAGTGTAGCATACGATTTTTACATTGTTTTGATATTGACGATTCTTTATGAAACCTTTTCAATATTTCTGAAGCTGTGAAATCCCAACTTGTTCAGTACAAAAAATGTCAATTATTGATATCATGATTGACTTCTGCATGCCCGAGGAAAATATTGATTTGGTTCATAGGTCATTGACGTTGGTGTAAAAGAGGGTGTGCAATGATGTGGGGGAAAAGCCAGATCTGATGCTAGGTATAAGATATCCATGTGCACATACCGTCTATCGGAATGTCAAGCTAAACATTATACGGCATTATTTCTATCAACGTATTATCTCCCTTGTAATGTTTTAGTATTACACGATTCCATATTTTGTTGTTAAGCTCCAGTGTCGCTAGCCTCTACTCATCATAAACCTAACGATAAAGCTTATAGATAGAATGTGACAGACCTTGATATTGGATCCATCGCAGTCTTATCACTTTTGTTATTGTATTTATATAATACTATGGGTTATTTTTTATATCACATTGATTCAATTAAATATCATTTCAGCTTTGTACCAAATCACCATTGATACTATCTATCTATATAATTAAAAATGTATCACAATAACATAGAAATGGTGTTTAGGTGTGGGTTGTGGGGTGGGATGGGTTGGGGTCAATGCAGTAGGATGATGTTTGATGATTTGCATGATGTGAACTCAAAATAAATATTTATCAATTGATCAATGAATAGGTAGATATTTGTTCCGAATCAGCTCTCTTTGGAACTTTAATTATATTCTAATCTAAACAAACGATCATCCTACACTTAATTATGTTGATTACTTTAGCAATTCTCATAAATATAACATTGTTTTTGTAATTGAAATCGTTGATCTCAATCGATATGAGTATTTAAGGAAAACGTGTTCATTGCCAAACACATGTATTCACATCAAGAATCAAAGGGCATTAAAACCATTTTAACACAGTTTGTCTCGGCTCGGGAATAACTTTTTCACAGCTATAGCTAAAGGTGTTAAATCAAGTGTACCCATTTGGAAAACATTGTCAACCAAGCGAATCATATAAATATTTATTAGTGTAAACAATGAATATGTGTTTGTGACATGTAAAGTAACATAGATAAAAACAGACAAAATAACAGAATCGAACGAATGACAAAGGCTAGATTTCATGAGTTGTTTGCTGGATTATTTACTGAAATCTCAAAATCTCAGTAAGCGTGCTCAATTTAGGTAAAAAATTTAATGAAATTTGTTCTATATGACTATCAGTAAAACTTTAGTTACATATTAAGCATAAATGATAATTATTTTACATAGTGTTATATTGGTGATCCCATGATGAACACAAGTCAAAGCAGACGAAGCTACCATCAGATAGAAGATAACTTTGATGTATGTCTTGATGTCTAAATTATAGTTGTCCTTTCTACTGAAGAGCATCGGATAGAAATACTTAGATTGAAAGCCAAAAGTTGAAGAACGTCACAATCACCTTATTTGTCATCATTTTTCATAATACAGGAACACTTTCCACTTCACAAATACTGTAAATTTAAATTAACCAACCCCTTACTGACAATGATTAGCACCTCAAATAAACACTTATCTATGCTTGGTAATATGTTGATCACAAAGGACCCAGGAGAACCAAGTGGCATTATCCCAAAAGCTCTCACACAACTCAATAAACGGTTTTTTATGTTGAAATGTATCCAATTATTTGCAAGAAATATATGGAGTTTGCATGTTCATACAGAATCATCTGACACTCGATCCCCCATGACCTCAAATATCCAATAGCCCTCCCAAAAGCTTTTGTTTTGATTTGCATACCATATAGAACTCATTTTTGAATATCTTTATACAAAGATGAGACGAATCATTTGGTTTATTGAATTCCATGTACCTAATCGGCCTCTTTGACATTGTTACTTATTGCTTTTTGTGCGTTAAAAACCACAATGAGTGTGGTTTACACATTAAAAAGATTTTCAGACGAAGTTAAAGATGATATAGTAGCTCTGTTGATCTACAAACACTGAACTTCAATTTGATACGCTTTTTTGTATGTTTTGTTTTTGTTTTTTATGCATGAATATTTCAAACGCCTCATAAAGAGGCTGGTATCAATCGCTTGTGTTTTCTCTCACCCTCGTCTCTCTGTGCTAATAACCATCACTTCTACCATTACCGCTTTCATCATCAATATCAGATTTACTTTTGTTAACGTATATATATCAAAGTACTGACTGATGTTACTATGTTTTCTTATCTTTCAAAAGTTACTCTAATATCATTCACAATTAAATTGTAAAGTTATCCTTGCAACAAAAGGACGGGACACTGAACTTTAAAAGGGACGTTTTATTTCCTAGCCACAGTTAACAATAAACATATCTCTTTACAAAACTTGCATTTATGTGTATCACACATAACCATGAAAACAATCCAGAAACTAGGGCCCTGAGTGCAATAATTTCTAGATGGGATCAAAGAGACATCGTGGGTGGTATATAGGGCATCATGTGTATTGTCGCCAATAAAGAGACTACACACAAAAAAAAACATCACCCTTGTTACGACAACAGAATCACTAAGCAAAATCAGTAAAATTATAAGCACCAAGCTATTTACAAGGAACATTAACTTTTGTATTGCTCTACTGATATACAGGATCCAATGTATTGTGTCCATGGTAACCTACATATATGGAGGTTTCATTATTTATGGTCTGAATGACTGATACCCTTGTTCCTCGTCAGCAATCATATGACTTTATACTTTGACATTCCTTTGGAGACTGTTTTTATTGCCCGCTATTACGATTTTATGTTTCAGAAAATCCAGCAAATGATTTCAGGTTTCCAGAATAAAAATACAAAAAGCGTTTGTTTTTACCAATACTTATCGCAATGTATTAGCAGAAAGGGAAGGTAGTATTTGATAAAAAAAACCCCATGAAATATAAAAAATAAAATAATTTTTCTTGAAGTCTTTTCATTGTTATGATAGTGTTACTGATAAAATACGTTAAACATAAGCAATGCTATGGATGAATCAGAGAAACCTTGTCGAACACAAATAATTACAAATATTTGTTTTTGAGGGGAGCATACGTTTGCATACAATTGTATATATATTTTACAATTGTCCAAATCAATTATCAGGGTTTTTTTTTTAGGTTTAGAAAAATATATAATTTCCTCAGCAATTAATTTTAAAGGAGGCTGCCAGGGTTGAGGAGCCGCGGGATCAGTCCCCCGCAGGAGACCTCTCATTCAACATACTGACACGTTTAGCTATATTATAATAAATAAATAATCTGGTAAACCTAATATAAATAGACATAGAAATAGGGTAAACAAACAGGACAAACATACACAATTTTTATTGGTTGTTCTTTACAGAAGGGACATAAATATTTCTGTTATCATTATTAAGTAAGCAGCTTTTCTGAAAAAAGGAAACGTTAGGTTTCACAATTAGACTCTAATAAAGCTGACCATTCTCTCCAAAGGGTTTTAAATTTATCAGCTTCATGTTGCTTTTCTGATATGCGCTTTTGTACTGTATATGTTTCCCTAATTTCATTAATAAATGCTAATATAAATAGGCTGTTTTTAAGACCTTTTGTTTTTAAATATATAATATTTAATGCTTTAACTTATCACTTATCTAATATAAAGTTAGCATGAAAAATCTGAGATAATCTTTCAATGTTATGTAGCAATCATTTCACTTCTTGACAATCCCACAAGATGTGTACAATTGTTTATCGTCTGTTTTACATAATGAACATAAAGAACTATCAGTTAATCCCATAACACTGAATTGGTAATCAAAATGTGGTGATTAATTTTATATTGAAGACATTGAAATTTAGTATTTTTAGTAACTTTGAAAGGAAGGATATAGACTTGTTTCCATGTGTCATCATTGATATTGTAGTTAATCCATTTTAATTTACCAGTGGGTGTGACATTATTTTTACATAATACATTATACATGTCTCTAGCTCCCTTCTTGCTTTTTAGAATAACTTCTAAACTGAATGGAATATATGGGTATTTTATTGATTCATGTTCATTATTTTGTTGATGTTTGTTTTGATTTTTTCCCGAAGCATCAGACAGTGTCATATTTGATATATAATGTTCTTGTCACAAAAATTCCTTTTTCCAAATGTCTGATTAATCATAATGAATTTGTATCTATTACCAGCGTTTCATTGCTTTATATGTCCAATCATGATTTCCTTTTCACGTTCATTTGCTGGTATTTTACTGTCCTAGCAATTGAAGGAAAAGTCATAAAATATCAACAGAGTCCTTGGTTTACCCGGCATTATTTGAATCAGATTTCTATTACAAAATATTCAGACGTTGTCAATGATGTGACGCCACAGGCAACACTTTTTATTGACCATTGCGTCACAACTATCCCTACAAAAGACCTATTATACTTGATGTAAGGCTCTTGGCGGCACTGTATTTATCTTTATTTACTATGTCCACTATTTCGGCCTTTCAGCGACATGGTATTTGACACAACCTCAGCTGAGATGTTAAGTTAGATAATATGAACCAGTTTCTGACACAGAGGTCGTCACGTTTTGACTCACGTTTTATTCAACGTATGAACTAGTCGTGATTCACATGACTGGATGGTATGCCATAAGGGAATTTCGGTCGAAACTAAAAAAAGCTCGCCGCAGTGAACAAACATCATTTATACACGTGTAATGATGACATTATCGTTACAATAAAGCATTGGTGATATTTAATAGGAAACCATTTAACAAAGCAGGTAAAACAAACATATCGTTTACTGTTATAATGTTGTGAGAATTAACACAATCAGTTTGTGTAAATAAACAATTATTGGTTTGTGTTGATGTGTTAATGGTATTAAAGCCAACTAATACTGAGATCGCTCATTCTTACACTTGTAATATATTATCGTATTTGTTTAATAAAATTGCATAATGTTTGTACATTAGTGATAGGAGAGTGGCAGAACATTAGATAAATGGAGCTTACAATGGTATTTGACTGCTGAGAGAACAGGGTGTAGTGGAAGTGAGAGTTAGAATGTTTTTTTTATAAATATCATGTATCGTTAGAGACACTTTTTTTATAAAGTACACTTTCTGATATAATCTTTATAAATGGTAGTTAAACAATCAAAATAAAACAAAAGAAATGCTAGCTAAAGAAACAAAACAAAAGCAATGGTAGCCAGCAAGCAAAATCAAAACATAACAAAAGTAAATTTTTGTCTGCCTGATGAACATTCAGTATGTTATCTAATCTTCTACACATGTATTTATAACATAGTTACATATATATATAATAATAAAGTTGTATTATATTCATTTTCTCAGACTCAATAAAAAAACCTGATTGCTTTGATACAAATGACAGCATGCAACAAAATTAATAAATCTAACAAATGAAAGATGATACTTGCTATATCACATATTTTTTTTGTATTTTAAGCATGTCAGGTAACTATCAGTATTCCTTATCTGATCCGTCTCCAGTTTCCAGTAAAGTTTTATATTTTGCTTGCATTGTATGTTCATAGACTACAAAATACAGTTTGCTAATGTGCCAGAGACACCCGATGAATGACTATTCGAACCTCCTGCCGTCATGATCCAAATTTGATAGTGGTATCTGAGTGCAGTTTCCAGCAACATGTTAAATCAGTAATATGCTGATTATGTAATGAATTTTTTCAATGTCTTTTTACAATAACTGTATGTATATTTATTTTGAAGGGAACATACGCCTTAAATTGTAAACAATTTTGATGATTTTATAGCTTTTAAATTTAGAAATTCATAAACTGCTGTTGCAATGACTAAGTAGATAATTAAAATGAAATAAAATCAATGAAAAATTACATGTATTTATGAAACATATTTCTTTCATCGTCAGATCTTATTTGATGTGCTTCCCATTATCAGCTATTCTTGTGAAACATTCAAACAAAACTGGGTGGGGCACAAAATGAATATGGTTTGAAATCAATCGTTTTTACAAAACGAGGCTATTCAAGAAATAATTAGGAGTTACATGCAAGTATCTATCACTCTTCCAGAAGGCAGTGAAGGATTCAGTTTGATTTGCTATGAGTTGCGATGAAAATCAACTTAATTAATGTTATACCGATAAGAAGTGATGACGCTTCAGAAGAGGAGATATGCCTTTTCTCTTTCTCAACATACATTGTAGTTATAATAGTCTAAAGTGTTTGAATTATGTTTCGTTTTTGAGTTTCTTACCCGTCAAAGATTAAGAGCTTACCTACTTTCAATGTTGTATCCTCACTGTTTGAGTCGGTTTATCAGAAACAAAATTAATCTATATTCAGCTAGATATATATATATATCTGTAAAACATGTATGAACATTTATGTGCAGCAAAACAACAACACCTTAGCGTTAACAGACTATGCAATCCAAAATCGTTGACCTAAACAATTTTGTGCAAAACAAATAACAATGTCTGAAAAAATGTTATGTTCCATCCCAACTGCACAGGATCGGTGATCGACTCCAGCAGCAGCCTATAACTCTATGTATTAATTAGTTCATACCAGACTCAGACTGCAAAACTTCATAACAGTGTGTGATGAACGAAAGAAACGAAGAATAACAGATTACTTATCTCTCAACGCGTCGAAGACCAAACAAACTGATACTGCTTTCACAAAAATCAGACATAGTAGACATGTATAGCTAAATCGAATAAAGTAAATGCAGGTTACAATAAAGATATTTTTTCATCTGAGTTTTGTTTGAAATAATACTCTCAGAGAAGAGAAAAGAAATCATATCAACTTCAATGTAAAAGAATTTATACAGAAGGCATGACGTCATAAGAAGGTCAACATTGTAACATTGAGGGAACAGAATAAGTTCATCAGTGATCGAAAATATCGTGGATTTGGACACATTGTAGGTGAAAACAAGGTCTTCGTTGCAGTTGATAGACACCAAAATCGCAAATGCAGTAAAACAAGAAAGTGTAAAGGCTGCCATAGATGTTCAGCACTTAATAGAAACATTTAAATATTTCACCTCAACCAATACAATTCATCACCAGTTTCAGCAATTTCACCGCACTCAAGACAATTGCATTCAATATATATGTATAAGTGGTTATAGATTACACTACAACCTGGGTCAGCATCTGTTAATCATCTTTTAAATATCATATAAAATTCAATAGGTTGACTTCATCATTAGGGAATTCAACAATCACTTATATATTAGATATTATAATTGATTTGAAGAATTTGAATTATTACTGCATTCGAGGGTTTGGAATTGGTGCTATTCATATACGTACTCTCGGTTCATTCACAGAACAGACTTCATTCCCACCATAAACGATACCAACTATGGCTTCATCTCCCTAATAGTTTCAAATTACTACCGGGAGACTATTTATAGCTCCATTGTGTAGGAACGTTGATTCCTACAATCTGTTGATCGACGTATCTTACATGGCTAATACCTGTCACGTGTAGATAATTGAATCATGTTTTACCATGATATCGCCAATAAATAATCTAGAATTGTGTATATATAATCATATCTGACAACAATCTAGCAATATGGTGGTTTGCTGACTGATATTGCATACGATAGTATACATTTTTAAACAGAAAATGAAGATTTATACAATGTTATGTCACTTATTAGCTAATATTATTTGCGCCAAAATGTCAACATTATTGTCTACGTGACTGATAACTATATGTGTATTTATCTGTAAGCGTTCCTTATATTAGTGGTGTTTTACAAGTATGATATGACAATTAACTCATTTTTCTATAGTATTCCATATTTTGTCATCGTAATTTCCACCCACAGAATGGATTTTGGAGACATTCGTCGTTGGTAATAAAATGGACTTTTGTTTACATAAGTTTCATTATTTCCCAGCTTTATACAGAAAAAGAGGTATCCTTATTAATGTAGTTCCTTAATTACTATCCATACTTGATAAAGCGAAAATTTAGAGCTCATAAAGGATCTGTAATATTTATGACAGTAAAAACGACTTATCGGCATCAATCTTGTGGCCTCGAGATACAATCGTTCTGAGTAAAGCATCGTAAAAGCATCATGATTTCATATCTACTCAAACGTCATGTCAGTATGTTGTATGGGTATTGGGTGTCTACGTTGTGATGTGATATACCAAACTGGTGTATACATCGTTGTAGGCAGTGTAACCTTGTATCACTGGATATGAAAAGATGACATAGCTACACTTTAATACATTTTTCTTGTGTATATAGAATTGTTTATTAATATTGAATGGCATGAATGTTTTCATCAAAGCAATAGTGTCAAACAACTAGCTTGCTGCTGGCATGATACATGATATTAGTACACCGAGTTATAAATAGCTTACCAAACATAGATTTGTGTTGAGAATTTTGCTGCTTTGATTGTAAAATATCATAGTTACTGAGACAGCCAGTATATTGCAAAGCATATGTCATAAATACTGTAATACATTTAATTAATCATAATATATTTGACAAAAAACATTATTTGTCGGGCAGTATATTTCATCAACATTGACCTAAATACATGATCCAACGATATTTCTAAAATGCATATTTCTAATAATTTAAACGGAATCTTACTTGTTCCAATAACAACGATTGAGATTAAAGTTGTAATAACAGAAACTTTTCCCATTCCTTACAATATATCGATTCATTTTCCAGTACGGTATTTTTGATTGTCAAAATAATTGGTTTCTCAATGACAATGTGTCTACATGTACGGATCATCAGGTTAATAATGTGTCTATATATATATTGATCATTGTTTTGTCAGTGTGTCCAAGAATTGTCCGAGGGGGTATGACATTACTTAATGAACATGTATATGTGTCTGAGATGTATACTGCCTGACTTCTACTCAGTATTTGGGGTAAATTTGTCTCTAAATACATCAAACGTAATATATATTACGATCAGATTTGATGGCTGTAGTCTATTATAAAATGCGCTTTCGTTACAGTCATCTTAAATATGTATACAGTTTATCGGGTAACATATTCATCAATCCATATTTAATGTTTATTCAACAGCATTATATTTGTGATGCCCACATATTGTAATTATGGATTATGCCATGGATAAGGTTGAGAAAAGGGAATTAAATAAATGAATCGATGAGGCCGAGGTAGAGGGAAATAAAGGGGATAAAGCTGAGAAAGTAGAATATAAAGATCAATGGAAAAGTCTGATGGAGACAGAAATGAAAGAAGAGATTTGAAATATATATAATAGTTAACGCTGAAGATGAAGGAGAGGAAAACGATAACTGGATGAGACTGAGGAAGATGAAAATGAAACGGTTGGATGAATGAGAGTGAAGAAATGAGATGAATGGTTTAGGCCGAGGAAGAGAAGAATGAAAAAAATAATTTGATGATGAGAAGGAAGAGGAAAATAAAAAGGATGGATGTTTGAGGATGAAGACGAAGGAGATGTCAAGAACGAATATATAAGGCTTAGGAAGAGAGAGATGAAAACGTTGAATAGACGAAAAGGAGGAAGAGGGAGATGAAAATGTAACGTGGGTGAAGGAGATGAACAGGATGATATCGCAACTGTGCTCTTGATTTGAACAATTTCACGTTAGAAGATAATCATAATTGAAATTGTAGCGAAGGCGTGTTAACATCTTGCCTTTATGAATGAGTCTACAGTAGTCGGGATGTGTTACCTTGACTGACTATCAGCTATTACTAAACATCAAACCCCTTTATGTTTCCTCTCCAAAGAATCTGAAGACCCATCCTAATGAATCGGTTGGAGCGTTTCTTACACCGTTTTATTTCCACACCTGTCTGTAACATCAATACCACTCAGACATAGCGATCACTTGTAATGAATGATTTACACCCACAACTGTTTTATAAACAAACACTCATGTTGGTTATGATAACAAATTTATTGAAAATGGGACGTTAAATTCTTCTATAGAGATGTCTATTTCATAAAGTTATTACAGTATCGAACGTATATCAGAGAAAAGATTATCATTTTTCGCTGTTATGACAGTGTCTATATATTAGCCTGACAAAACAGAGGCAACAATTACACAATCGGTGTTCGATTGATATTAACAAAAGAAATATGAAAGGACGGATATAGTGTTAATTGTACTAACTTAAAGACGAAACTGTTGAACCGTTACCACACTATGTATTCTGTTTAGTTGGTAATATTATTGTGATATGAAGCAGAGCCGTACTATATGAAACGCCGTGAAAGGCAGGCACGGTCTCCGGCTAGACTGTTAGAGCATTGAACTTCGGGACGATCTGGCATAAACTATTTTACTCGCTCATTGTCTTCCCTCATCTAACAACCACGACAATATTTGCAGATGATAATGAAATAACTATACAGTATTTGTATGCCAATAATTAATCATTTATTAATTAATACATCCTTGAATATTTCAAACTAGGTCATAGTCCTAAAACAGACATCTTTGTGAATTGAATAAGAGTGATTGTCACAGAGACAAAAAAAGGAAAATAATCTGTCTTTCTGAGTAAAATTTTATGTTGTTCATACAATAAGTCCTAGTTTGTGTAAAGCTGACTGTAATGTAAGATAGTTATAAGCAGATAAAGACGATCATGACGCTATATCTATCATGGATATGGTAAGCATGTAATCAGTATAAACAGTATTGGTTTGGTCATTGTCATTTTTTGTTTCTTATTTGTGGTTTTTTTTTTTTTTTTTGTATTTTTTTTTTCTTATTCTAAATGTAACAATTCATAACAAAACGAGACAGAATCGTCACTAAGGCGTTGAAATCTTGCATCATATTCAGTTTATAGTATATTGCATGTAAGTAACGGGTTTATATTGTTTCACGTCCTTTCAACAGCTATGATCATTTAAGGACGACATTTTTTGTAGTATTATGTACAGAAGCAACCATTATGAAACATATACATAAAACACGCACAGTGCTCTCATATCACCTGTCAATGATGCATCACTGTGTGATATAGTGTGGAACGCCCATCACAAAAAAAAAAAAAAAAAAAAATCTGACCTCAAATGCACAGAGCGTATTCCTATTTATATTCCGTTGTAGGAGATTGTGTTTTAATTAGCTTTAAGTGTCTGTGGCTTCTAGAATGAGTACCGACAGCATATACCTGTTGTGATAAGATCGGGTCTGTTGGGAGTATTTCAGGACCTATATCAGGATCAACGGCTGTGTTACGACCTTCAGTAACCAATAATTCGTTATTCAGGCACTTCTATAGATGCTTCTATCTTTTTACTGGAAGTTAAAAGTTGTTTTTATTTAGCGGGCGGACTTACTGATGAAAAATGCTCTCACGGTAGGTAATGTTGTTAAAATATTATAACACTTATACAGTCATCATATAGATATACGAGGTTCATATTGTCTTGAATTCAAAAATAGTTAATATCAGAAATGTACACATTACCGTACTGAATATGTTTTGTATTGAGTAAAGTCTCCATCATGGTTCTTAACTGATATTGAGTAGTCGAAAGAGAGCATGTGGATAGCACGTTCAGAATGATGTTAGTGATAGATAGATTTTATGATGTGGTTATAATATGGGGAAAAATCAAAGTTCTGTTTTGTCTGAAAGCTGTTAGTAATGAATTTATCAGTATTCATAAAAACATTACTGATCGTAAACATGTAACATGTAGTAACATGTAATGTTTTTGATATCAATGAAAGTAAGCATTTAGATGTGGTAAAAGCTCTCACCTTATCTTAAGTAGTGTAAACTTAAACAATACATCAATCTATCCGGCACGAATCAAACATTCAAGCACCACTTAATAATCAACGATTTTCTGGCATGTTTTTTCCTGATCGCCACTGACAAGAAAATATTGTGCTCTGTCCAATTCTACCTTTCTATCGTTCCTTTCTGGCGTTTGATGGTGTTAGAACAATGTATATGGTTCGTTATTAGAATGAAAAGATAGATATCGTGAATACGATGTAAACCTAATGTATCATTAAATGATGTCCGTTCTCAATCAGTCATCACATAAATATATACTATACATCAAATGCAGTTTTGATGCATATCCTATATATCACAATGCTTCATTTCTTTCTTTATCAGCTGTCTGTTCTCTGAAGTTAAATGACCATTTGAAGAAAGCTGAAGGGTAATTGGGCAAATGATGTATTGATCAGATGAACGGGATAACTATGTCCCATAAGGGCAAATGATCAATATTTATCGTGTGTTTCTACCTGTTTATTATGATTGCCTTTTGTAAATTTAATCAGATCGAATGATATATTCTTTATACAAGGATTAATGGAGACTTTGGGTTTACCTCGTGCATGAAAATGAAATACTGCTACCGCTTGGTAGTGCGATAAACAGTTGCGTATTTCACTGTTGTGGATAGGCGAACCTAATGGGAATTTGGGAGTGTGGCGATCATGTTCATCATAAATGCTATGTTTTCTACAAATGGCCCCTGATATTATTAGAGAATAGCATTATATATGATGATAGTGTGCAATTAGTAAAATGAACACGATAATATAATGACAGGCCGTAAAGCATTGAGACTTTGTATATATATATATATAAGCAATTATCTCGTCCAGGGATACGTTCATAACAAGGCAAGGCATAGATTATCCTTTAGATATATCTATTTGATTTGTAACCTTTACGAGTATTTCTCTCTGGAATGGCAATAAAATGAGAAGTATGAAATATATTTAAACTCAAATTATTGATCATGAAATCCGAAGGTAAATTGAACCATTTATACAGTAGTTTACCCGTTATATAGTATTAATATTTAATGAGCTTTCTGTTTGACCTATTAAGTGGTATATAATCACTTACACCACTGTGGTTGTATTTACAGCCTCCTGTACCTACTTTTGATATTGAAAATTCATACAAAACTTCGGAACAAAACATCGGAAAGGAGCAATCGTTATTGTGTAAACTGTGTATCTCGACGATCATACACAGACACATGCTAAAAGAAATCGAAAATCAATGTGCGTGTTTATCAAATGATTCACAATTCTGAGTGAAGAAATTGTGCATTATAATTGTTGTGGATTATACCAGTGGATAATTCTGACGTCGGTGACCGAATGTTTTTATTATAATATCATTATTATTATTCATTTCATAATTTTACTGACTTTTTTGTAATATTTGTCCAAATAATTCTTTTAAGATCATATAAGGTTCGTTTATGATCTCTTTCTTTCTCTTGGTTCTTTTTTATCGAAGTTGTCGCTGTACTTGTGTATACTCTTACATTTCTATTTGACAACTCTCGCCTCATAAAGATCTATTTGGTAGTCTTTGTTTGATTCCTGGCATGTATTCGTTGTCCAAAATCGGTCTAATTGTTCAGTCCGTATGAAGAGCGTACAAAATTGGTTATTCACAGAGATGCCAATGTTGAACGCGAACGTAGTTTGATCACTCGTTTATATTCAACAGGTACTACAACCGGCTTGGATTCTTAAATATTTAATCCAATAGCTATACTCTGATGTCGTTGCCCATTAATTTACTCATTAGTGTATCCATGCAACCCATACATTGTCGGGCCTACATTTACGAATGATAAAGGTGTAAACAATTGATCTAATGTATAGAAATTATCAACGGATTTTTATTTTCTTTTTTTTTTTATTCACAGTATCAAAAATTTTTTTTCTATTTTTTTTTTTTTTTTTTTTGCAATCCTTCAGATAATGAATTTGAACATTCAGACTAACTTAACAAATAACTAGAATTTCTTAATTGCACTCTACTGCCATGAATTACCAATAAAATACGAGTAATTGAACGGATACAAAAACATGAAACTTGCTCTAACCACGAATACAAAACATGTCATGATTTTCATGATTTTTGAGTTAGGAAATATTAACGCAGTTGACATGTTCAATTACCCATGCAATATTCTCAATAGAGTACACGGTGATAGCGTAAAAACAACCATGCAGAAAGAAAGATGAAAATGAAATTAGAGAAACAAATTTCTGTGTTAAGTTTAATCTTGATCATATCATCTTGATGAAATAAATTTATAAAGTAAGTAATTTTTTGATCTAGATAGATTTGATAAGAAAATGATGAACTAAAAAAAATATCTACGATGACATGATTAATCATTTTGCACTGTCTGTCAGTTTTGAGACTTGCAGGATCGTCATAGTTATCTCATTGTATATTATGTTTCTTTGTGCGCTATGAAATTGGACGTGCATGGTTTTCGTTAGTTTGCCTATTGGTTCCATTGTTGCCCCCTCCCCCTCCCTCCTTTTTTGTTTGGAAACAGGACATTACTGCTTGGATTGGTCAAGATTTACATGGCATGTGTCGTTAATTAAGCAGAAGACGCTATATCTTCCGAAATACCTGGTCTTGTTCTCCTTTCCCCCTTTTGCTTGAGTCTCCGTGAAACTCTTTCCATTCTATTCATATTCTGTCCTAGTCTCATCGACTTTGTGTTTGAATTTCTGTGAACATGTCGGTATTGTCTTTGTTTGATTACTGGAATGAAGTTGTACATTATATTGGGAACTGTAAAGACCTATTTACTTATTTATTAATGTCGATCTGCTAAACGAGCTTTGAATTGCATATTGTAAATGGCACAACTATGCAGGTAAATAATAAGGGATTTACGTCTTCAATAGACCTCTAGTTTATTGAAATAATCGAGTTCCTATCATTGACTTAACTAACAGCTTTGAGAGTCCCTTGATAAATCAGCGAGTTGTTTAAATATCAAGATGAAGTATTGTATTGATGATGTGATTGTTCAGGTTATCATGGAACGTTTGATTATTTTTCAGGGAAATCCAGAACTAGCGTTTCGAGTGGTATCAGGCTGTCGACTGCAATGTCCAGACCAGATCGATTTGATGATGAAGACCTACTAAGGGACGTGGATGTAGAACTTCGCGACAGTCCAACCCAGAACGGGAGACAGGCGAACTGGTCGCAGTTTCGGCTGACGGATAAAAAGATTAAGAAAAGATCAAAAGTTGGAAACAAGAATAAGAATATGGAAAAACAAATCATCCAGAAGTCATCAGGAATTTCAACTGTTCTCAAGGATTTCGCAGAGGGATCCACTTTCCACGGACTTCGATATGTGGCTCAAAAGGGATCATTCATTGGTAGGAAGTAAGTAGATCTGAACGCTTCAACTTTACGATTGATAAATAATCATCATATAGGCCTGGACAGTATGTAGAATATATAGGTGCTTTAAATTCCCCTGGGGTTTACAGTTTTATTGGGAAAGAAACATATAATGTTTTCCTCTGGTAGATGTATTTTCAAATGCATTTATCAATTGATAGTCGATACACTTTAACAGAACAATAAATTATCGTTAGTTTCTTTTAATACCTCAGACGGTAAATATCTAACAAAAACAGTTGGATATCATTATCTCCGGGTGTTTTAATACGCTTCAAATAAGTCTCATGCTCATGAAAGTATTGTTAAAACATGGTAGTATTTCTCTAGTGTTTACTTTCAATTACAGGCAGTCTCAGACATCACCATGTATTTTGTCCACAGCCAATATATAAGTCATAGTTTTTACAAGTATTTTACATGAAATGTGATCTGTAGAGCAGTTGATCTATTCTAGTCTTTATCTAATGGGTTTAAACTGCATTATTTATCTGAGTTGGTTATAGAATGCTAAAAGTACTTGTTTGACTCCTTGGTGAGGAAAGCTATTCATAAAGTATAAGCTATAATCAATTATTACTTAATTAGGTAAACTCATTTCTCCTTATACTTTTTAGTTAGTAATAGCAGCATTCATTTGATATTGAGTAGTGCCATGGACCAATGTCTAATTCACTATGTCAATAGCCTTGTATGGGAAACAATAGCCACGTGTGTGTAGGGAAAATCCACCTTCGAGTTCAAAGTTGGGCGATCCAGAATATATTCACCTACATCAAATTTTCAAACTATCCCTTATTGAAAAGTTTCTTAGTCGTCTCATATATTTCAACACATTGTGTCCTTAGGCATCACTGACTTATCCTAGAAGGACAAGATAATTGTTTGATGAAGCATCACTGTCGAGACTTAGGAGGACGAGACAGCTGTATAACGCAGTCTAAATAATGTTTTCTTGCATACCACGTTTTCATACATTTTAATAGTGTCATAATATACACATCTACTAGGGTTGTTTCAAAATATTATCTGATACATAGAAAGATATTGAATCCTGGGGCGTGTGCACTTCCCAATATAGATATTCATTTTCTTTTGATCACTTTGTCGCCTCCAAGTTTTCAATGTTTAGGCCCTAAACTGTCATTATTTTCCTCTACTATGTCTAATTCTAAATTTGTCTGATAAGGAGCTGCTAATCATTTGTGAGAATTTTGTTCAATCTTGTCTTATAATTCTGCATCAACAAGTGCGTATCACTTGTGTGTATTTTGTACAATCATTTACCGTGTCTGATCCTATGAAAATACACTAGACATTCATTTACTTGCAACAAAGTTATTACGAGATAATTAACATGCTCGGAATATTACATTTGTGTTTGGCAAATTTCACGATTATTCACATTATTACACTATATTGTAAGGTCGTTGTAATTATGAGGTTATAATTGAAGCTGATCAAGCTGTATTGTGACGTCACAATGATTTTGCCGTCCGTACTGTGTTTCAGCTTACCCCATCACTGGATTTATCGTAGACATAAACTAGTGTGTCTCTCAATATAATCCAACACCAAATTAAAATTACCCTGAGTGCTGTTTGTAGTCTTGGTGGTAATGTCAAAATCAAAAGGTTTCCGCCAATAATATTGACAATGGATACGTTTAAACCCACTCTATCTATTTCGACCTCTGGCCCCAGTTGTTTAAACGATGATATTCAGTGGTTTGTAATAAATTCCAATCGTGAACTGATGTGCTTTGAGCATTTTCATTTAACACTCTTATCTGTTCAATGGTATCAACTTGAACTGTTCACTAACCACTGGATTACTCTAATTAACCTTTAAACAACCGAGGCCTGATCCCATGTAAAAAGCGGACTTGGTTTGGGATACTTAAAAGAATATTTGATTACGTAATAAGGGTCATGTCAGTGATCAATATAAATTGGATGTGAACTGTGAACACATATTTTGTGTAAGACCTCTATGTCATTAGCGCAAGTGTATACTATATAATATTCAGTCAATAAAAGAACGCATGATGTTTAAATCCTTGTTTTGAAAAACACATTAAACTTTCAAAGACAAATTTTTCAAGATGATTGTTTGGTTGTCCACTCTGTGCCTTATCTTAAGAAAACATGATTTTCGCTAAAAACTTCCATGTATTTTAACAAAGTATCAACATATGGTATGATGATGATGTTTGATAATAGCGAACAATCGCGATATACTCAACTAAAAAAAAGTTGACATGATTACATTTAAATTGGCTTAGACAACATGATGTTTCTTTGCAACATACAAAAATGACATTATTTACATAAAAAATAACCAATATCATTTAAGTGTTAAAGTCTGCTACATATTTGTGTCCCCGCCGAAACCTTTTCGTGAAAATCAATTGTACACCTGTCTCTTTGATTTTGAATTCTCAAAATGATGTTGCTTATCAACTTTACCATCATTCCCCGACCAAAACAAAATCAGATAGAAAGGTATGTAGGCAACTGGCTTGTAGTGTTAAGATATAAACTGTGTCAAAACTATCATCCTCGAACTTGCTGACCGAAAACCATGACTGCTAGAGATGACTGTCTTATATGATTGTTAAATCAGGTTTCTTCCGGAACCAATCAAATTACTTCGCTTGTGTCTTCCAGGGGTGCAGAGAGTGACATTGAAAGTGACCCCCCTGGTCATTTGTCTGATAAAGGGGATCGCGTAGTCATTAAAACGTCACACTGCCATCTTCTACTGGTTGTGCAATTTATTCTATTGGTACTGATAGGGTTTCGTTTACTTTATATAGGATTTCTCACTGACTTTTTTTATATTCCATTTCATTTATCTATGTTGATAATGAACAATGTTGGATGACTTTGTCCACAGATAAATGATGCATGTAGATCATATAATCTATAGTGTTTTATTTCATTGTACACAATGAACATTGCAATACCTTGCGTTCACTGCTTTTCACACGAAAAACCGTTTTAAAGAACGCAAACATTGAAATAACAATATATTTTTAAAGGATTTTTAGATCAAATCAATATTTTATTTTCGCAACTAGTTACCAGCAGTTTTGAATTTTTACATTGGTGGCAGTCTGCAGTTTTCTACTTTCGAGCTATGCATGGCATAACTCCATTTCAAGGTGCCATAGTTTTGATAATTTTATTGGTAATGAGGGAATTCCTTTTTCTACATAATGAATGCCATTAACCTTTCGTTACTGTGAAAACAGCATCACTCCACAATGTCAACACACTCCTCTACCATCAATATCCATGCAGTTAAGCTAATTAGCTTCATTTTCTATGACAGTCTGTTTTTTATTCGTTTTTAATGTCTTTCAAATTGAAATGGAGCATTGATTGTGAAAAACGTCTAAATGTATTTGCCTTCGTGAATGCAATGTATGTTATTTTCTAGAATATGCGAAAGCTTTCCTCCAATAACATTATACTGTTAGTTGGTAATATTCCCAAGGTCATTAACTGTATATGTTATCGCTATATTCGCTGTCAGTAAGGATAGCACGAAATCAAACACCCAGCGAACACTTCAATACAGAATGAGAACCCCAGAAAATAGTTTTATTAAGAGTACATAATTTCGGTAAGGAATTTGAATAAAAGCAATCTACGGTCGAAATACACAATACACATATGTTCTTGGCGCTGTTCTAAAATTATATCATGTATGAAAATTACGAAATTTATGTAATGATGTAGTACACCTGAAGATTTTTCATTTTCCTTTCAATCACTTTGAGTTTCCTCAGTCGCCTCCTAGGCTTTAAAACGTAGGCCTTTATCATCACTGACTATCCTAAAAGGACAAACAGTTTTCTGATGCAGTTTTACTGAGTATTTGGCTCAACTGTATCTAACTCTAAATTTGTTTTAAAAGGTGTTGTGCACTTGTGCGTCTTTTGTGCAATCCTAGTGAGTGAAAATGATAATTAATCACATCTGGATATGAATATCTATCTACCAAATTGTTATGCAACAGCAAACTTGTTCCAGCTGTATTTACAGATTAACTCCCCATCTTATCTTTGAAGTTAAATAATCACTATGAATTGATCGTATTCCCTGAAATTCCAAGGATTATACTCTCAGAGCACACCAGCTGTTACAGATTTAGATAGGGATATAGGTTCATCAACACCTATGCGTGGTCTTATAATAGCCGGAAAGGATTACATCTTGTTGCTTTTAATTTGTCGTGTTTGTTTACATTTTAATACAGTAAGCCTAAGGTTATATGGAAGAGCGATATACAACCTTATTTCACGTAAACAGTTACTATGTTGCTTTAGATAATCCAAGCATATTGTCATATCACAAAAGCAAATGTTTATAATGATTACAATGAGAAATATTCTATTTCCTCGTGCGATATATGCTGGACATGTTTGATGTTCGTAAGTTTCCTTATTAGTTCCGTTGTTATACACCGTATTTGCATTTGAGAACGTGACATTACTTCCTTGGATTGATCATGATTTGTATGGCGGGTGTCTTCTATAAATCAGGAGACGCTTACTCTTCCGAAACACCTGGTCATAATTTGCCCTAGTTTCATATCATTTGAGTTTTGATTATGATTATGTTGACACGTTGGTACATTCTTGAAGTTTTATGATAAAGGAGTATGAAGCAAATATGTTTATCTATCAACGCCTAATTAATATTTACTTATTAGGAATATTTTCCGTGTAAATTGTCTATAGTACTTTCCCATGTAAACTAATACACGATTTATGACTAAAATTTCATTTGTTTTAGGTTGCTGTGGTTGATGATGATATGCGCCTGCGCATCAGTGTTAGTTTACCAGATAGTAGACAGGGTGGGCTATTACAATGGATGGCCAGTGACTGTTAATGTGCGGGTCAACTACAACACCTCGCTCCAATTCCCATCTATCACCATTTGTAACCAGAACGCCTTCAAGTAAGTGAAACTTAACTGCATTACCCATCTATCATCATATTTTACCTAAACACATTCAAATGCGTTACATTTAAATTCAATTCCCATCTATCACCATATGTAACCAGAACGCCTTCAAATCGGTGACATTTAACTTCAATTCCCGCCTATCACCATATGTAACCAGTACGCCTTCAAATCAGTGACATTAAACGTCAATATCCGTCTATCATCATATCTAACCATAACGCCTTCCTGTACATGAACCCTATCACATGAAAATAGGCGTGTAGTACATAACCTGTTAGATATTTGAATTGCCAATGAGTTAATTTAGGACTGGTACGTTTAACCTTTTGTACCACGGTTGCTAAACCCTTTGATATAAGAAATGTTGGATCCAATGTATATAAACCATAGCTTATTGTCAAATGTGTGATGTACAAATACTACATGAACATATATATTCTATCATTTCAGGGTCAATTTGAGTAATTACGTTTACTCATTTACACATATCACGAATTTAATTCCTCATATGTCGTGGTGTTTTCTGTCAAACTTCTTTCTTACCTAAGGCACTAGTTTCTCATGTTATAGCAATGAAAGTGTTCTATTTTTCATATAAGAACTAATTTAAGTACCTGCATGATATCTTGTACCACGTTTCTACAATTTGATTTTGTTGTGGAAACGTAACACATAATTTCAATGGTAAATTATTTTTGTGTTGTAAATTTAACACGCAGTTTTAGGGTAATACTTCACGTTTTGTAAACTTAAAGCGTCGTTTCAAGCGGAATGTTTTTGTCGTGTCGAAAACGTAACAGGTTATTACAAAGGTAAAACAATTAATGTCGAAAACCTAATACGTGATTGCAAGGCTTATATATCTTGTTATGTAAACCAAACACATAATGTCATTGAAAAAGTATCTTGTTTTGTCATTTTAACCTCTTCAACACATAACACTAATGACAATGATGTTAACAGTGCTCGTCAAAATGTGATACCATTTCTGGTGATTTCGTAGAACTACTTTTCTAAAAACATGTTAGCGTAAGTTATGCTTGAAATTCTTATGTTCAGTGTGGATAATATGTTTGCTTTCCTTCATCCTTCTCCATCAGTTTTGTTTCAGGTCAAAAATGAAACAGGTGACTCTAGACATCACTTTGAATATCATAAAAACTTTGGTATTGAAAATGAAAACATAGTCACTAAAAGGATTGAAATTCCAGACTTGATCTAATATAGATTTTACATCAACCAAGATCAAAGTTTGTGTAAGATTCTATTTCCTTGTCTAAATTTTGCTATGGATAATAGTGATGATCCTTGTTTGATTTCTATCCAGTACGTGTATGCAATTTTTATTTTCCGATACAAAGATTCCACAAAGATTGACAGGCACTCAATACATTAAAAACAATGATTACAATTTTTTGTGGCATCCATCCACAATGATGGTACAGAAAAGATATATGGCTGATCTGTAATTATCAATAGGGGGAGTGGTTTAGATTTCTCTGTCATCTGCAATCAAGATTAAAGTTAAATTCCAGTTTGTATATATGATTTTATGTTCTGTCATGTTTAGCTGACTTGGTACAGTCGTATGATGCATACAGACGTCACGTGTACTTAGCATGTGTCTATTTCGTCTCAACAATTATCTTACATTATGTAACCCCCAATCACTAAGTCTAACGTACATTTCATTCAAATAAAACAGTAAGGAATATGTTATGAAAGTAATAGTTCTTGCACAACATACCATGTTGTTTACGAAACAAATACCATTATACTATATTTACGTAATATACATGATTTTCTGATTTGCTAGTAATGCTGTATATGTTTTCATAGCAACAAACACGTGTAGCCATCACGTGTATTGAATGATATTGTAAAATACCTTGTTATGTAGCCAACTTCATATTGGTTTGACCCTGGGATATGTCATAAGCTTTCATCAAACAAACGCTAATACAGTTATATAAACAGAAGCCCTTAGATAAACATAGACATTTTGGTTGACAAAGATTTCTAAACGATTGCAGTTTTAAATGTTTACCAATCAGTGCTCGTGTCCTGGTGTGTCACGTGTTTTAGTCAAGATTGGACAATAGACGATATGTTACCGAACTTCCTAACTGTAATGACACTAAACTTCCCCTCTCATCACCAAACCATATAACGTCGAAATATTTTATTGATTGAATGAAACAAAATTATTGAACAACAGACATAAGGCCTATATAAGCTTCAGGATGCATACTTTATGTTTGAAAACAAAGCCAACAAAGAAACATAATAATGATACAACAAAGAATAAAATCTAAATTCCTCTTTATACTTTTAACTCGTTTCTCGACACACAATGAATATAAAAAGAAAATCAAATTATGAAATTAATAATGAAAAGAATATATAAATACTTATTATGCAAAATTCATATGGGTCGATTTCACACCTATGTAATTGTCCCATATGTATTTTCTTTCATTTCCAAGACTATAAGGCAATCGCATCTTCAAATGAATACTTATGTATATCTGTATGTGTTATAAGTGACCAAGTTCCTTGGGTAAGATAAGCTGATTTATATAACAACTCATAGAACATTTATTCTAAATCTCTTCATACTAAATATTACTAATAATCATTGTTTAAAGAGGGATGCGATTTTAAATATCATGGGTTAATTATCTACTTTGTCAGAAAAAAAATATTACATAAACATGTAAGTACTGTTGAATACAATTACGCGCATTCATAAAGTCCAAAACCTATATTAGCTAATGAATATTTGTTTTTACATAATAACAATATTAATAACAACTCAATTATGATTGTATTACCAATTATATATACAAACTTTTAACAACAACAAATATCCAATTAGTGTTATGACCATATAATAACGATATAGACATTTGATGACTGAAAGGCAAACCGACCTTGTATATTAATTTGTATATAAATATTCGTATAAGTGATAGCAATGACATTATATATATGTAAAAATATATGAATAAATAACAATAACAAGTTCGGTACAAGTGCTTGTAACACTTACTGGGCACTTTAGCACTCCACTTTCATTATCACATCACAGGGATGATTCACTCTGTATGTAATACAATATATAGACCCTTCAGTACTCCACTCTCACCATCACATCACAGGGATGATTCACTCTGTATGTATGTAATACAATATATAGACCCTTCAGTACTCCACTCTCACCATCACATTACAGGGATGATTCACTCTGTATGTATGTAATACAATATATAGACCCTTCAGTACTCCACTCTCACCATCACATCACAGGGATGATTCACTCTGTATGTAATACAATATATAGACCCTTCAGTACTCCACTCTCACTATCACATTACAGGGATGATTCACTCTGTATTTAATACAATATATAGACCCTTCAGTACTCCACTCTCACCATCACATCACAGGGATGATTCACTCTGTATGTAATACAATATATAGACCCTTCAGTACTCCACTCTCACCATCACATTACAGGGATGATTCACTCTGTATGTAATACAATATATAGACCCTTCAGTACTCCACTCTCACCATCACATTACAGGGATGATTCACTCTGTATGTATGTAATACAATATATAGACCCTTCAGTACTCCACTCTCACTATCACATCACAGGGATGATTCACTCTGTATGTATGTAATACAATATATAGACCCTTCAGTACTCCACTCTCACCATCACATTACAGGGATGATTCACTCTACGTATGTAATACAATATATAGACCCTTCAGTACTCCACTCTCACCATCACATCACAGGGATGATTCACTCTGTATGTATGTAATACAATATATAGACCCTTCAGTACTCCACTCTCACCATCACATCACAGGGATGATTCACTCTGTATGTAATACAATATATAGACCCTTCAGTACTCCACTCTCACCATCACATCACAGGGATGATTCACTCTGTATGTATGTAATACAATATATAGACCCTTCAGTACTCCACTCTCACCATCACATTACAGGGATGATTCACTCTGTATGTAATACAATATATAGACCCTTCAGTACTCCACTCTCACCATCACATCACAGGGATGATTCACTCTGTATGTAATATAATATATAGACCCTTCAGTACTCCACTCTCACTATCACATTACAGGGATGATTCACTCTGTATGTAATACAATATATAGACCCTTCAGTACTCCACTCTCACCATCACATCACAGGGATGATTCACTCTGTATGTATGTAATACAATATATAGACCCTTCAGTACTCCACTCTCACCATCACATCACAGGGATGATTCACTCTGTATGTAATACAATATATAGACCCTTCAGTACTCCACTCTCACCATCACATTGATGATTCACTCTGTATGTAATACAATATATAGACCCTTCAGTACTCCACTCTCACCATCACATTACAGGGATGATTCACTCTGTATGTATGTAATACAATATATAGACCCTTCAGTACTCCACTCTCACCATCACATCACAGGGATGATTCACTCTGTATGTATGTAATACAATATATAGACCCTTCAGTACTCCACTCTCACCATCACATCACAGGGATGATTCACTCTGTATGTAATACAATATATAGACCCTTCAGTACTCCACTCTCACCATCACATCACAGGGATGATTCACTCTGTATGTATGTAATACAATATATAGACCCTTCAGTACTCCACTCTCACCATCACATCACAGGGATGATTCACTCTGTATGTAATACAATATATATGTAATACAATATATAGACCAATATATTCAGTACTCCACTCTCACCATCACATCACAGGGATGATTCACTCTGTATGTATGTAATACAATATATAGACCCTTCAGTACTCCACTCTCACCATCACATCACAGGGATGATTCACTCTGTATGTATGTAATACAATATATACAGTACTCCACTCTCACCATATCACAGGGATGATTCACTCTGTATGTAATACAATATATAGACCCTTCAGTACTCCACTCTCACCATCACATCACAGGGATGATTCACTCTGTATGTATGTAATACAATATATAGACCCTTCAGTACTCCACTCTCACCATCACATCACAGGGATGATTCACTCTGTATGTAATACAATATATAGACCCTTCAGTACTCCACTCTCACCATCACATCACAGGGATGATTCACTCTGTATGTATGTAATACAATATATAGACCCTTCAGTACTCCACTCTCACCATCACATCACAGGGATGATTCACTCTGTATGTAATACAATATATAGACCCTTCAGTACTCCACTCTCACCATCACATCACAGGGAATTCACTCTGTATGTAATATATAGACCCTTCAGTACTCCACTCTCACCATCACATTACAGGGATGATTCACTCTGTATGTAATACAATATATAGACCCTTCAGTACTCCACTCTCACCATCACATTACAGGGATGATTCACTCTGTATGTAATACAATATATAGACCCTTCAGTACTCCACTCTCACCATCACATCACAGGGATGATTCACTCTGTATGTAATACAATATATAGACCCTTCAGTACTCCACTCTCACCATCACATCACAGGGATGATTCACTCTGTATGTAATACAATATATAGACCCTTCAGTACTCCACTCTCACCATCACATTACAGGGATGATTCACTATGTATGTAATACAATATATAGACCCTTCAGTACTCCACTCTCACAATCACATCACAGGGATGATTCACTCTGTATGTATGTAATACAATATATAGACCCTTCAGTACTCCACTCTCACCATCACATTACAGGGATGATTCACTCTGTATGTATGTAATACAATATATAGACCCTTCAGTACTCCACTCTCACCATCACATCACAGGGATGATTCACTCTGTATGTAATACAATATATAGACCCTTCAGTACTCCACTCTCACCATCACATCACAGGGATGATTCACTCTGTATGTAATACAATATATAGACCCTTCAGTACTCCACTCTCACCATCACATCACAGGGATGATTCACTCTGTATGTAATACAATATATAGACCCTTCAGTACTCCACTCTCACCATCACATCACAGGGATGATTCACTCTGTATGTATGTAATACAATATATAGACCCTTCAGTACTCCACTCTCACCATCACATTACAGGGATGATTCACTCTGTATGTAATACAATATATAGACCCTTCAGTACTCCACTCTCACCATCACATCACAGGGATGATTCACTCTGTATGTATGTAATACAATATATAGACCCTTCAGTACTCCACTCTCACCATCACATCACAGGGATGATTCACTCTGTATGTAATACAATATATAGACCCTTCAGTACTCCACTCTCACCATCACATCACAGGGATGATTCACTCTGTATGTAATACAATATATAGACCCTTCAGTACTCCACTCTCACCATCACATCACAGGGATGATTCACTCTGTATGTAATACAATATATAGACCCTTCAGTACTCCACTCTCACCATCACATCACAGGGATGATTCACTCTGTATGTAATACAATATATAGACCCTTCAGTACTCCACTCTCACCATCACATCACAGGGATGATTCACTCTGTATGTATGTAATACAATATATAGACCCTTCAGTACTCCACTCTCACCATCACATCACAGGGATGATTCACTCTGTATGTATGTAATACAATATATAGACCCTTCAGTACTCCACTCTCACCATCACATCACAGGGATGATACACTCTGTATGTAAGTAAAACAATATAAACACCCTTCAGTACTCCACTCTCACCATCACATTACAGGGATGATTCACTCTGTATGTAATACAATATATAGACCCTTCAGTACTCCACTCTCATCATCACATCACAGGGATGATTCACTCTGTATGTATGTAATACAATATATAGACCCTTCATTACTCCACTCTCACCAACACATCACAGGGATGAGTCACTCTGAATGTATGTAATACAATATATAGATGTACTCCACTCTCACCATCACTACAGGGATGATTCACTCTGTATGTAATACAATATATAGACCCTTCAGTACTCCACTCTCACCATCACATCACAGGGATGATTCACTCTGTATGTATGTAATACAATATATAGACCCTTCAGTACTCCACTCTCACCATCACATCACAGGGATGATTCACTCTGTATGTATGTAATACAATATATAGACCCTTCAGTACTCCACTCTCACCATCACATCACAGGGATGATTCACTCTGTATGTAATACAATATATAGACCCTTCAGTACTCCACTCTCACCATCACATAACAGGGATGATTCACTCTGTATGTATGTAATACAATATATAGACCCTTCAGAACTCCACTCTCACCATCACATCACAGGGATGATTCACTCTGTATGTAATACAATATATAGACCCTTCAGTACTCCACTCTCACCATCACATCACAGGGATGATTCACTCTGTATGTAATACAATATATAGACCCTTCAGTACTCCACTCTCACCATCACATCACAGGGATGATTCACTCTGTATGTAATACAATATATAGACCCTTCAGTACTCCACTCTCACCATCACATCACAGGGATGATTCACTCTGTATGTAATACAATATATAGACCCTTCAGTACTCCACTCTCATCACATCACATTCACATGGGATGACTCTCACCATCACATCAGGGATGATTCACTCTGTATGTAATACAATATATAGACCCTTCAGTACTCCACTCTCACCATCACATCCCTGGGATGATTCACTCTGTATGTAATACAATATATAGACCCTTCAGTACTCCACTCTCACCATCACATCACAGGGATGATTCACTCTGTATGTATGTAATACAATATATAGACCCTTCAGTACTCCACTCTCACCATCACATCACCACTCTCACCATCACATCACAGGGATGATTCACTCTGTATGTAATACAATATATAGACCCTTCAGTACTCCACTATCATCACATCACAGGGATGATTCACTCTGTATGTAATACAATATATAGACCCTTCAGTACTCCACTCTCACCATCACATTACAGGGATGATTCACTCT
Source organism: Ylistrum balloti (assembly GCF_031769215.1). Classification (NCBI taxonomy): domain Eukaryota; kingdom Metazoa; phylum Mollusca; class Bivalvia; order Pectinida; family Pectinidae; genus Ylistrum; species Ylistrum balloti. Next base: position 83,637 of record NW_026782497.1, read on the forward strand.
GTATGTAATACAATATATAGACCCTTCAGTACTCCACTCTCACCATCACATCACAGGGATGATTCACTCTGTATGTATGTAATACAATATATAGACCCTTGTACTCCACTCTCACCATCACATCACAGGGATGATTCACTCTGTATGTAATACAATATATAGACCCTTCAGTACTCCACTCTCACCATCACATCACAGGGATGATTCACTCTGTATGTATGTAATACAATATATAGACCCTTCAGTACTCCACTCTCACCATCACATCACAGGGATGTATGTAATACAATATATAGACCCTTCAGTACTCCACTCTCACCATCACATCACAGGGATAATCACTCATGTATATAGACCCTTCAGTACTCCACTCTCACCATCACATCACAGGGATGATTCACTCTGTATGTAATACAATATATATGTACTCCACTCTCACCATCACATATATGTAATACAATATATAGACCCTTCAGTACTCCACTCTCACCATCACATAACAGGGATGATTCACTCTGTATGTAATACAATATATAGACCCTTCAGTACTCTACTCTCACCATCACATCACAGGGATGATTCACTCTACGTATGTAATACAATATATAGACCCTTCAGTACTCCACTCTCACCATCACATCACAGAGATGATTCACTCTGTATGTATGTAATACAATATATAGACCCTTCAGTACTCCACTCTCACCATCACATCACAGGGATGATTCACTCTGTATGTAATACAATATATAGACCCTTCAGTACTCCACTCTCACCATCACATCACAGGGATGATTCACTCTGTATGTATGTAATACAATATATAGACCCTTCAGTACTCCACTCTCACCATCACATCACAGGGATGATTCACTCTGTATGTAATACAATATATAGACCCTTCAGTACTCCACTCTCACCATCACATCACAGGGATGATTCACTCTGTATGTATGTAATACAATATATAGACCCTTCAGTACTCCACTCTCACCATCACATCACAGGGATGATTCACTCTGTATGTAATACAATATATGTAATACAATATATATTCACTCTGTATGTATGTAATACAATATATAGACCCTTCAGTACTCCACTCTCACCATCACATCACAGGGATGATTCACTCTGTATGTAATACAATATATAGACCCTTCAGTACTCCACTCTCACCATCACATCACAGGGATGATTCACTCTGTATGTAATACAATATATAGACCCTTCAGTACTCCACTCTCACCATCACATCACAGGGATGATTCACTCTGTATGTAATACAATATATAGACCCTTCAGTACTCCACTCTCACCATCACATCACAGGGATGATTCACTCTGTATGTAATACAATATATAGACCCTTCAATATATAGTACTCCACTCTCACCATCACATACAGGGATGATTCACTCTGTATGTAATACAATATATAGACCCTTCAGTACTCCACTCTCACCATCACATCACAGGGATGATTCACTCTGTATGTAATACAATATATAGACCCTTCAGTACTCCACTCTCACCATCACATCACAGGGATGATTCACTCTGTATGTAATACAATATATAGACCCTTCAGTACTCCACTCTCACCATCACATCACAGGGATGTTTCACTCTGTATGTAATACAATATATAGACCCTTCAGTACTCCACTCTCACCATCACATCACAGGGATGATTCACTCTGTATGTATGTAATACAATATATAGACCCTTCAGTACTCCACTCTCACCATCACATCACAGGGATGATTCACTCTGTATGTAATACAATATATAGACCCTTCAGTACTCCACTCTCACCATCACATCACAGGGATGATTCACTCTGTATGTAATACAATATATAGACCCTTCAGTACTCCACTCTCACCATCACATTACAGGGATGATTCACTCTGTATGTAATACAATATATAGACCCTTCAGTACTCCACTCTCAACATCACATCACAGGGATGATTCACTCTGTATGTAATACAATATATAGACCCTTCAGTACTCCACTCTCACCATCACATCACAGGGATGATTCACTCTGTATGTAATACAATATATAGACCCTTCAGTACTCCACTCTCACCATCACATCACAGGGATGATTCACTCTGTATGTATGTAATACAATATATAGACCCTTCAGTACTCCACTCTCACCATCACATCACAGGGATGATTCACTCTGTATGTAATACAATATATAGACCCTTCAGTACTCCACTCTCACCATCACATTACTGGGATGATTCACTCTGTATGTATGTAATACAATATATAGACCCTTCAGTACTCCACTCTCACCATCACATCACAGGGATGATTCACTCTGTATGTAATACAATATATAGACCCTTCAGTACTCCACTCTCACCATCACATCACTCACTCACCCTTCATCACTCTCACCATCACATCACAGGGATGATTCACTCTGTATGGATGACTCTCACCATCACATCACAGGGATGATTCACTCTGTATGTAATACAATATATAGACCCTTCAGTACTCCACTCTCACCATCACATCACAGGGATGATTCACTCTGTATGTATGTAATACAATATATAGACCCTTCAGTACTCCACTCTCTCACCTGTATCATCACATCACAGGGATGATTCATATGACCCTTCAGTACTCCACTCTCACCATCACATTACAGGGATGATTTACTCTGTATGTATGTAATACAATATATAGACCCTTCAGTACTCCACTCTCACCATCACATCACAGGGATGATTCACTCTGTATGTATGTAATACAATATATAGACCCTTCAGTACTCCACTCTCACCATCACATCACAGGGATGACAGGGATGACTCTTCACTCAGGGATGATTCATGTATGTAATACAATATATAGACCCTTCAGTACTCCACTCTCACCATCACATCACAGGGATGATTCACTCTGTATGTATGTAATACAATATATAGACCCTTCAGTACTCCACTCTCACCATCACATCACAGGGATGATTCACTCTGTATGTAATACAATATATAGACCCTTCTGTACTCCACTCTCACCATCACATCACAGGGATGATTCACTCTGTATGTAATACAATATATAGACCCTTCAGTACTCCACTCTCACCATCACATCACAGGGATGATTCACTCTGTATGTATGTAATACAATATATAGACCCTTCAGTACTCCACTCTCACCATCACATCACAGGGATGATTCACTCTGTATGTATGTAATACAATATATAGACCCTTCAGTACTCCACTCTCACCATCACATTACAGGGATGATTCACTCTGTATGTAATACAATATATAGACCCTTCAGTACTCCACTCTCATCATCACATCACAGGGATGATTCACTCTGTATGTATGTAATACAATATATAGACCCTTCAGTACTCCACTCTCACCATCACATTACAGGGATGATTCACTCTGTATGTAATACAATATATAGACCCTTCAGTACTCCACTCTCATCATCACATCACAGGGATGATTCACTCTGTATGTATGTAATACAATATATAGACCCTTCAGTACTCCACTCTCACCATCACATTACAGGGATGATTCACTCTGTATGTAATACAATATATACCCTTGTACTCCACTCTCACCATCACATACAATATATAGACCCTTCAGGACTCCACTAACACCAACACATCACAGGGATGATTCACTCTGTATGTATGTAATACAATATATAGACCCTTCAGTACTCCACTCTCACCATCACATTACAGGGATGATTCACTCTGTATGTAATACAATATATAGACCCTTCAGTACTCCACTCTCACCATCACATTACAGGGATGATTCACTCTGTATGTATGTAATACAATATATAGACCCTTCAGTACTCCACTCTCACCATCACATTACAGGGATGATTCACTCTGTATGTAATACAATATATAGACCCTTCAGTACTCCACTCTCACCATCACATCACAGGGATGATTCACTCTGTATGTAATACAATATATAGACCCTTCAGTACTCCACTCTCACCATCACATCACAGGGATGATTCACTCTGTATGTAATACAATATATAGACCCTTCAGTACTCCACTCTCACCATCACATCACAGGGATGATTCACTCTGTATGTAATACAATATATAGACCCTTCAGTACTCCACTCTCACCATCACATCACAGGGATGATTCACTCTGTATGTAATACAATATATAGACCCTTCAGTACTCCACTCTCACCATCACATCACAGGGATGATTCACTCTGTATGTAATACAATATATAGACCCTTCAGTACTCCACTCTCATCATCACATCACAGGGATGATTCACTCTGTATGTATGTAATACAATATATAGACCCTTCAGTACTCCACTCTCACCATCACATCACAGGGATGATTCACTCTGTATGTAATACAATATATAGACCCTTCAGTACTCCACTCTCACCATCACATCACAGGGATGATTCACTCTGTATGTAATACAATATATAGACCCTTCAGTACTCCACTCTCATCATCACATCACAGGGATGATTCACTCTGTATGTAATACAATATATAGACCCTTCAGTACTCCACTCTCATCATCACATCACAGGGATGATTCACTCTGTATGTAATACAATATATAGACCCTTCAGTACTCCACTCTCACCATCACATCACAGGGATGATTCACTCTGTATGTAATACAATATATAGACCCTTCAGTACTCCACTCTCACCATCACATTACAGGGATGATTCACTCTGTATGTATGTAATACAATATATAGACCCTTCAGTACTCCACTCTCACCATCACATTACAGGGATGATTCACTCTGTATGTAATACAATATATAGACCCTTCAGTACTCCACTCTCACCATCACATCACAGGGATGATTCACTCTGTATATATAGACCCTTCAGTACTCCACTCTCACCATCACATCACAGGGATGATTCACTCTGTATGTAATACAATATATAGACCCTTCAGTACTCCACTCTCATCATCACATTACAGGGATGATTCACTCTGTATGTATGTAATACAATATATAGACCCTTCAGTACTCCACTCTCACCATCACATTACAGGGATGATTCACTCTGTATGTATGTAATACAATATATAGACCCTTCAGTACTCCACTCTCACCATCACATTACAGGGATGATTCACTCTGTATGTAATACAATATATAGACCCTTCAGTACTCCACTCTCACCATCACATCACAGGGATGATTCACTCTGTATGTAATACAATATATAGACCCTTCAGTACTCCACTCTCACCATCTCATCTCTGGGATGATTCACTCTGTATGTAATACAATATATAGACCCTTCAGTACTCCACTCTCACCATCACATCACAGGGATGATTCACTCTGTATGTATGTAATACAATATATAGACCCTTCAGTACTCCACTCTCATCATCACATTACAGGGATGATTCACTCTGTATGTATGTAATACAATATATAGACCCTTCAGTACTCCACTCTCATCATCACATCACAGGGATGATTCACTCTGTATGTAATACAATATATAGACCCTTCAGTACTCCACTCTCACCATCACATCACAGGGATGATTCACTATGTATGTAATACAATATATAGACCCTTCAGTACTCCACTCTCACCATCACATCACAGGGATGATTCACTCTGTATGTAATACAATATATAGACCCTTCAGTACTCCACTCTCACCATCACATCACAGGGATGATTCACTCTGTATGTAATACAATATATAGACCCTTCAGTACTCCACTCTCACCATCACATTACAGGGATGATTCACTCTGTATGTAATACAATATATAGACCCTTCAGTACTCCACTCTCACCATCACATTACAGGGATGATTCACTCTGTATGTAATACAATATATAGACCCTTCAGTACTCCACTCTCACCATCACATCACAGGGATGATTCACTCTGTATGTATGTAATACAATATATAGACCCTTCAGTACTCCACTCTCACCATCACATTACAGGGATGATTCACTCTGTATGTAATACAATATATAGACCCTTCAGTACTCCACTCTCACCATCACATTACAGGGATGATTCACTCTGTATGTATGTAATACAATATATAGACCCTTCAGTACTCCACTCTCACCATCACATCACAGGGATGATTCACTCTGTATGTATGTAATACAATATATAGACCCTTCAGTACTCCACTCTCACCATCACATTACAGGGATGATTCACTCTGTATGTATGTAATACAATATATAGACCCTTCAGTACTCCACTCTCACCATCACATCACAGGGATGATTCACTCTGTATGTATGTAATACAATATATAGACCCTTCAGTACTCCACTCTCATCATCACATCACAGGGATGATTCACTCTGTATGTATGTAATACAATATATAGACCCTTCAGTACTCCACTCTCACCATCACATCACAGGGATGATTCACTCTTTAAGTATAGAATACTATTAATAAACATTCGTTGATCAGAATTATGGCAATGCAAGAGGAGCAGGTCATGTTAGTCTGTAAAGAGAAGCTTGCTTCGCTGAACGTTTCTCATTATTGTATTTGTACAAAAATATTACTTGATGATTTTTAATGACGGTCTCATATCGTCGACTCCATTAAGCCATGGTTTCATATTACAATTGATAATCATCATATTCGTCAAAGCAGGTTGTTCAACTTTTACGAGCCCATTTAGATGATATTACATGTAGTTGCTTCCCAAAGGCTACATAGGAATGAAAAACTCCATCTTGCCTGTACCTAAAATGTCATTCGTAGGAGCACAGCAAATATGTTAATATCCCTCTCACTCAGGTGTTCAACAACAATGTACTGCTTTCTTTGAATCCAACAGTGTAATGAAAGCTAATATAGCTTTTCAAGCTATGCCAGTTAAAAAAAACTATTATATAATTTAGAATATAATGATAATCCCGCCCTGCCTATGTAATTTTCCACTAAAAAGTTCACGTAATCATCTAATATCCTCTTCACACAAACCAAAGGAAACCTCTTTTAACTCGCTTCTATTACCTCAGTCAAAAACCGCCATCAAATATTCAAACCTGTTGCCATGGCTGTCAAGGTCGTGCTGGAAACGCCTACATATCCATTGAGGTTATATCTCTGGTAGTCAGTGTTGATAACGATCGCTTTGATCAAAGGATACATTTTTATCAATGTCGTCCTAAGCCTGGATATGTTTGTCGACATTTTGATAAGGATCACCGCAACTTGGTGAATGCATGGATTTTTTTTTCTCTATTCTGACACCAAGATCAGGACTGAGCAGAGAAGTGCCAGTATTTGTTGTCTTAAGCAACTTTTATAATGATGTGTGGTGTAATAGTCAAAGTATACATCTGTTTCTATATTCTGACCAACGGACTAGGAATGAACAGCGAGCTAACATTGGTTGTTATGTTCAATAACTTTTAAAATAATGTCTTATATAACGGCCATAATGATTGGCAGTCGTAAATTCATTTTCCTAAAATTAGAAGAAAAACATTCCAACGAGACAATTCTAATTAAGGCCCATTATGATAACATGGAGAAATATGAACAGAAGATACATGAATTATATGGACACCATATAATAGTTATTCCGGCGATATCTATAAAATACAGGATTTTAAAACATCTGTATATCACCATATTTTGTCTAAGTAGATCAAACGACACACCGATTGTCTACTTCATTGTACAACGTACTTAATCGAACATGGTCACAAAGTCATACCACATTTGTAACTGCTTATGAATATTTAATAACACTAATAATATACATGATTTTTATAGCAGGCTATTTATGGTACCTTATTACCCTAATGTGCGTTACATTACAGGAATAACAACAATTCTAGTGTTACAAGCGTATATTTGTATAGAATATGGGGAAATGAGGGATATAATTACACACTACACATTTTACGACTCAGTCAGTGGTAGACACTGCTGGTGGACTTTAAGTTCCCCAGGTTTGCCGTAACTTGCTTGTCATGTTTAAATTCCCTCGTATAGTGGCACGGTTTAAGAAAATACATATGTCCTTGACGCTATTCTTAAAATATATCATGTATAAAAATTAAGAAATGTGTCTAATAATGGGGCTGCTGCACCTCTTCGTCGATGTTATGACTTTCCTTTTGATCACTTTCGATTATTTTTAGTCGCATCTAAGGCTTCAATTTTAGCCCTTAGCATCACTAACGAGTCTTAGAAGGACGAAACAGTTGTATGATGTAGCATCACTGACGAGTCCTAGAAGGACGAAACAGTTGTATGATGTAGCATCACTGACGAGTCCTAGAAGGACGAAACAGTTGTATGATGTAGCATCACTGACGAGTCCTAGGAGGACGAAACAGTTGTATGATGTAGCATCACTGACGAGTCCTAGAAGGACGAAACAGTTGTATGATGCAGTTTAGTTCATCGTTTGGCTCTACTGTGTCCCACTTTAAATTATGAAATGGTACTGTTCAATTGTGTGTCTTTTGTACTATCTTAGATCTTCGTGAGTGTATATAAAAGTGATATATACATGCTTGAAATTCGCTAGAACATGACTTACTTAGATTGACCGCAATATGCACGACGGGTGTCGTCGATAAAGCAGAAGACGGTTACTCATCGGCATTATCTGGTCTTATTCTCCTTTATTCAGAAGTCTCTATGTCAATACTTCTGTTGTTCATCTTTTGTTCTTTAAGCTTGAATTATGATTCTGTCGGCACTTTGATGCTGTTGCCTTTGGTTTATTCCTGTTATTTTCGTCAGTTCGTTACAGTTTCTCTTTGTTTTCAAATACATATCTTCATCGGAGTGCTTTGAAAATTTCAATTATGAATTTCACAACTTTTCATAGATTGTTTTGAATTTGTCAGAACCCTAAGCTAGAGTTTTTTTTATATATAAAAGGCAGGATTTTATCAAGTTGTTGAGCAATACTTTTTATACAGCTGCTGGGGAAATGTCCTTATTAAGATATGCTGCGGAATGCTACTACATATTGTCAAATAATACCAGATCAAAGTCGCTATTCATATACTGATTTCTCTGTGGACTCCCTCCATCCCCATTCTGTGATATATTCTTTTAAATGAATTGTCCATCCATATGATCAGAAACAAAAACAAATATTAATAATAATGTTAATAATACGGCATGGCTTTCGCATCAATGGATGATTGAACTCACAAATATTACCTGATCAAATTCACAATGGGATCTGTTCTCTGTGGATTAGCTTTCATTGATATCAATCACGGTAAAAGACTTGCGTTATCATTATATCAGTATACACCGTCATGAATCAGAGAAGACCAGATGATTATACGAGAATTTCACAGATTAATACATTTAAATGTATTAACAACAAAACTGTACCTGTTTCACACCGTATCATTATAAATATTATGACCACTCCGTAGGGCTGGTTTGATTGAACTTCGTGATGGTTTGATTCATTGTAGATTATAAAAGATAACAGTGGAAATGTTAAAGGGGTTAAATGGTTAGATATTCATTTTATAACTAATGAAAAAACATTATAACATTTAAATAGCAGTTTAAAATTGTGTACTTTCTGTTAATTTAATACATTAAAGTTTGCATACCCATTCTATCAACAAGGTCAATAATTCCGAATTAAATGGGAGCGACCCAACACTAATTCATATCATTATCGTTCGGAGAGTGTGAACAATGTCTTTGCGCAAGCAAGTTTGTAATTATATTAATTCAAATTCATTAATTTCGATCTGTCAAGCGTATAGCGTGAAACAAAACATGGCTGGCAAATTAAGTTTTGGCTAATTACATTATTATTCATAGTAAGAAATCATGTCAAAACGGCGGCTTAACACGAGGCTCCGAAAGGTCACGTGATGAATTCGACGAAGTTATATTTATCCATGACTTTAGGTGTAAAAACGAAATGTCAAATTTGTTTTAAATTACCACGAAAATTTTACTTCACAAAAACATTTATTTCTACTGTATTTTCAAACCTGGAGCAGTATTTTCAAAGATTGTGCAAAAGACTTAAACATTAATGAAAACTTTGCAAATTTAGAGTTAGATACAATATAACCAAGAAGCTTAAAGAGACAGCATCATACAATTGTTTCGTCTAGCTAGGACTCGTGAGTGATGCTACGGGATTTAATTGTGAAAGCTAGAAGGCGTCCGAGAGAAATTAAAATAGATCGACAAAAATATCATTTACTTGAACACACTAGCTTCAGGCTGAACAAAGATCGTTATCTGAACGGTTTCACTTTACAATACATCAAAACATGACTTGCCGGTGACTACAAACCTCAGGGAATGAAAGATCACCAGTTGTGTGTACCACCTGTATTCTCGAAATTATAGATACAAAGAATTAATATATTGTTAAACCTGGATATAGACGAACTGTTGAATAAAATAAACATCGACTGAATTGTATCCAAGAAACAACTGCCGAGTCAAATCACCTACAGAGCAGGCAGCAAACGTACAATGTACCAAAATAGAGTTCGTTTGACAGCCGCCGTCATTATATCATAGTAAAATATTCCTCTTCCTTGTTGTCAATTCCCGTTAACATGGCAGTTGGATTTGTGCTTGAAAAGGTGAGATTTACGTGAACAATAGCAATACAGTAGATGCTATTGATGAAGCAAAAGACTCTTCCGGAACACCTGGTCCTATTCTCCTTGTACTTTTTTATCGTTGATTTTTTTAGTCTCGTTTAATTGATTCCGAGTTGGATCAAGATTCTATTGGCTTCTAGGTATGTTCATGGTCTCGTCTTGCAATAACGTTATAAAGGTAAAATCACTGTCTTTTTTTAAGTTTTACTGCAATTATTCTCCGATATCCGAGCAAAATGAAAAAGAATCCTTATATTTGGATATTTTTCTGATTGAGATACAGTTATGGATTCCGAAATTTACAGACACAAAATAACGAAAAAAATTCAGTTTTGCTGGCCTAAAACCTACCATCATGAAGCAGCCTTCTGTTTCAGTCTTTCTGATTCTACAGCAACAAAACGAATTACGTTTTAAAGGCCTCATTTGCAGCATTTTAAAGCGTGCTAAATGCATACTAAGTATTTGGTACGATGACGGTATGCCGGAGTCTTTTATTCCAACATCATTATTCGTAAATCATGATGAGATTTCTGAGGATTAAGAATCATTTTCAATGATAACCGTAAATATATCCACAAATTAGCTATTTGCCAACCTCATGTTAACACTTTTTATACTTATATATTACACTATTTGCCAACCTCGTGTAAACACTGTCCATACCTACATATCACACGATTTGCCAACCTCGTGTAAACACTTTTTATACTCACATATTATACGATTTGCCAACCTCGTGTAAACACTTTTTATACTTACATATTACACTATTTAACAACCTCGTGTAAACACGTTTTTCCTTTTATCTACATATTACAATATTTACCAGATCATGTTAAAACATTTTCTTAATAACCTACCGGAACGCTGAAAGTCAGTCTCGTTTATATACTTAATTGGCATCCTACTATCTGTATTGTACCACTGATTATCTGCTGATAAATAAAAAAGAATTTTTAAACTATCGAATACATATTTAGCTTTCTTTTAGTGTGTGTAATGGTTTTCATTTACACTATAGACAGATATATTCGCCTCTGAGGATTATTTACCTGATAGTACATAACGTTTCTAACAAAAACGCATTACCTCTCACTTACGAAATGATACATTAAGCAATAAGTATTTGAAATAAAAAAGAGAGTTTTGAATCATGTGATGATTGTGAACAGTAGAGAGCCAATTAATCTCTGATATCTGACTCGGTTAATTTGATATTTTGTTTTTTGTCTCCTTATCTCACTGGGAGTAATTCATTAGTAAGGTATTTCCAGTTGTACGTGCTCAGTCACTTTGTCAATATCACGCGATCGAACCCATAGCAAGGGATTTATGAACAAGAAAGATATCAAAGCAATTACCGGAAGTGGCACTTTATCTGGTAGTATTTTTATTACTTGCGGATAAGGGACACATGTGTAAGCTCCTGTCTTTAAACGTCAAACAGCAACAACTAGATATTGACCCATATGGACAGGTTACGTGAGGACAAACTGAGCTGTCGTCTCAGAATAGACGGGTCATCCGCGAGTGACTTCAGATATTTCGTTCTTAATGAAACTTCTTAACTGGTGTTGGAAGTAGATAAATAAAACTTGTTAAACATCATTGTTACATTGATCGGCTTTGTGATGTCCATGTTGCTTCACGATGTCATCATTATCTGGGTCACGGTAGTTAGCCAGTACAATGTGTAACTGCGCCTAGTAGTATCATCTGCGTCACGGTTGTCAGTCGGTACAATGGGTAACTGCGTCTGGTAAAATAATCAGTGTAACGGTAGTCAGTCAGTTCAATATGTCACGGCGGCGAGGTAGTATAATCTGTGTCACGGTTGTCAGTCGGTACAATGTGTCACGGCGGCCTGGTATATGACATGTGTCGCGGTAGTCAGCCAGTACAATGTGTCACAGCGGCCTGGTAATAATATAACATGTGTCGCGGTAGTCAGCCAGTACAATGTGTCACGGCGGCCTGGTAATATAACATGTGTCGCGGTAGTCAGCCAGAACAATGTGTTACGGCGGCCTGGTAATATAACATGTGTCGCGGTAGTCAGCCAGTACAATGTGTCACGGCGGCCTGGTAATATAACATGTGTCGCGGTAGTCAGCCAGTACAATGTGTCACGGCGGCCTGGTAATATAACATGTGTCGCGGTAGTCAGCCAGTACAATGTGTCACGGTGGCTTGGTAATATAACATGTGTCGCGGTAGTCAGCCAGTACAATGTGTCACGGTGGCTTGGTAATATAACATGTGTCGCGGTAGTCAGCCAGTACAATGTGTCACGGCGGCCTGGCAGCATAATCTCTGCCGCGGTGGCCTCTCAGTGTGATCTTTGTCACGGTGGCCTGCCAGAATAATCTGTGTCTCGGTGACCTCAGTTATTCCGAGATGATATCAACTAAGGGTCGCTTAACCAATTGATGTTTTCAATTATGAAAATCAAGATTACAAAGCTTCTCCGTCACTTTCCTCCATTTTGACTTAGCATGTGTAGTACTCCATATCAAAAACTTTTAAACATATCATACAACTATGTATTTAAATCAAAATGTTAAAGTAGAGCAAACCGCTGATAAAGTTAATGAATATGGATCTGACACAAATGATTCCCATAGTTTAGTTCCCCTGTGTTTATTGGTATCAGGAATGATAAGTTTGTAGCTTGGTTGAACTTGTAGGTAGAGGCAGTTGATCAATAAAACCAGCCCCTTGGGTTTGAAATGTGATAGAAAGACTCATTAATAGCCAAACACGAAGCTTAATCCTACAGTTGAGATTTCCTTATCTCATCCAGAAGGAGTTTAATCTTTTTCTTTCTATTTCGTTCAGGATTTACGCGACAGAATCAAAATAGTTTGAGGCTAACATAAAGCCTGATATCGGAATTTATACTGCTTAATTTTTCAACATAGTCCTGCTCCTACTCCACACGCAATCCGCCTGAATAAAAAAAATCTTCAAACAGTTCACTTGGCGTTTTTTATACAAAACTGCTTCTTGACTTCGTTCATGATGCCATGGATACATAGGCTACTGAGAAATGTCAACAAACACACTCCATTTTAATTTTCAATTTTAACTTAGCTGCCCCAAGTTCGAATGAAGCGGAACACGACCGTACAACTCAGTAAAGACGTTATTCTTCCGCCTGGCTCTCGGAGAATTTTCACAATTTCTAAGATATGTTGACCAAAGCGATAATTACAATCTAATGATGTTATTTGTATTACGCTTTCGGAACACCTGGTCTATTTTAGGAGTACGATGGAGATTTTTCTTTTATTCCTACTTTGCACAAGTTTTATGGTATTTAGCTTTGGATTGTATTATGTTGATATGTTGGTATTTTCTTGTTACCTGGAGATGAAGCAGAAGACGCAAACTCCTCCGTAACACAGTTTCTTATTCCCCTTACATTTATAGAAGTTCGGTGTCATTTTTTCTTTAGTTCAGATTTTGCCCAAGTTCTATTGTATTGGAGTTTGAATTATAATGACGTAGACATACTAGTATTTATTTGTTGTATTTGGAATATCGTTGGGTGCGACGTTTTAAACGTATTCCGTTATACAGGTCTGGGGAATTTAGAAAATGATACTTCATATGCCTGACAGACAGGTATGAATATATCGACTCGCATTTTTCTAATGCTGCTTTCAAACATGACTGTTTTATTTTAAAGAAAAATGTTGTAAAGATAACCCATGAATGGTTTATTTACAAAAGACACAAAAAGGAATGATTATTTTACAATACAAATTAGGACAGAGCTGCAACCTAGGACATACGTATTTCTGAGAGTTGGTTTATAAATCCATCATCACATTTTCACATTTAAAAGAAATAAAACAGTGACTTCTTGCTTTGTATCTCATATTCGTATTTTAGGTACGAAAAATAACCGGAAACAATATGTTTCAAGTCAGACTTTTTTGTTTTTGTTGATGTTAAAAACAAAGAGGCAAATTTCTGTGTAATAACACAGTAAAATTTTTATAATAAGAATCAGACGGGAAAATGGTCTACATCGTTTAATGATCATAAACAGCTTTGATCTTTACCATCGTATGAAAGGATGTTAACCTTAATAAGTACACTGTTGATAATGATACATCTTTTAGCTATATGTCCGGCCCAAAGTTTGATGTTCAGTCAATAAAGATTCGCGTGCACGTATCTTGAAAATATAGTGGAGAAGATCACATGTCGAAATTGTTATCGGTGTGACGTATCTCTTTGATAGATATGTATGTTTTATCAAATGTATTAATACAATCGGAGTAATATTTGACAGAAAGAGAAAATTAATGTTTTCAGGCATCAACAAATTGTACAAAAGACAACCAAGTCAATAGCTCTTTTCATTAGAAATTTAGGGTTAGATACAACTGAGCCAAACAATGAATTAAATTGCATCATACAGTTGTTACATCCTAGTAGGACTCGTCAGTAATGCAAAGGGCCACCTTTCTGAAGTCTATGAGACGGCCGAGGATTTCCTTATATCTGATAATTTTGAAAAAAAGTCATTATCATAATTCAAACTTCTTTTCATTAGAATTTGAAAATGTCTGCCCTTTGTCAGTAAATGATCTGAACAGAATGTGATTCAGACAACTGTGTCCAGATTAAAACAGGTCTGTGTGATGGAAGCATAACATAGTTAGTAGGCCTATTATACAGACTACCATTACCATAGGGCCGAAATAGCTACAACCGCCGACAACGAAAACCTAGATGTATATCTGTGTAGCATCTCTATATGAAGTCTTGATGTGAAATATCAACCCATTGTAAATGAAGTATCCAAAAGCGAAAATCATCAATGAAACGATGTTTATAGTCTTTTTATCAACTTCTTAAATATGATGGATTATAGACAGCGTGATAAACAGAGATGATTGCATTTCTTACCAAGGCTACCATGAATGAAATTTGTTTGCTAGCCTGCATTTCAAAAAACAATGCTGTCCTAACAGATATATTTATTGCAGCGTTGACACATATGTTTCAAAAATCCTGTTTGTACAAAGTACAGTATGTAATCAGGGTGAATGCATTGTTAAGGTAACATTGTTACATCGGGATCCACTCAATAAAAATTTCATGAAGCACCAATGCATTGCAAGAGCAATCTTTCTGGTGTAAGCCAAATATGACGATCATATTTTAGGTTGAGACAGATGATTAACGTTGAAATGACATGATAATGATATGATGTGATGATCACACCAGTAAAATGTTTCCATTCACCTTTCTTATCTTTAAAATATAAGCAATTTGTCGGTTATGTCCGAATGCAAACGAGATATGACAATCCACCAGATCATCTCCCATCATACTACAATAATGGCACCTTAGCATGGTATTGTCGCCCAACTTTACTGGGAAATTCTGTAAAGAATGATAAATAAACATTAATTGCTATTTGAATTAATTGTGCCAATTTCCTGGATTCTCCTATTAGTATTAAACCCCGTACCTGACGTCTCTTTTATATCGATCTACGATACCAAATTAATGATGATTGCCAGACACAGAAAGATTAGATAAATTTAGATCAATATTTGAATAATTATCTCATTTAAAAACCTTTGTTGTTTTTCTTTGTATTCGTTTCTTTGCTTTTTGTTTTTGTTTGTTTTCGTTTCTTTGTTTTTTGGGTATTTTTTATGTTTTTTATATATATAGATGATACTGACATATCGTTATATTTCGTATAATTAACGTGTTGTATCTTACGTGACCATTTATTTATTTCATTTATTTATTTTGACCTGCTATAAAACCCGAGAAAAACAGAACAAAAAATGTTATTACCCTCCCATACAGTTGAAGAATTATTATTTCTTTTTTTTAAAAAGGGCGACCTTAGCCAACGATCTTCACACCTATCGCCTGTTGGAGAGTATGTTCACACATCCAGAGACATTTAACGAAACAGCGCTTACTAAATTTGGCGCCCAGAATATAACGTTGGACGATTTATTCCTTCGATCTGCCCATCAGAAAGAAGACTTCATTTTTAGGTATTTATATTTATATATCGTATAATTACCTAATAATTCAGAGAATATACCAATACAGTATTTTTGTATATTTGACTTGTGTAATATAACATTTTGTGAAGATATATTTAGATAAGAGAATATCGTCACCTACTCAAAGAGTGCATTTTGACTGTAACAATTTAGACCATTGCTTTAGAGCTAGTATGACTTCAGGTTTGACGGAGTAAAATATCTGTTTCCTAGAATCGTGTTATATAAAGAATCTTGAATTCATTTTCATTCCATAGTTAATCTATGAACACGAACCATAATGTATATGTTAGCTCACATTTAAAAAAAATAACTTAGTTTCTTTTTATAGATCACATATCCAATAGAACTGTATACAAAATATTATTATACACGTCAGGAAATTCAAAAAGCAAACGGAAGATGTGGTATTCAGACTTTCTGCTACTAGTTATTACTTGACCGTACATCAACTCCGACTGATATTCAAGAAATTAACCTCATCTAGAAGAAAACAAATTGTCTTAATCTATTATAAATTGTTTCTTTCGGCGTATATGTAATTGTTTGCCTTTTATTAAGACTACACGGAAACAAATAGTTTCAACCACATTTCTCTCTTTTAACTAAAAATATGCATGTGAAATATAATATTTCGTGCAGAACATAACATTGCTTGCTTTATGTTAATTTTACAGGTGTCTATGGAAGGGTTTGCCGTGTAGCACGGACGATTTTAAGACTACAATGACAGACCACGGTGTCTGTTATACATTTAATGAAGGGATGAATCAGGAGTACATCTCGTCCGTCGGTAATTACTTTAATGTTTTAATATAATATCATTATTTATTTTAGTCTATATCATTGCTTAAGTAAAAACAAATCCAACATTCTAACTGTTTCCGACTTAATACAAACACAATACACAAATGGTACAGAGAACGCCAGACTTACTTTGCCATATCCAAAAAGTTTAATCAATTAGGTATCGAGAAACTTCTAATGTGCATGACGCGTCTATTGAGTTGATGATGTGGTCAATTAGAGTGGAGTATTTAAAAAATGTGTTTATTGAATACTTCAGTTAATCTGCAGACAAGTGTAAGTTAATTTGGTCTTCTAGGTTGAACACTCTTTTGCTATCTATTTCATGCAAGATTTGATAAATTAGTTTTTAAACCGTAAACAGTTTTAGCGTCGTTAACTTCGTACCACATCATTCTATTGTGTCGTTGAATCACTTTCCGGCAGTGTTTGTCTATCGCCGATTAGTTACTGTTTCATGTCATAAACGACATATGTCGATACACGTTTCAATACTTTCATTTACGAGAAAGTCAATTGTTTATTGGTCCTGGCTGAATAATTAGATGAATGGCTTTTAAGCAACAAAACTTTTTGGGGAGAATTTCACGTCATATAACTTGTGCAATTGTAAATGCGAGTTTTACTGATTGGGTTCAGTATAGTGTTAATATTTATTAGTGTACCTTGTTTGTTTTATTATCGGTCTAGTCATACAATTATTGTTTGCCAGCGTAAACTGATTCCTGATTACACGAATGGTTTATTGACTTCATACGTCCAGATATTAGGACTACTCATAACAAGAAAATAAAAGCTAACCTCTTGGATCAGATTTCCATTTTTATAGGAGAATCATTTATAAGGAAATCCGTTTGCATATTTCAAATAAATGTATTTTACTGTTATTTATCAACAACGTACATTTCTGGATAAATGTATTTCCAGAGTATCTGAAGATTGGAAATATTTTATTTCGTTTTGCGATGTGAAGTTTGACCAATTTGAAGTCAGTTAGAATGTCTGGTTGTTTTGTTTTGTTTTGATTATCCTTGTTCTCATTTCAAAACGTGACATTACTTATTTAGATTGACAAAACTTTACAAAATTGACAAAGAAGACGCTTACCCTCCCGGAACACTTGGGCTTATTTTCCTTTTACTGATGCAGAAGTCTCTGTAAAAATCTTCATATTTTGCTCTTGTTTTATTGAATTTGAGACTGCATTCAGATTCTTTTGACTTGTTATTATTTTCTTTGCTGTTTTATTCTACGATAAATGCATGTAAAAAGATGATGTCAGATAAAGATTAAATTATCTTTCAATAAAATGAATATTTGATATTTTCCCTCCAGTGAAATGCATGAAAAGAATATAATTTTCTTAGACAAAGTTTTGTCTAAAAGGGTAACAAAAGAAATGTGAATGTAAACCATTCATAAATAACATGAAAGTAAAGAGTTTTCTATCAAGAAAACGTACGTTAAGGTTAAGATTTTCTCAAATATCATTAATTGAAAATACGGTTTTTGACCAATAAAATTCGTATTAAAGAAATATTCTAAACAAATAGAATCTTAAGACAAAAAAATAATTCTACAATTAAATTAGAATTAAGATATTTGTTCTGCAATAAAATGCGTATGAAGATAACGTTTTCTCTAAACAAAGCATGTGAAGATACGTTTGTTCCAATAGGTTGCACGTTAGATCAATGAGTATCATATGATTTAATGAAAAACACTTACCAAGCTGTTCAATTTAATTGCAATCCATTTCAAATGTATGCCTAAACACAGGTAGTTAATATTACATAATGACATTCGCTCCATACGCGAGCTCGTCAATCATTGGGTTTGAACAGTAAACAAGATCTAATTGATTATTACCTGAGTGGCATAATGATGGATTATGCCATTGTGTTTATCAGGGTAAACTACGTTGAGACTCTGTACTGATATTTGTACCTTTTGCAACAGGAATTATCTACAAAAAGGGGGCAAAACATTAACAAAAGATATATTTATACGGTGAATCCTGAAAAAGTACAAGAAGAATAAGGCCATGTGTTCCTTGAGCGTCTGGTGCTTCAACAACCCCAAAGTAAACCTTAGTCAATACAATTAAGTAAAATCACGTTCTCAAATGGTAACAAGGTATACAACAATTGAACCAATTGAATTTAAAATCATCAAATACGTCCAGCTTTATATCACACAAAGAAATAGAATATTCCTCACTGACATCACCTTGACAACCATCTTTACTTGATTTTTCTACATTTGCCTCGTCCTACATCAAGCAAAACTTGTTTTTTCTGATCCAGTTTAACATATTATACATGTTGGTAAATTGTATAGATATTTGCATTGCTGTAAATATATACATATTTGTACATTTATTGAAAATGATATTGATAAACTCTCTGTCTTAACGAGCCATTATCTAATCTAGTCGATTTTTGGTTGGTGAACAATACATGCTCTATTTTGTAAAGAGTCTTGCTCTGATTTCTGAGCAACTGATGCTCTGGTTTGTGAAGAGAATTGTTTCGTTTTGTGAGCAATTCGTGCCCTGGTTTCTGAGCAATCACATTATCACCATGTTTAAGGTTATAAACTTTTATGAACAACCGTGTTCAGGGTTATATCCTTTATGAACAGTCGTGCTCAGGGTTATAAACAGCCATGTTCTTGCCTGTGAGTAGTCATGTTCAGGTTTATAACCTTTATGAACAGTCGTGTTCAGGGTTATAAACAGCCATGGTCTGGCCTACGTTAAGTGCCCAACTCTGATCTCTATATGGATATATATCTGTATTCAAAGACAACATATTTCATGTTCAAATTTAGTGAAAGTATTACGTCACATACGTGCCAAAATATTTCAAGGTCACGTTAACTTTTACCTTATTTTCATAGGATTTATGTCTATATTTTCTACAAGTAAAACATTAATGGTATGTCTGCCTTTCCATATCGAAGTACATTAAGTGTGATCTTACTATTTGTTTTAATGCGTAAAAAACCTTGATATCGCGCTGTTTAATTACTGTAACTCTGTTTATCCAAATACTTGTATACTGTATCTTAACCACTAGAATAAGATGACTTTTAAAATACAACCTTTTGCAGAAAATTATATCTTCTGATAAAACCTGATAAAACATCTACACAAACTATGCTGTTTTTTCCTTTCTTTTAATAACAATCAAGAAACAATGATCATCCTTGATATTATTGCATAACGGACCGTACTCTTGGAGGGGCGATCTTAAGGGGAAAAAACAATTATCATTCAATAGACACTATGCAGAAAACAAAATTGTATATTTGCATTTTAGATAAATACTCGGCATGTATTTTTTTAAATATGTTTCGTTAGTTGTTTGTCGTTCAAGGACTTCTCTCTCCCTTGGTTTAAGACTGTTTTAGTGTCCATTACATCTTGATCTCTGCCGACGTGAGATTCATGGAGATTTTAATATCCGGGCAATCATATAACAAACATCAGGATGGTATGATAATTATACATTGACGTATGTATGTAGTGGTCAAGTTGTTGGTCTATCAGACGATCTGGTTTTACTCTGGCCGGTTTTCCTTCTGAACCTTTTGGAACTTGATTAGAGACGAGCTGCTGTCTACCATTGTAGATAATAAACTGGTTAAAGGTTAAGTGTATTGTATGTACTGGTACAATTTTTTTCTGTTCAGTTTCGGCGTCCGATCAGATACTTCGCTTTCCTTTTACGACGTCATTGTAGAGTCTCGAATCGATGTAATATCATACCAATGTAATGTGTAACAGGGGATGTCCATGATCTGTTTGGTGATATCAAATCAGTGTGTAGCTCATTGAATTTATCATATTAGCTATATTTAAAGGGTATCAATAGCATGTAATCAAGAACTAAGAAAAAATAATACACAAATAACTTAATGGTTCGAGATATACAGAAAATAACAGTCTGAGTATAAACAACATACAGAACAGCACTAGGCAGTGGAAAGAGTTTTTATTTCACGTTTTGGTCGTGACCTGCTGTACATCGAAGATGTTTTATCAGCTTAAATAAAAATCAATGACTATTGACAAAAACAAAACCTTGAAATCGACAAAAGTATAGACATTAAACAATAAAGAACGAAACAAGTCCTTGAAAATTTCGAATGTGAATAAGACAATTTCATCCACAAAAATGTATATATTCTTTTTGCCTTTAATGATATTTAATCTAATTGAAATCGAATCTCTCTTTTCACTTTGTATTTTATTCAACAAGATATGATTTTGATAACATTTTATCTAATTAATATAATTGAAATAAAATCTCTCATTTCACTTTGTATATTGTAAAACGAGATCTGATTTTGTTAACATTTTATGCCAAACTAGATTACATCCTATTTAAACAAATGTATCATGAGAATAAGATGCAATAATGAGAACCGCACAAATCATAGAAGAGTAATTCTCCGTTGTCGTTGTTCTAAAACTTTCTTCCAATTTGGTAAACCTGCTTACGTTAGCTTTTGTGCTGAAAGTTCGACATGAGGCACAGAAAAGCTGGTCTTGGATGGAAACAGTTTGTACATTTTATCAAAATTTACTGCGACATTCAGACTCACTAGGGCTATGTTGATCGGAGAGTCCATATAGGAAAAGGGAAAAAAATACTTTTTAAAATTTAATAACACGGTTAATTGGCGGGTTTATTTTTCTCGTTTGATACGTTGACAATAAAGCTTGTATAAGCAACCAATTTCTAGTTAATCGATTTTTGAGAATAGATACGATTAATATTGGCTATACACTGTTTGCTGATTAAATCATACACAAATTTGGATGTTTAGCCAACAATTTTGTGGCCAGCCTTTATTGATACACTCGCAAAACAAAACAATAGACGTTCAAAATAGGCATATGTGTACAGAAAGCTTGTTATTTTGTCTGACAAAAGATCTCGACATAAAACTGAACCATCAACCCTTGCTATCTTTTGGTATCTGGAAATTCACTGTGACGATTTTATCACAGGCAAACGTAATTTTGGCTAATCATGTTTATCATACAAAACATACTTAATGCACGAACGACCTCGTCTGGAAACCTTAATCAGGTTTGTAAAGCTCTGTATGAAATATGTTTGTGTGATTCATGATGTTTGCGAGCTTGATGGTAGGTTGATAGCATTGGTTTCTGCCGAGAATATCGTCAATTTTAATCAATATACATAGTAAGGCTTCAGTTCTATTGTATTTGATATGATAGAGAGGAGAAATTAGTGTGGCTGTACTCAGCTATAATATTCTGCTCTCGCCAGTAGATCTTACCACACTCGCATTGCCGTTACACAAGTCTTCTTTATTTGTGCATGAAATTTTATAACGTATCACAAAAAGGCAAAAACAAAAACAAAACAGAAAGAAAAAGAAAAGAAAAAAGGACAGTTTTAGTAGTTTCTTGTAACCAGTGAGACCATTGTGTTGTTTATTTGAATAACAAAACAGCAATCGTTTAGAAGCACTAATCTACATTGTCTTAATCAGAGGGGCGAGATGAATTGCATGGGTGGCGCTCTACTAACCAATTAAAGCATTTAAGTAAATGTGATAAACTTTATGAAAACTTAAGCGCTGCAGTGTAATAAGAATGTACTGTCATAATTGTTTGATAAATCTACAGGGGTTGAGAATGGCTTACGTCTGACACTGAATGTTGAACAGTATGAGTATATGCCTGGACCCCACGACGCTGCGGGCGTGAAGATGCTGTTGCACGCGAATGGAGAGGTACCACGTGTGCACGCTCTAGGTCAGGCCGTGTCGACGGGTGCCCATGTCTTTGTGGGTGTGAAGGTGTTTAGTGTAAGTATAGCTACGTGTACTTCTTCGGTAATTTTATACCATTTATGCTTTAGATTATGTCAACTCTTTTGACCAAACAAATGTGGCCTTTGTTTCCGGTATACCTATGTATTATCTGCTAACGTTTCCTACAGACCACATTATAGAGACCTCGAGGGCTATTTTTAATACTTCTAGAACATTAACAATAATGCATGATACACATCTAATATGTTTTATGTAATATTTGTTATGTATATCATAGATAACTAACTTGCCAATGCCTCACGGAAGATGTAGCGAACATGTCCTGGAATACATGGACCGCTTTACAATGGACGCTTGTCAGATGGATTGTTTGACTTCACTGGCCAAGACAAGATGTGGTTGTCGTCATAACTACATGCTACATAAAAACGGTATGGATTCTGAAACAACAATCAACTGCAATGTTGTAGATATACACACATCGTTAACACAATGAAGATAAAAGTCTTTAGATAAACATAGTTTGTAATACTTTCAAAACATGAACCTGTTAACACTACAATTTGAAGAAATTTCTCAGCAAGAGACAAGGCTTACTATATTTTACAGGTTCTGTTTTTCAGGTGACCCTCGGGTGTGTACATTGTATGAGTATTTCAGCTGTCTGAAGCCCCTCATAGGTGAGTTAACTCAAATTCTTATACATTATGCTGGTAGATAGTACGATAAATATATACAGTTACTGCAAACACGATATCTTATATGGAATGTCCGAATTAACATGCCACGGAGACGAAATAAGCATGTTGGTTATAGCTAATATAATGCCAAAATATATTGAAAAGTTATCAAAGTATTAAAATAGTCAACGCTATGTTCATGTACTTTAGGATTTCTAAAATAAAGTGGTACTTCCACCAACAATTACAACATTTTAGTGATATTTCTGTTACAGTTAGTTCAACAGCATCCGACTGCAGTTTTACATTGCTAAAAATACTTATTCATCAAATTCACATATTGTTCGCAGCTGAACCCAACGATGCGGTTGACTGACACTGTTGTTTGTAGGTAACAAACTCACTACTGTGGATCATACTTCATTGAAATGGGATGTTGCAAACATTTTTGTTCGTGAAATTGCTCAAGAACAATATAGCAAATATCAAAAGAATGAACTCGAATATACAGGACTTTTACAACACTGTTGTTACATACAAACTTTTACATGACATATTCTACTATCTGTGTGGAAAATGACGTTACTTATTTTTTATGATATTTTATTGCTTTTTCAATAGACGAGTTCCCCAGTATCCACGATACCTACTGTGACTGCCCGGTGCCTTGTAACTTCATTCTGTATGAACCGGATATTTCCTACGCTTCTACGTCCCAGTATTCCGTCAACAAATTTCTCCGCAACAATGACAAAGGTATTGGGGAAAAAAAGAATTTCAACGATAAAAAGTGATTGATTGTGACAAAAAGACACATCAATAGATAAACATATTGACACATCAATATGTCTTTAAAAATGACACCTGGGCTATTTACATTTATATTCTACAAAATGTAGCTCTCCTTAATCCGATAAACTTAACATAATATCTGCTACGTGGTGAACTTTGCAGACTTTGGAACAGCAAATCTAGATAGAACTAATTCATGGCAAGTAAACAAGTTATTCAAAATGTTCTAGTATGATCATCGAGGTCATACGCCTAAATGTACGCTTGTTTGTTTAAGTAAAGTATTGTGGCCATCAAAAATCACTCCTCCCTCCCTAAGGCAAGGATTAAGTAAGTTGCTGTAAAGCACTTATACTTCGCGTGGGATTTATTTTCGCGTTAATATGCGAGGAGATTCTATTGCGAACTCAAATCCTTCGCGATTATCTTATGAAAATAACTCTCAATGACATCCATGCTGATTCGGTTACCGATATTAGATAGATATAATATATATATATATAATTATATATATATATATATAATTATATATAAGTCCATCATTTGCGAATATAAAGTAATTTCTAGATCAACATTCGCTAATATGTCTGAAGATGTTAGTCAGCGAAAGTATTCGCGAAGTGATTTACAGTGGAGAGTTGTTCTTCATTGTTCTTTAGAAACGGGTGTATGACAATACATAAGATAAATATGATTAGATGAATTTTTTTTTTATATTTTGCAGAGGTTTTATCAGCTGCACTACTTAAAGCTACAGAAGTCACTTCACGAATGGAAAACTCAACGTTTCAGAGAACAAAGAATCTGGCCGAGAACTTCGAGAGAACATTGTTGGACGTTGAGAATCTTCTGTTGGACAACCTGGCTAGCATGCTTGATAATCTAAGTATAATGGTAAATAACAGCTATAGCGAGACATTTGACGTATACAGCAACAAGGAATTCCTGTATAGATTTCAAGAATATATTGTGAAGAAGAATTTCGTACGTGCTAGGGATGCGATGGAAGAAAGGGCCATTCATATTGTCGCATTGGCATATGCGGAGTTTATACTTACAGTGGAAAGCCGTATACGAATGTTGGCAAACGAAAATTTTACTGATCATTCCGCAAGGGTTATGATGCATGAGACGACAACACTCATGTTAGAAAACCGCAAGGAAATTATAAACCTTGCTTACGATAATTATTCTTCTCTCATCTACGCCTACGAAACTGGATCGCCTATTTTTAACTATTCATTTGAAGGCCTTAGCCGCCGTTATAATGAACCAGCAACACCAAAACATCTCATCATGAAAGCACGCGTTCATAACTCCTATGCTGTAAAATACGGGGAAAAATATGGCGGATATTTAAACATGACTATTGAAAGACTTGATTGGTTAAAGGAACTCTCGGACATTGCATTTGCAAACTCAACGTTAGATGAAGATCGAATGTTTTACTGTAGAGAAGAATTCAAATTTTGTATGCGTAATTTTGTTTTTGCAAGAAGTGTATTTTATTTTGAAACGATTGAATGGCCCATAGGTATTCTGCAAAAACGACGAGAAAAGTTTAATAATCTCTGGGTTCAATATACATCGGTGATGGAAAACATCGTTCAAAGCTTAAAGTCGTTGATATTGGAGCTGAACAAGACAGAAACACTGTTTTTAAATCCACTTAATAAAGTCAGACGGGATATATCGCAATATATTCGGGGAGAAAATGTTACAAAAATGGTCATTGTAGAGTTGTTAACCTCACAAGTCATACAAGATGGTATAACTGAATTTAGGATGTTTTTCCAAAATATTCGTGTTCGGGAGGCAAATCTTCTCGATTGGATCGACCGTTTGGAGGAAGATGTAATAGAGCTGTGGAGGACCGTTGTACAGGACGTGGATTCTACTGAATACTATAACTATACACAAGAAACACGATTTCTACGTAACTTTTCTGAAGTTGCCGTAGAAATCCGTTTGACTTTTACTACAATAAGAAACATGTGTCAGATGTCACAGATTGTTGACAACAAAGACGCCCTGCTCTTAGACGCTCTTGATGCCTTCATTCTCGACGCTAGAGCCTACAAAGAGTCCATTAAAATAGATAGCGAATTTATCAAGTGAGTAACTGAATCACAGATCGCAGTTTAAAATGTTATTAATTCGATATCTTTAACTGATTCACAATACATGATCAGCACTTTTGAAGGAGGCATTCTAATCTGTGATATTGGTGCCACTCTGTGCTATTGATGCCACTCTGTGATATTGATGTCATTCTGTGTTATATTAATGTCACTCTGTGATATCGGTGTGACTGTGGTAGTGATGCCACTCTGTGATATCGGTGTCACTCTCTGATATTGATGTCATTCTGTGATATTGATGCCACTCTCTACTATATTAATGCCACTCTGTGATATTGATGCCACTCTGTGATATTGATACCACTCTGTGATATTGATGTCATTCTGTGTTATATTAATGTCACTCTGTGATATCGGTGTGACTATGTACTATATTAATGCCACTCTGTGATATTCATGTCATTCTGTGATATTGATGCCACTCTGTTCTATATTAATGCCACTCTGTGATATTGATGTCATTCTGTGATATTGATGTTATTTCAGAAGAAATTTATATATAAATCAATGTGATACCTTTAAGGCTGACAATGCAAATTAAACATTTCCATGTTGAAATGAAAAGATATATATATATATATATTTAGAATGCTCCCGAAACCTACCCCTGAGATAACGGTCTCTCCCTGTCATTGTATCTAAGGAAGTGGCAGACATTTTAATATAAACCTAGCTTGGAAACGTATACGGGCATCCCAGTGTATAAAACTCGGCCTGCAACCTGTCTAATAGATTATCATTATTTAAATGATGACGCAACGCGACGAATAGGTACATTGCATAAGAACGTTTTCTCACTTCCATTTTTTAATAATATGCAGGCGAGTTTCACTTCGGGCGGTCAATGTTGACAACTTTCGATACCCTCGGGAAGCTTTGACTAAAATGTGGACCACTTCCTGTGAAACGCTGTCCGGAAGATGTCGTTATCATAGGTGGTGATGGGTGGGAGTGGTGATCTGAATTTGAGAAACGGAAACTTTTTCTATAATCTTAAAATTAATTATTTTTCGATTGCATTGTCAACTTTAATTAAATGAGGATGATAAGTGTTGTATAAAATTGACGTTTTCGTGCGTATCCGAATAGCCTTAAATGATGATAATATGGTTCACAGTATCCGATGATCACATTTGAAGGTGACTTGTCACTCTGTGGTGTTTGTTATTGCAATTTTAACAACAAAATTTTTATCTTTACCCCAAATTTTCCTAAATTCATTATGAACCCTAACGACACATGACACTTTTACGCGGTTGACCTTCTTGCAAAATATCGGTTATCGCTGAGTGGTCGGATAATGACCCAAATTTGGCACGCCATCTTTGTAACATGTGCATACCATACCCAACGTATCATCCAATTAATTTCATTAAGTAATAATTCAATTGACTTTGTGACATACTAAAGCAATCATTTAGATGATTTATAAATTATATTCGACGTTTCTGGTATCAAATTGTGTCTGATATTACCACATGACAAATAATACTCAATACTTAAAAAAGAGTAAAAATGCGGACGGTATAAAAAGAAATTTTGCATTGCAATGTTTTCGTGACAATATTTCTCGGTAAACTTTTCTAACAAGACTTATAGGTGGTTCATAGTGCTATATACTAAAATAAAATCAAGACCAACCTTATCTCTGGAAATCTTAACAGTCTGTACACAGTACACATGATTTACAGAAATTATAATCGAAACAAATTCACATGCGATTGGGATTGAGTGGTAGTTCTACATTCGTATGTATTTGTTTCCTGGTTTATTTGTTTATTTATTTGTTTATTTATTTGTTTATTGTATTTATCTTTCCTTTTATAATAACGGCAGACTGATTTTACGTGAAACAGTAAAAGCTTACCTGACTGTGCGTGAATAAACACTTGTATAAATACATGTTTTAGGAAACCAATGTTTAATCCAATAAGAACGAAAAAGTGATTTAATCAAGTTTATTACATTTTTTCCTTTTGTTTAAAATAAACTGAAAACGATAATAAAAATATTAGTGTATCCACGAGTGTGATCGCGTTTAGAATGAACAATTAACATTCAATTACATGTACGTCATTACTACGTAATCGGCATGACTGGTACTTCGAGTCTGCATGATATTTTTTCTTCAAATTACTTCATTTTTATTTTCATAATATGTAAACTTGTTTTTTTCTGTTCTCTACTGTGAGTTTAAATTATACAGAACATTGGAACATTTACCGTACTTATTTCCTTGTCTGAATTGGGATAAACAGGGTAATTAAATTAATTCTCTATTACTTCTACTACAGGAATATCTTCCTGGGATATACTAAGTACTTAAATTAACTGTCTATTACTTCTACTACAGGAGTAACTTCCTGGGGACATACTGAGTACTTAAATTAACTGTCTATCATTTCTACTACAGGAATAACTTCCTACAACTGGACATATTCTACAGACAAATGAGTTACGAGGAAATTAACCAACAGGAGGCATATGATATCTTTGCTCTGCTTTGTAAGTATATTTTCAATTTAAACTTTAGGCTTCAAATGTTAAGCCCTTTACATCACTGACGAGTCCTAGAAGGACGAAACAGCTGTATGATGCAGCATTACTGATGAGCCCTAGAAGGATGAAACAGATGTATGATATTGCATCACTGACGAGCCCTAGAAGGATGAAACAGCTGTGTGATGCAGCATTACTGACGAGCCCTAGAAGGATGAAACAGCTGTATGAAATTGCATCACTGACGAGTCCTAGAAGGACAAAACAGCTGTATGAAATTGCATCACTGACGAAACCTAGAAGGACTAAACAGCTGTGTGATGCAGCATTACTGACGAATCCTAGAAGGACTAAACAGCTGTATGATGCAGCATTACTGATGAGCCCTAGAAGGATGAAACAGCTGTATGAAATTGCATCACTGACGAGTCCTAGAAGGACTAAACAGCTGTGTGATGCAGCATTACTGACAAGTCCTAGAAGGACAAAACAGCTGTATGATATTGCATCACTGACGAGCCCTAGAAGGATGAAACAGCTGTGTGATGCAGCATTACTGACGAGCCCTAGAATGATGAAACAGCTGTACGAAATTGCATCACTGACGAGACCTAGAAGGACTAAACAGCTGTGTGATGCAGTTGAATTCATTTGCTCCGCTGTATCTAACTCTAATGTTATATTAGATTTTGTACAACCTTTCATATCCTAGTATGATATTTGTATTTGGCAAAATGTACAATATCATAATTGACATCTTTATACCAATTAGTTCAGTATTGATATCTCGAATACTGCCAGCATCACGATGACATCGTACGGTGTCACAGCGAAGTGATATTTCACGGTTATCAATAATAACGCTCTGTGTTGAAGCATTTTCGGAGATATCACGTTTACATTGTCCTCTTTAATCAAATCTTCTCACCTCTGTTTCTTATCTTTTTTACAGGTGATATCGGTGGATCCATGGGACTGTTCCTTGGCGCCAGTGTTTTGTCAATAGTTGAAGTCTGGGATCTCGTTCTAGTGCAACTTCTTGCTAAAACCAGGCGGGTGATGTCAATAACATCTTGAGGCGAGACACGACAGCATTCAGACTGTGGTGTATTGATGTAGTGACAAATGTCTAACACAGAAACATTGGTGCTGTTTTACTGTCCACCAAACATATCTAATTTGCCTATCTGATGTTCAGCGTAATTGATCATTCTCAATGAAATCTATAACCCACAGCCATTCGAATGGAATATATATATTTTCTTATTGGTCGTAATATGATTTAATGGACATAACTATTACCCTGGTGCTAGTCAGACAGAAAGCAATACTCATTGATATATACATGATAAAATTTAAACAAATCTTGTTTAAAAACCAACAGCGATCTTTCCGGATGATTCAAACTGATTTCTGAATGTTTTTGTACTGGTTACTCCTACCAGAATGTTCTTATCATTCTACAGAGCACAGCAAATCGAATAATCTACATTAATTAGGAATTATCAGAGTACTTGACTTCTTGTCCTTCGAGAAAGATTACAAGTAATCCCGGGATATCTTGTATAAATTTCGATGTATTTAAACCTGTTTCAGCTCGTGACATCTAAGGACCGTGTAATGTATGTATAATTTTCCAGAGTATGATCCTAGTTCAGAGATTTGAACATATTGACGTAACCCTGTTATATATGTTATATATCAAGTGTTAGGAATATTTAGCGCGTGATTAAATATGTGTGAAATATATGTCGAATTACGTACATAGATAATATACAGTACTTCATCACATCTCATTGAATGTAACATCACGTACATAGAATGTTATACAGTACTTCATCACATCTCATTGAATGTAACATCACGTACATAGAATGTTATACAGTACTTCATCACATCTCATTGAATGTAACATCACGTACATAGATAATGTACAGTACTTCATCACATCTCATTGAATGTAACATCACGTACATAGAATGTTATACAGTACTTCATCACATCTCATTGAATGTACTTCACGTACATAGAATGTTATACAGTACTTCATCACATCTCATTGAATGTAACATCACGTACATAGATAATATACAGTACTTCATCACATCTCATTGAATGTAACGTCACGTACATAGATACTTCATCACATCTCATTGAATGTAACATCACGTACATAGAAAGTTATACAGTACTTCATCACATCTCATTAAATGTAACATCATGTTCATAGATAATATACAGTACTTCATCACATCTCATTGAATGTAACGTCACGTACATAGATACTTCATCACATCTCATTGAATGTAACATCACGTACATAGAAAGTTATACAGCACTTCATCACATCTCATTGAATGTAACATCACGTACATAGATACTTCATCACATCTCATTGAATGTAACATCACGTACATAGATAATATACAGTACTTCATCACATCTCATTGAATGTAACATCACGTACATAGATAATATACTGTACTTCATCACATCTCATTGAATGTAACATCACATACATAGATAATATACGGTACTTCATCACATCTCATTGAATGTTACATCACAATATGGGTTTTATACTATTAATTCTGCTAGGTAAATAACAACATACTAGACAAACCACGGGGTACAGAATACTATGTTATGCAGTTATAAGATCTAAGAAAAAAAACCCATTCAAGTACTATGAAAAGGTGCTGTTTATTTTGATATCTCTATTTTAGCCAAATTTGATTTCCCTCTGAAATTTATCACTTCACCATCAATGACAAGTCATAAATTGCAACTAATATTGCTATTTTATCTTTGATACAATCTAAAAGTGCTTCTAGCGTGCGTTCTGACAACAACAGTCAGTAAAAACGTTACAATTATACAATGTTTTATTAATAGCAGTTACAGTCCATTACTGGTTATAACATTCACTGGCTTAGATGTGCGATAACTTATGAAACACTGGCTATTGCATATTTCAAAATATAATGTGATTTATACCTTTTTCACGTGACCTTCTGTGACTAATCATTCACACGTATTTCTTTCACGTTTCGTTAGTATATCTTTGTCAATATATCTCTTTGAGGGAAAAAAGACTTGAGATAGTAAGCAACAGTTTAATTTGCCTCTCATTGGCGAAAAGACTCCTCTAATGAAGATCTGCATCGACCCCATTGAGAATGTGTTGACTTCCAATGAAATGTAGCACCATACTGACTTTGGAAGACGCCATGTAGTAAATGTTCTATAGCGTAGTTTATATATGAAGTGCATAGTCTTTCCAGTTTCACATTGTTTTAATAGTCAATCTCCAAAAAAAGAAAACAAAAGTATCACTTCAATAGCTATTGGGTCGGTCAGTTATCGCTCTATAACATATTTCTAATATCTGTTCCTTAAAATGAGTTTTTAAAACTGTCTTTTTTCATTTAAGTTATACAGCTAAGTCAATCTGATGATATGTCTTCTACAAATTGTTTGACATAATGTATATAGAGGTTACACTGCAAGTGGTTGATGCATATGGGATTTCGTTCACTCGAAATTGTTTTTTTTTCAACAAATAGAAAAAAAAAAAAAAAAATGCACGAGTTTTAGCTAACTATTGTGAACTAATAAAGATAGCGAAATAAATACCATATATAACATCCATGAGTTTTGCGTGACCTGTTTCTATGACAATAACGAAAAATCTTTTCTGAGGTTAAGTCGAGTTGTTCTGTACCCACGTGTGTTTTGTTTACATCATCGATTAGGGAGTAATGATGTGACTGTTATTGAAATCCTGCCAATCATTATGCCATATTGACCATTTCAGACTCAGGTTGACATTTTCCAAGCCAAGTTATTTATTATTGTATGTTATTTTATTGAATCTTCACTTCTTAATGGCTGTTTTGTTAATGCGAATACGAAAGTCATAAAATGCATTGGTTTGGAGTTTCATGAAATCCAAAGTAGATCAAATTCCATTTGTATAGAACATCGTGTAATTATTGTGTCAGAAGATATTATCATCAACTCATACAACTAATTATGTTTATTTGTCATGGAAATGTGTCTAATTAATGAATAAAGATGATGCATTTGTGATCTCCTGGGAGATTCGAAACCAGAAATATTGATTTAATTTATGTAATAAACTGATTATGTATTGATATTAGAAATCATTTGACTGACAGAAATGCGAAATGATACATAAAATTTGAGAACTTGGATATAAAATCCACATCTGGTGTACACGTTATATCAATGGAATGACCTCTCCATATATAGTAATGGAGAACATTCCTTGGTAACGTATCTCAACGGGGAACTTTGATGACACGTAAATCATTAGGTGTCCATGACTGATCCACGGACAGAAATTTAGAAAAAAAATATTTATTACATATGTCTGTCGGTATTTCAATAATTCTTCATTATATTGTGCTTTCTATCAGAATGACACACCTCTGTAGTGTATTTTTTTTATCAGAATGGAACACCTCTGTTGTGTAATTTCTATCAGAATGGAAATCCATTTGTACTCTTCTTTCTATCAGAATGACACACTTTCTGTAGTGTTCTTTCTATCAGACCGGCACTTCTCTGTTGTGTTCTTTCTATCAGAATGACACACCTCTATTGTGTTCTTTCTATCAGACCGGCACACCTCTGTAATGTTCTTTCTATCGGAATGGCACACCTCTATAGTGTTCTTTTATCACAATGGCACACATCTGTAGTGTTCTTTCTATCGAAGAGGCACACCACTGTTGTGTTCTATCAGAGTGGCACACATCTATTGTGTTCTTTCTATCAGAATGACACACCACTTCTGTAGTGTGCCTTCCATTAGAGTGCCATTCCTCTGTAGTGTAGCTCCTAGTAGAGTACCAATCCTCTGTAGTGTATCTCCTAGTAGAGTGCCACTCCTCTGTAGTGTGTCTCCTAGTGGAGTGCCACTCCTCTGTAGTGTATCTCCTAGTAGAGTGCCACTCACCTCTGTAGTGTATCTCCTAGTAGAGTGTCACTCCTCTGTAGTGTATCTCCTAATAGAGTGCTACTCACCTCTGTAGTGTATCTCCTAGTAGAGTACCAAACCTCTGTAGTGTATCTCCTAGTAGAGTGCCACTCCTCTGTAGTGTATATCCTAGTAGAGTGCCACTCCTCTGTAGTGTATCTCCTAGTAGAGTGCCACTCCTCTGTAGTGTGTCTCCTAGTGGAGTGCCACTCCTCTGTAGTGTATCTTCTAGTAGAGTGCCACTCACCTCTGTAGTGTATCTCCTAGTAGAGTGGCACACGTCTGTAGTGTATCGCCTAATAGAGTGCTACTCACCTCTGTAGTGTATCTCCTAGTAGAGTGCCACTCCTCTGTAGTGTGTCTCCTAGTAGAGTGCCACTCCTCTGTAGTGTATATCCTAGTAGAGTGCCACTCCTCTGTAGTGTATATCCTAGTAGAGTGCCACTCCTCTGTAGTGTATATCCTAGTAGAGTGCCACTCCTCTGTAGTGTATATCCTAGTAGAGTGGCACACCTCTGTAGTGTTCGTTATATCAGAGCATTTAATTGCTTTCCCTCCATAAGCACATTCTTCACATAAGAATTCCCTACCTTCTTTGGTTATTGGAGTTTCTTTTGAAAGACTTGTAAACAATGGTACAATATCAGTAAAGTTATTGTATTTCATTTAGAACTATAGATTGAAGAGTTTTTCATGAAAAGTGTGACAAAAACCAGGAACTGTGTCGAGGAAATCGTTAGAATATTCATTTTTCCCTTGATAACATATTCGTTAAGTTTGGTGGGAAGTTCTTTTAATAGACAATTTACATTTCCATACCAACAGGAACAAAAATGTGTCCTTTTCTTTTCATCAAACAAGACTAAATTTATCCTTTATTGAAGACCTTCTCAAAACCGGGTAACAGAGACCATGCAAAGTTCTTCAATTTCACATTTAACTGTATCATTGATGTTTTCATAAACAAAGCAATTTACTGGTCATGTCCATCATATATAGCCATCAAAATTGGAAAACAAAAAAACCACTGCAGGGTGCCATTTTTTTACAATAGTAATAAATTCACTTGTCATAACCACATAGCAGCTTAATTCGATTGCTACCTATAACAAAACCAACAAACACAGAGTTATCATTCCTGAACGTTATATTGCTCTGATTGACCAAGAAGCAGATGACACTTATCACAATCCAGAACAGATGCTCATTCTGCCATTTTCGTTTAAAAAGAGTCTATACTTAAATCTTCCTTTTGTATATAACTTTTTCCTCATTTCACCAGTTACAATTTCTGTTATACATCTGTATTTACTTGTGTTTAATCTATACAACTATTATACTTAACACAATCTAACTTACATTTATACAGCTGATAACAGATAACAATAATGACAACAAACTTCCATCACTTTTTTTTACAAGAAAAGTAATTTATTCCAATTCTTACAGGCTGAAGCGAAACACATATCCCTGTCTGGAATATCATTTCTTCACAAATACTCATATACACATACATATCTGAGGAAACTTTATAAAGCATTCCTACCCAACACATATTCTCAAATATTTAAACACAAAACAAGCAACAATTTAAATAACATTCAATGGTGTGTTGAGTCATAATTACATAACACCAAGCAAATTTGTCATATTTTGAATAACCAGTCATGTGATCAACTTCCCCCCTCCCTCCCACCCCCACCCCCACCCCTTTGTTTTCTTGATGGGGGAGGGATGATGGGGGAGGAATGGTTAGTTCCATATTGAAGTTTCTCAGTGTATTGTAAAGACCGGCTGATGTAAATGGTCTTGAATTGCTGTTTTATAATACATGTTTTTTCTTTTACAAGAATTAAAAAACAATACATTGACTTTTTCTTCATGCTTTCTTCCTCAATTCTTGAGAAAATTTGCAGATATAACAATCAAGTGGCTTGTATTCTATACATTATACATATAACAATAAGTATGGACAGATTCATTTCACCTGTTGATCCTTACAGGTATCGAACAAGACATGGTATCAAATGTCAATAATCATTATATTTCTGATACAACAAAACAGGAACAAATACAAATGATAAAACATTATAACCGGCTTTTAGATAACTGTGACGACATTCCGTTTGTCTGATTGATATATATTCTCATTTGATATGTACGATTAATCATTTGATACCTACACATTCAAAATCTATCAAACCATTAGAAAACTATCAATTCTAATTTCATTTTTCATTGATACTCTCAAAAATATATATCCTACCTACTGGTAATCTTTCCACTCTGAGACACAAGGCAAATGTATAATTCTTAAATTCCAGGACTGGATTTACAATAATAATAAAAAAAGACGTAAAATAAAACAAAACAAAAACTTATTTACGTACAACAACTTATACAATATACAATATTCATTGTGTAGAAACATCCACTATTTTAAACGGTAACTTGGTACCATGCAAAAATGATACAAAGAATGTTTCTCACTGTCAAAAGATCTCACCAGCAAAAGATCTACCTAAAATGATTTCATCATCAAAAGATCTTACCAGCAAAAGATCTCCCTAAAAAGATTTCATCATCAAAAGATCTTACCAGCAAAAGATCTCCATCAAACAAATAAACAACAGGGATATAAGTAGTACTTATATCTGATAGACACCAAAATATGCACTGGCTTGCTCTCGAGCCAGCTGGCTTAGAATGGTTAAAACTGTCATGTTATTACTAATTATCTAGTGCATCAAATGACATTTTAGAAAATCTATGAAACAGTTTTGATGGTCACATATATAAACCCCTGAATGATGTGACAGCTAATCAGTGTCCTGTGTTGTTAATGACAGACACTATTATGGCTAATCATAGTAATGTACACAGATGACTTCATTGTCATATGATCATTTTAAGATTAAGTTGAAGATAATTTGTGATCTCTGTAATACCTTGTCAGACATGATGTCACCGGAAGCTTTTAACATTCCTCCATTCCATTCATAACACTATATCTGCCAATTACTGGCATTGACACCATACATCCATTGTAAACAAATCATTGGTTATTGTCTCATAACTGCCACTGGCATCAGAATAAAGCATTGTCAATAACATTAGATTTAAGTGAATATAGGCATTGATACAAGTATTGGCATTCACGGATTTATGAATGCCAACTGGACTAGAGCAAATTTGTCATGTAACGCTTTGTTCTTCATAGAATTTTCCTTTGTCCAGTTTGAATTCGTTAGACCATGAATGCCACCTGAAAGAAGTTCAGTGCTTAAGTATTGACACAGTATAAGCACAAGTAATAGTTTAAACAAATTCTACAGTCCAATACTTTACATTCATCCTGTCATTATCATTGTACAATCATATACAGTAGCTAGGTGTTACAGTTGTGAAATTGCAGTTAACACGATGTGTGATGCATGCAAGATGTGTGCTTGATAAGGAAACAGGGCAAAGAGTTGTTACTGCACATCTGCCTGCATAATTTCCTGTTATATCACACAGATATACAATTCCCTCATGGTTCATATAGATCTAGAGATGTCTCAAGAATAAATGTTGGACATGAATGATTTATTTTCTAAATGTAACTGAGGCCATTACTGATTTTAATGTCTCCACTAGGATTCGAACCTGGGATCTCTGACTTTTTAGTCTGATGCTCAAATGATCAAGCTTAAAAAAAAGAAGTTCTCTCTGGACAAGCGATACATTATGGCTAGTATTTATTATGGTTACATATTTCTCTTCATAGAAAGAACTCAAGCAAGAGTTTCGTGGTGTTACAATGATGCTTTTGAAAGTAATGGTAAGTATTATTCCAGGGCCCCTAATTGGGTACGAATGTAACAGAGGTCATTATTTATTTCAATGCCTCCAATAGGATTCGAACCCAGGACCTCTGGCTTTCTAATATGATCTCCAACTGAAAGAACTAAAGAGAAGTTCTCTCTAGCTGAGCAGTATATTGCAACTAGTACTTTCCCTGGTTTACATAAATATGTAAGCGTACAATGAAATATATTTGTTTTTGTCTCTGCACTGAATCGTCTAAAATTTGTAGGTCTATACCATCAGAAGGGAAATTTTATTTGGCTGTATCATTATCATTTTTCTATCCTTTAGTAAAGAATTGGATATACTCTGGTAGGTTTTAAGTGTTGTGTTTGTTACGCCCGATACATAGCATGTATGGATCTGTCACATAAATTCCCGTTTATAGGTATATATTAATGCCCAGGGCACATCACTCGCCACTTCTTTAAGTGTAAAAACTATACATTAGAGACACTGATTACTGCAGGTTCTGGTTATATTTCAACATATACCAAATTCAAAATTACCTTCATAATCAACGATCAATGATCACTATTCATATGGGTGGCTATTAAGTCATAACTGTATGAGTTTTCCTTTTGTGTTTAATTTTTTATCCATAATATCATTGATCGGCCATTTTATACAAAACCGTACAAAATGTGTAATCCTGTGTAGTGAATGTATCATTTGTGTTTGCACAATTTGTGCACAATATTTTTGGTGCATTGTACAATACCACAACTGTAGAAGCTTTTAACAACTTTACATTTACTGTATAAAACAATTTACCTATATAGATATATTCCATACACTTATATTCCTTCTATTTTATACCAAACAACCAATTAGAGCATCTCATATAATCACATTCATAAACTTTTACATTACAAGAAAAGTCCAACTCCTGCACATATTGATACTTATACTGCTTCAATAATATCATTCATTTGTATTATTTAAATCATCTCAGAAGTATATTTTTTTTAAATTTGCGGGACAAAAGAAACAATATCTTTATATCTTTAAATTTTCAAAAACAGAAGAGGAAGAAAAAAAAATTAAAAAAATAATTAAAATTTAATCTGTTCTATCCTGGATACTAATTCTACTGCACAGTTTGGAATGATTTTAGATAGAATCATACAAAAGGTGAGAAACATTACAGATCCTAGTCCAATGTGTACAATATATCTTATAAAGTACCAACATGAATGACTATGTCACTCAGCATACACTCATATACAAATACAAACAAACCATCCTACCTTAGATAATCAAAAACACTATGTTGATGTGATTCAATTACCTATTAGCAATGTCCACAATCTTTAAATGTTCACACCTTCATAAATACATCCAAATAGCTTGGTATAACAATGTTGATACGGCATACCACATATCAGGTTTGTATCAGTTATAACATCAAGTAGTTACACACTGTATAACAGGTCTTTATCAGTTATAACATCAAGTAGTTACACTCCCTATAACAGGTCTTTATCAGTTATAACATCAAGTAGTTACACACTGTATAACAGGTCTTTATCAGTTATAACATCAAGTAGTTACACTCCCTATAACAGGTCTTTATCAGTTATAACATCAAGTAGTTACACACTGTATAACAGGTTTGTATCAGTTATAACATCAAGTAGTTACACACTGTATAACAGGTTTGTATCAGTTATAACACAGGTATTTATCAGTTATAACATCAAGTAGTTACACACTGTATAACAGGTCTTTATCAGTTATAACATCAAGTAATTACACACTGTATAACAGGTCTTTATCAGTTATAACATCAAGTAGTTACACACTGTATAACAGGTCTTTATCAGTTATGACATCAAGTAGTTACACACTGTATAACAGGTTTGTATCAGTTATAACATCAAGTAGTTACACACTGTATAACAGGTTTGTATCAGTTATAACATCAAGTAGTTACACACTGTATAACAGGTTTGTATCAGTTATAACATCAAGTAGTTACACACTGTATAACAGGTCTTTATCAGTTATAACATCAAGTAGTTACACACTGTATAACAGGTCTTTATCAGTTATGACATCAAGTAGTTACACACTGTATAACAGGTCTTTATCAGTTATAACATCAAGTAGTTACACACACAGGTTTGTATCAGTTATAACATCAAGTAGTTACACACTGTATAACAGGTCTTTATCAGTTATAACATCAAGTAGTTACACACTGTATGACAGGTCTTTATCAGTTATAACATCAAGTAGTTACACACTGTATGACAGGTCTTTATCAGTTATAACATCAAGTAGTTACACACTATAACAGGTCTTTATCAGTTATATACACAGGTCTTTATCAGTTATAACATCAAGTAGTTACACACTGTATAACAGGTCTTTATCAGTTATAACATCAAGTAGTTACACACTGTATAACAGGTCTTTATCAGTTATAACATCAAGTAATTACACACTGTATAACAGGTCTTTATCAGTTATAACATCAAGTAGTTACACACTGTATAACAGGTCTTTATAAGTTATAACATCAAGTAGTTACACACTGTATAACAGGTCTTTATCAGTTATAACATCAAGTAGTTACACACTGTATAACAGGTCTTTATCAGTTATAACATCAAGTAGTTACACACTGTATAACAGGTTTGTATCAGTTATAACATCAAGTAGTTACACACTGTATAACAGGTCTTTATCAGTTATAACATCAAGTAGTTACACACTGTATAACAGGTCTTTATCAGTTATAACATCAAGTAGTTACACTCCCTATAACAGGTCTTTATAAGTTATAACATCAAGTAGTTACACTTTATCAGTTATCAAGTAGTTACACACTGTATAACAGGTTTGTATCTATAACAGGTACACACTGTATAACAGGTTTGTATCAGTTATAACATACACACAAGTAGTTACACACTGTATAACAGGTTTGTATCAGTTATAACATCAAGTAGTTACACACTGTATAACAGGTTTGTATAACATCAAGTAGTTACACACTGTATAACAGGTTTGTATACACATACACACAAGGTTTGTAGTTACACACTGTATAACAGGCTTTCATCAGTTAAAACATCAAGTAGTAACAAGGTACAAACCTAAAATGATTGTTTTTTATAACAGTATGTTCTGTGTGTAGTCTCATATCGTATAAAATGTTTGTAACAGTTATGATATTCAGTAATCAGTAGTTTTTTTCACCAGAGTTTAAGTTTTGCAATTCTCTCCATAAACCTGCAGGGTTAATATTGAACTGGCAAATCTTTATTAAGAAATGATTAATGTCCTCAATTCCTTTACACTTTGACATTCTAGTTTTCACACAAAACACCATTCATGCAGGCGATATTAAACCCAATATACTGTATGTACATACACATGAAACATTCTCATCAAATCACAGTACAGCTAATAATAAGTAGAGAACACATTCAGGCATCACATTTCACATAGTGAATAATTCAAAGTTTCCCCAGAAAGGCTGAACATGTAAAATACACAAAGTCAATTATATGGAACACAGGCTCGGGAAATACTGATAATCAATCACGGCAAGCTAATTAAAATTAGACATGTAATTCTGCTACTCTACAATACACTGCAATACATGTATTGTAGTATATCAAAGGGGAATGGAACAAGTATTTTATTGTATCACAGAGGAACAGAAATTACATGCTTTATTCTAATTAAATTATCAATCACTGTCGCTGCTACTGGAGTCACTTAACTGGAGATCTGTTCCTGAAATAAAAAAATGAATAAGTTAAATATACAATGTAGCACGACTTCAAAAGATTTATGTCAATTATCTATATAAAAGCCTTTTAAGATATTATTCAAGATTTCGAAAATTATCCTATATAAATAAAGCCGTGAAACAAGAGATCCCACAGGGATAAAGGCACCCACCGCGGGTTTGGTCCTTATTTGATCTTTATTAGTTGGATTTTTATAACTTCGTTTTTATTATTTTCTCTGTTCATACTCTTAATTACATGAAATTTGAAAATTCCACAAGATCATCACCTGTCGATCATTTTGTTTTCCTTGTCAGTCCGAAAATCAAAAGAGCACAACTAAAGACCATGAGGAACCTTGTTATAAAATTTGTGAAAGATCCATCCACCGTTTCTCATTTAAAAATATTCACGAACTTTTATAGTCTAAATCCAAGATGGCCATCTATCGGCCATTTTCTTTATCTGATCAAGCTTAAAATCAAAAGGGCACTACTAGTAATCAAGGGGAGCCTATATACAAAGTTCAGAAAGAGCTATCAGTATTTTATTGATAACATGGTGTTGTCAAGATTCAAGACGGCTGCCTTTTTTGCAATCAGTCTCGAAATGAACTGTAAACAACTAAGATGATCCAATGTATAAAATCTGAGAATGATGCTTCCATTCATTAATTCTCCATAAATGATGATTAGAAACCATAACTTTCTAATTTCAAGATGGCCATCTGCTGGCCATTTTGGTTTTTTTTTAATCATTCGTGAAATGAGACAATGCACAACTAGGGACCATGAGGAGCATACATATAAAATTTGAGAAAGATCATCTGGTATGTCTAAAGAAATAGCAGGACTCTCACACCCCATTTTGGGACTGGGGCCCGGGGCCCTTAGAATTGGGAAAAATTGTGTCATTTTCCTTAGAATTGGGAAACTTAGGGTCTAAATTGGGAAAAAGAGATACTATTTTGCATTGGGAATGGGGCCGAATATCAGCCCCAAATCTGGCAGATCGAGAGCCCTGAATAGCTAGAACAGTAGTTGTTTAAGGAACGACTGACTTATGATGAAAACACACCAAAGACCACAGACAAATGGTGATTTGAACAGCCCACTATCAAATGTCTGATACAAGCATATGCTTGATCTATAAAAGTAAAGACATTTTAAAATCAGTCTGATACTAAATGTACATGTTAGCCATAAGCACTAATTATTACTAGTATATGTGTGTAAGAACACTTTGATATTGTAAATTGTGTGAGAGATAATCAAGGAGTAAAAGATTACAGACTTTGAAACTGTTTTCAAAAAACTGAAATTACAAATATACTTGTACTATAAGTTATGCATCTCATCGGCATCGATTCAAAATTTTGACAAAAGGCAATAACTCTGTTATTAAAGAGTTGCAGGCCCACACTTTGACATTGTCTTTGTATGACCAATGTATACACAAAGTTTCATTAGCGTAGTTTAAATTCAATCTAAGTTATGCTTCGTAAACAAAATTTAATACAAGGGCAGTGACACTGTAAACAAGAGTACCGTTGAAAACTGATGATTGCTCCCCGAAAACAAATTTATTGACAACAAGTTTAATCAAAAGGCAATATCTTGTAATTAAGATATTGCAGGCCCTGAATATAGCATAATGTACATTCTCTTAGTATGACAAATGTATACACCAAGATTCAATAACTCCTAACTTAAGAAAACAAGAGGCCCATGGGGCCTTAACGGTCAATAATCTGGGGATTTTAAAATGTTGCAAAAATGTAACAACACGTGTGCAGGACCATGTGTAAAACATCTGTACCAAGTTTGAACATGACCCACCAAATGGTTCTTGAGAG
Organism: Ylistrum balloti; assembly: GCF_031769215.1. NCBI lineage: Eukaryota > Metazoa > Mollusca > Bivalvia > Pectinida > Pectinidae > Ylistrum > Ylistrum balloti. Next base: position 127,557 of record NW_026782497.1, read on the forward strand.
GAAGTCCATAATATCTTAGCCAAACAGAGGCCAGGGTGGCCATCTTGGATTTTTAATCCCCCCAAAAAAGTTAAAACACTTGCCAGGACCTTGTGTAGAACATTTCTATCAAGTTTCCCCTTTTTCTCCCTCCTGGGGCCCCTATTGGGGCCACACCCTTTTTCTTCACAAACTTGAAGCGGCTTCCCATGGGGATGCTTTGTGCCAAGTTTGGTCAAAATCCATCCACTCGTTCTTGAGAAGTAGTCATTTAATGAAGGTTTTTACATATGTCCCCTTTACACCCCTTACGGGCCCCAAAGGGGACATTATCACTTTTTAAAACATAATTTCATATGTCCTTCACTAAGGGATGCTGTCTACCAAATTTGGTTGAAATCAGTCAAAGTTGAATTTTCTACCCTTTTGAGCGCCCCCTTGTGGGGCCGTATTTGACCCCATTTTTTTTTCATACCCAAACTTTGTAGACCTTGCCATAAGGATCTTAAATATCAAATATGAATTTAATCTGACTTTTGGTTAATGAGAAGAAGATTTTTAAAGATTTACCTAATTTACCCCATTTTTCCCCCTCCTGGGGCCCCTATTGGGGCCATGACCTTTTTCTTCGCAAACTTGAAGCGGCTTCCCATGGGGATGCTTTGTGCCAAGTTTGGTCAAAATCCATTCAGTGGTTCTTGAGAAGAAGTCGAATATATGAAAAGTTAACAATACACAACGCACGGTGCATGACGCACACGACAGACAAATCATGATGGCAATAGGTCACCATGAGCCTGCGGCTCAGGCGACCTAAAAAGAGTTATGGTTCTTGTACGCTGCACTTCTCCTTATTCAGATCTACCTAATGAATCTTCATGGTGATACCTCTTACAGATTTTGTGATACAAAATTTTGATGGACAGTCGGATGAGCGGACAAAGCGACCATTTATATGCTCTCCCTTAGCAGAGCATAAAAGTGGTACCTGGGCCTCAAATCTGCACATCACCTTAGTGTAGCTAATGTACACACAACGTTGAATAATCCTTACTTAACTATGGACAAAGTTATGTTCCAGACATGAAAAGGACAGATAACATATTAACCTGTTTCAATTCTTCAAAATTTTTAGGAGCATCAAAACAATATATGAACCACATAACATCCTGGCAGAGCCATACTGAATCAAAGAAGAGCAAAATGTCAAATATTTCTTGAAAAATCAATATATATAAATATAAACTTTATTTATTTTAAAACAATTGCGAAACATGTTATGTCAACTTATACTAATCACTCTTGTTGGCCCGGATGTAAGCGTGCGAGGGGTCTTACTGTGGGAGGAAAGCGGAGTACCCCGGGAAAACCCACGTGGTCGGGCAGGTGACCCCTTACCTTTTCACGTCCGTTCCGGGAATCAAACCCCGGTCGGCTAAGTGAAAGGTGAGTGCGTTAACACTGTGCCACCCAACCACCCAGTAAAAATCAATATATTTTACAAACGACAAATTAAAGTGTAATAAGAAGTGGTCTCTTACTCAATAGTGAGCCGTAAGAAGACTTCATACTGCCAGTGGAGGACATCAGACTGGGAAGTGGCACACTGCTTGTACCTGCTGAAAGTGGATTCACTCAAATATTCAACTCAAATTCGAGGTATCTTTATTACAAGTTAAAAAAATACATATAGCATCTATTTTGGCAATGCCATTTTTTTAATAACTACAGAGTTGAATGGGTTTGAAGGTATTATGTGGCTGAAACATATTGTGGTGAGGTTTGGTAAAGAGCAAGGAATTTTTTTTTCTCCAAATTCAACTTTTTATCATCTTTAGGAAATAAGCCGATTAAGGCAAAATGTATTGATATCAAAAAACCTTGCTGATATAACCCACTATAACATCCAACATATTATAATATATAAATATTACTTCTATCTTGGCTACTTTATTGATATGACTTCTATCTGGTATGGGCTACTTTATAAATATTACTTCTATCAGGTATGGGCTACTTTATAAATATTACTTCTATCCGGTATAGCCTACTTTATTGATAACATATTTTAACAAACATCAGGTTGAGTACAGGAAAGAAGGAGTTACCTTTCTTGGCTGTTCCTCTGCTGGCCTCGTCACTAGAGCTGTCAGAATCACTGTCATCACTGCTATCACTTATTTCCCCGATCAACATATCTACAACAAGTTTATATACCCCTTTCACTGATATGTTCTGTAAAGTACAGGTAAATCATAAAATCCCTTATATAAACGAAAAATATATCAATTACCTAATTAGTGAGGACAATATGAATATCACCATATTTTCCCAAAATAGTTTCAATAAAGTGAAAAAAAAGACAAATATAAGTAGAGATCCCTGACCTTTGACCTCCTCTGTCTGCATTGGAGTTACAGATAGTGATTCTGTATTTGTTGAGGGACTGATCAGGGTGGGCGCTGTCACTTTTGGTTTCATGGGTGACACTTTCTGTTTGCTGCTAAGGACATCAACAGGGGTCAAAGGTCGTCCTGCCAAAGAGGCTTTGCTACTTCCTTCAATTCTATGTAACAAAGAACAGATAATGCAAAAAAAATCAACTACTTTTATTTAATATATTTGTATAATGAATTCAAAATGTTTAATTTATTTTTATCATAAAATTGCATAAATAAGGCATACATTTATGTGTAAAATCTAAATTGATAGTGAGTTTCACTACATATTTTTAGATCAAGCTTTCAATGGCAGAAAAATGACATGGCTAGCATTACATATCTCAGCCGTGAAATAAAATGACAAAATTTGCATATGGTAACATAATTCAATGCAAGATATACAAAAAAGAGATATGTAAGGTAAAATGTATAAAGCTATCTTATCAAACTGAAGGCTTCGTCTTTTCATATGAAATCATTTAGAAACAATATTAGATCTGTCCGCAAATGGATATAATCAGGCATACTAAGATAGGATATGGCAGACTAATATATGCTACTTTGCTTTCATGTATAATATATGATGAAGGTATCACAATTAATGATGTGAAATGCCTGCATATTATATCAATGTACAGGGTTTTTTCTCTTACATCATAAATTGAATTTATATTCATCAAACTATCATAGGCAAATATGATATTCACAAAATGTATTCATCTTTTTATACATGCAATTTACATCCCTGCCAGGTTCCATGTATGTATATAAGTATCATTGTCTGATGAATTTACAGAAGTTGTCAAATGTGACCTTTGACCCTTTCACCTTATAACTGATGATTATATATTGTATATATGTACAGACCTTATTATCACAGTTCTCATGATAGGACACTTAAACAGAACAGTAAAGGAAATCACCTTGGCTTTGTATATATTTCATATTACCTATAAATCCATGCTGAATAATGATGAAGTTTAAACAATTGACTTTCAATCCATATGTGTACATTTTCCAACCCACATACCCCCGGTATACAGATGGATGACACAGTGCAAAAATAACAACTTTCCTGGAACTTATTGAAGAAATAACAATAAAACAATTTAACAAAAATAAAGCTAAAATATTTTCATAAAAATTACAAATATGTTCAAAGAAATTAACTGATATGAGTTTTTTATTTATTTTTTTTAAGAACATGTTTTATGTCTTTGAAGCAACATATACAGTACAAACAAACAGGTAAAGCACTGGGCCTATCCATTACCAACAGCTGATCATGATCTCATCAGTATCGAGAAATAGAGAGCGATAGATTCTGATTTCATTTTGTCAATATGTATATAGAACCTACCTTGTCATTGTCATGAAAATGTGTTTTTATTAGGGAATTTGAATTATGAATTTTTACTGGTTATGAAAATATACAGGTTTTATGAAGATATCAAAGACATGATTGTGTTTCCCTGTTAGGTTACTCAGTATTCCTACAAAACACCTGTTTATACTACTAATGCAGTCCATACCTAAATCTACTAGACACATACTGCTAGTGTAAGATACTATCAATTTACAAGCACAAATTCAAACATGTTATTTCCATGAAATCCTTATCATCACCAAAATACATGAGATCACAGTTTATCAACTTCTGATTGAACTGAATGAATCTGTTTAAAACAAAATGTCCCTGACTGACAGTAACAACTTCCAGTCATAATTTCAATATTATCATAATATTAGGTAAACCACATATTTATCATATGTAAAAATAATATGAAAATGTACATATATTTATGTTTTAATATGATTATTCCATAGTACAGCCCTAAACACACGGTGACGGTAAAGTAAGACACTGACCTTGTTTTCTTGAGTTGTATATTATTTGTAAGTCTCTCCAGGGTAAATGTGCCAGTACTGTGGTCGATAATGAGAACACATTCTTTCGGACATTCACGTTTGTTACCATTGTACACGGTGTGTGTTGTACCAGATCCCTTCAAAAAAAAAAACAAATTTACAAAAAAGACAACAAACTTTGTTGAACATTCAGGTGCTTGCATACATTGCATACAGTTGTACAATGTGTGAACTGATAGCCATGCATATACAAATGTATGTACAAGAACAAGTTCATGTGTAAAACTGAGTCTACGTTACAATTTACCACAGACAGAATTGAGCAGGTTAAACTTATAACCAACCAAAACTACATAACTGCTTAATGAAAATAAAATGAATATTTAAACAAGTCCATGAAAAATCAAGATTTGTATTTGTTGCATGTAGTAATTTCTTTCACCATATAATTTTTTCCAAGTTACAACGATATGGTGTTTGCCAGGGAAATTGTACAAACAGCTATATTTTTGGTCTTTCAGATCTTTCTACATTAAAATAGGATTAACATGTACATATGATAGAATAGAGAAGTGTCGTGTACATGTAGAGATAAAATAAAAGTTTGACTAATAGCAGACAAAAGAAGATGGAAGAGATGTTCATGAATTAAGATTATATTTACCTCCACATGTGGTACAGTAATAGAGACCTGGTGTCCTTCTCCCACCTCTAGTAAGGAGTCCCTTGATGTATCTACAGAGGCTGGCTTAAAATCATCTGAAAAGGTTTTAGAGTATGGTAATCATTCTTGTGTTATGTAAATTTATCTAAAGTTGCACACCTTCCAAATTTACTGCTTCAAATGACAGTTTCCCGATTCTTACTTCCTGGCACTGCATTCTATAAGGTTTAAGATAATTTGGGTTGTCTTAACTCTTAATAGTTTCGGTTGGCCACATGCCAGTTGACAATGCATAAGGCATTCAATATTACCACAAAATCTAGAGGGTACAGTGTAGAGCTGTTACTGCTTTTAAGGGCCAAAATGTACAGCATTTTTGTAATGTTTAATCACAGGGACCGGCTACAATATGCAAGTATATACAGGATAAGAATATAAAAGGAAGCAAAATTGCATGTACATAATAACACTAAAGTTAGGACGACACTTCTTGGCCTTAATCTAATCAGGAATATATATCGTTGCTAGCCTCTGTGATCTTATCGGTTAATATGTCTTTGTCACTTTGTTGATAGATCATGTTTCTCAGGTTCGATGGGTGAAAGGGGAATTCTCACACCGTTCCTCGGATCGGTCAATGAATGTGATCGTGAGTTTACGTAAGTCATTTGATCAGTACGTGATACTACTTACACCTTATCGAGTGAAATGCTTCTTTACATCTGGGATCAAAACTTGATCCAAATTTCAGTTCGTGAACTTCGTTATCCACTCGCAAGGTTTTGTCGCTAGCCATGGCGTCAAACTCGTACTTCTAGTTAATGTCTCATTTTTTTTCTTCAACCATATGGCAAGCTTTCTACCGGAAGTGAAATTTGTAAACAGTACCAAATACTCGCGTCTAACACTCACGATCGTGTTCAATCTTATTGTCTTTTTATGGAAATTAAACAACTGACATTAAATTATTCTCTCTAAATTTTGAAACATGAACGTCGATATGAATATCATCTCATGAATTTATCGTAAATACGTTACGGAGATGAATAGAACTGTAAATAACCATCTGCCCTTCCTATACTACTTCCGGTACATCTTCATTTGTTTGATTCACGTGGGTGATAGATGGTAAGTCTGATATATCCAGCTGAGCTAAAATGCTTTATTTATTTAAGTTTATATATGTATCTAGAGCGTAACAATGGATTCTATCTCATATTATACATTACATGCTTGAAGTAACATATCAGTTCAAAATCTTTCTTATCTGTGAAACCTATAGAATACGTCGACGTGACCTATATTGACGGATGACAGGAGTGACATATACATGTACATGTACTCCACACATGTATACGTACTCGGTACAATTATTACATGATCAAAACTGGTCCAGATCTGATAAATCTTCTCTAGAATTCCCGGCCTTTTTGAGGTCCCTGAAGATATTAAATGAGCAATAACGTGTAAATTGTTATAAATTGGATTGCTTTGAGCTATGGAGCACTGTTCACTCAAAATGACACTCTAGCTGTGTAAACCAATTTGTATGTACCGAAACGACTTTTGGAAGTACCGAAACAACTAGGTAACAAAATAACGTGGTATCAAAATGACTAGATTTTTTTAAGCTGCGAGGGTTTAGGGACTAGCAAAGTATAATAACAATATTATGACTTTTATTCTAATCATTTCATAAGAAATTGAAACAAACAATTAATATGTTTACTGATAGCATCAAATGGATGCCGTAGTGCTCTTCTTAGCTCAGTTATTTACATTACTTACAGTATACTTTGAAACAATTGTACATATTTGATCATTAGACTACATACATCAGCATGTTTATGATGGGATATATGTAAATTTTACCAATTTCAGTTTATTAATAATCAAACTTGAATGTGACTTTTTCCTTGAATTATTCTGCTATCTGAATAATACCACATAAACATTTCTAAACATGTGTTTAAAAAAATGAACACATTCGTAAGCCAAACCTAATTTTGAAGTAAAACCATTAAACATGTAAATTTTTTTTATTGTTATTACTTCGCTTGATCGATTTGACATTTCACAAATTCCGTTTTCAGAAAATAATCTGAATTAACTTATTAAGTTGTAGAGCACAATGGAAAAGAATGTTTTCACTAAAAACATGAACAGCTGCCAGGAAAATGAAGAAACAAAAGATATCATTGGACATTCTGCAAGAGTTCTGACTGCAGATGAGAAACAAAAACTTGAGAAAGATGATAAGCTCGTCTCTGAATTTAAAAGGAATAAGTATGAAATAGATGCTAAGAAAAACTGGGATTTGTTTTACAAAAGAAACACTACAAAGTTCTTCAAAGACAGGCACTGGACGACCCGTGAATTCAATGAGCTCTGTTCTGATGTAGGAGAGCCTGGTGTAAGTTTAATTGTCAAGCACAGTATAAATCACAACATTGTTATCAGATACAAATATCTCTCAATTTTTTTTTCTTTAAATGCAAGCATGCATAGTTTATTCAACAATCTGAAAATAAGCACGAAATTTACAGATCAGAATGAAATATTTTAATGGCATTCCTGGGGGTTTCTGTACACCATAACAATCTATTGCCAGGTTTTGGTTCATGTGTCTCTAATACAAGCGTAACATTGTGACAGGTTTCAGTTTTAATGTTAATGATATTGTTTATTTACTTTAATAGAACACAAAGACAATATTGGAAGTAGGATGTGGTGTTGGTAACTTCATTTTTCCACTCCTCGAACAAGACTCATCTTTATACTTTCATGCATGTGACTTCTCACCTAGAGCTGTACAATTTGTCAAGGTAAGACAGCCAATATGAATGTTGTTCAATATTCAGGCAGTACAAAATGAGCTGTTTTAGTTTGTCTGGTGTTATCCTTTGTTCATACATATAGAATTTCATTATAGTTTTTATACATAAATAATGAATTAAAAAATATTCCCAGTTCTGTAATACTTTATAATCCTTTAAAACATTAATCACTTCAGTGGGAAGGGTAGTGGGGTTGGACACAAGACATCACTCAATATCTAAATTGTTTCAATCCTGAATCGTCTTTGGATACAAATGTATACACATACTCTAACTGGGGAAATCCAAATAATAAAACTGATAGGAGTGAGTCAAACACCAACACAGGAGTTCTTTTTATCTTTATAATGTGTATGTTATTGTATATCTAACTTCGATATCTATCTGTATCAAATGTCTATCAGGAGAACCCACTTTATGACCCAGAACGGTGTAATGCTTTCCAATGCGACATCACATCAGACCCACTGACCAATCACATGCCTGAAAACTCAGTTGACTTGGTATCTATGATATTTGTCTTGTCCGCCATTCATCCAGACAAAATGGCCGCTGCATTATCAAACATTGTCCAGGTATTTATCAGACTTTTAATGTAACACCATAAAATCATGTTGTCTTAACATTCAAATTTTCTTGATAGTTCGATAAGGGCTTCCTTTCTGCATTATTTATGTTCTATGAAATGTACTACAGTACTAGTGTAGTGATAAATCATATTGTACATTGATCTGCTTTCAGCGAAATGTCGAATACAGGTTTCAGTTAAACATACTAGCCATCAGCAATCCAGTTTTTCCTCAATTTATTTCTTGCAATTGCCTCTCTCATCTTTTAGGACTTTATACAATATACATTGTAAGTGATTCAGACAGAAAGCCTTGTTCAGGTGTTAATTCTTTATGTAACCATGCAAAATGTTTCAAAATACATTAATGATTTTAGGTACACATATACATCATGCATTTATCCGTATCTCTGTAAAACTTAATCTCTTTCATAATTTAGTAAGCTTTTTCCTCTAAATATTGGATAAGTATGAGATGTATGCGAGAATTTATTGTTTTTTAAGGTGTTGCGACCTGGTGGTCTACTGCTGTTTCGGGATTATGGACTGTACGACTATGCCATGCTGAGGTTTCAGTCTGGACACAAGTTATCAGAGAATTTTTATGTCAGACAAGATGGTACTAGGGCATTCTATTTCTCCACTGGTGAGTCAGAGAGACAGCTCCTAGAGAAATCTGCATTACAATATTTCTCATTTGAAAATGAAATATCATATCTTTTATTTTTGATGTTCATATGGTGATGTATTACATGATTTCAAAGAGGAAGTCAGGAGGGTTAGTTAAGTATATGTTTTGATTCAATGGTGATTGGAATGTGATCAGTTTTTAATGTTTTTGTGCTCCCTCTTTGTCTGTTTTTTTGTTTTTCTGTTGTCAACTTTAAACTTGCCCAAATATATTGTACCGTCAGAGGTAGGGCTTTCATATTTTGGCATGTGTGTTCCATGTGACAAGACCTATTCCCTTGGTACCAAAGTTTTCACCATGTGACCTTAACCCTGACCTTTGACATACATTTGAAAATTTAACCTGTGCCATAACTATTGCATTGTAAGCGGTATGGCTTTCATATCTGGCATGTGTTTTCCTTGTGAGAAAACCTTTCTGATGGTTTCATAAACAAATTTTTTTTTAAACATCTTTTGACATTTTACTAGTACAGTCAATGTTATCCTGATGTCCACAGTGAAGCCAAATGCTATTTATGAACTATACCTACTCTTACATGTACCTACTGGATATTAATGTTTATACTTAACATAGAATGTCTGATTTTAACCCACCTTGGTGAAGAAAATTGATCTTAAATGCTGCACTAAGATTTTGTTTTAAAAATGATTTCTAGATCTACGACGGAAAGAAAAGAATAAATGAATATGGTGATTTATTGTTATAGTGTTACATGATGACAATAATTGGTTACATGATGACAATAAGTGTGTACATGGAAGATTGTACAAAGGATTCACAAGTAAATAATAGCATTTGATACAAATCACATAGAAGCTGGAGTATTAACATACAGATTCCATGAGTTTATTGTAGGTTGACATGTTTCGGCTAGCTAGGCTAGCCGGCATCAGATGTTGATTCTCCATTTTCTTTATCAGTCATATTTACCATCCTTGATGGGGCTCTATTGAATAATGTTAGGTTTCTATCTTTGATTCCTGCAATATCGATATCCAATCTACAACTGAAGACAATCAGGTCATTGGTTCTGTCCTATTCTGTTAGAGTCTTATTTCAAATGTAGAATTAGATACAGATGAGCCAAAACAATTAAGTAAACTGTGTCATATAGCTGTTTTGTCTTTTTGGGACTTGTCAATGATGGTAAGAGCTTATAGAATTTTAAGCCTAGGAGGCAAATGATAGAATTGTTCGAAAAAAAATGTCGAAATCTAGACAAGGCGGCGCATTTGCCCTTAACCTAATAAATTCTATAACTTTCATATCTGATACATTTCATAATTTCAGAAGAACATCAAGTACTTGTGTATATTCTGGACCTTTCCTCTGTTCGAATATTAAAATGTGGCATATTGGTTACAGCAAAGCTCAGGACTGATAGTCCATCAGGGGTGTTTAACACCTGCAATGTAAAGATTGTATAAAAGACATACAAGTAAATAGCACTGTTTAGTGCAAATTATAATTAAATACAATAAACAATATATTTATGTAATTTTCACTCGCTTGAACTTTGGTTTGATTTTAGAACTGCTGGAGAAGTTGGTGACAGAAGTGGGATTAACAGTTTGTGAATGTGACTATATACGCAGGGAAACTGTCAATAAAAAGGAAGGACTCAGTGTGCCTCGGATATTTGTACAAGGCAAATTTATCAAACCAAATTTAGGGAAGAACTCGTCAGTACAGGACAGTGACCAGTCTAGTGCTTGTCAGACTGAATGTTGTACAGTACAGGACAGTGACCAGTCTAGTGCTTGTCAGACTGAACATATAACAGTGCCCCAAAATACAGAAGAAGATATAAAAAGTGACAGTAACACTGAACAACATCTTACAGAATCACAAAACACGGAAGTAAATGTGTCTCAGTTACAGATACATACAAACACTACAAACGCTGTGTCTGAAGGACAATTATGACGTCCCCCCACCTCTGTGTGTGGGACTTACAAAAATGATTGATATGAATTGATAACTTATTTCATAATTGTTTTAAAACAGATAAAACTTTATATATTTGGAGTGGATCAAGTTTTACAATGTAATTACTCTTAAACAGTTGATATTGAATTTCAGAAATTCACTGACAAATTTTTAATTCTTGACTGCATCTAATAAGGGAAAATGATTCACTTATATCGCAGGATGTACATTTTAAGGAAAAGTGAACTATATTGACCAGTACCTTTTGTTATGTTATGAACAGATTTCTGTGAATATTAAATCGTTGGTTTTATGATGATCAGAATTTTCCATTTGTTCGAGTTTTGTTATTTTTAACTTCCTGAAGCTGCTGTGATATAAATCTAAACATTTTTATTAGTATCGTGTCTCGAGTCTTTAGTAAAATGAAAAATTGTACGCAATGTATGCAGTTACTGTGTAGCTCTATACAGAGGGCATGTAACCATTCGTGTAGATCTCTATAGAAGGAAAAGCTCTATAGAGGGCAGTCGTTACCATGTCAGTAACTCTGTATAGAGGGCAGTGGTGACCATGTCTGTAACTCTGTATAGAGGGCAGTGGTGACCATGTCTGTAACTCTGTATAGAGGGCAGTGGTGACCATGTCTGTAACTCTGTATAGAGGGCAGTGGTGACCATGTCTGTAACTCTGTATAGAGGGCAGTGGTTACCATGTCTATAACTCTATAGAGTGCAGTGGTGACCATGTCTGTAACTCTGTATAGAGGGCAGTGGTGACCATGTCTGTAACTCTGTATAGAGGGCAGTGGTGACCATGTCTGTAACTCTGTATAGAGGGCAGTGGTGACAATGTCTATAACTCTATAGAGTGCAGTGGTTACCATGTCTGTAACTCTGTATAGAGGGCAATGGTTACCATGTCTGTAACGCTGTACAGAGGGCAGTGGTTACCATGTCTGTAACTCTGTATAGAGGGCAGTGGTGACCATGTCTGTAACTCTGTATAGAGGGCAGTGGTGACCATGTCTGTAACTCTGTATAGAGGGCAGTGGGTACCATGTCTGTAACTTTGTATAGAGGGCAGTGGGTACCATGTCTGTAACTCTGTATAGAGGGCACTGGTTACAATGTCTGTAACTCTGTATAGAGGGCAGTGGGTACCATGTCTGTAACTCTGTATAGAGGGCAGTGGTTACCATGTCTGTAACTCTGTATAGAGGGCAGTGGTTACCATGTCTATAACTCTGTATAGAGGGCAGTGGTGACCATGACTGTAACTCTGTACAAAGGGCAGTGGTTACTATGTCCATAACTTTGTATAGAGGGCAATGATTACCATGTCCGTAACTCTGTATAGAGGGCAGTGGGTACCATGTCTGTAACTCTGTATAAAGGGCAGTGGTGACCATGTCTGTAACTCTGTATAGAGGGCAATGATTACCATGTCCGTAACTCTGTATAGAGGGCAGTGGGTACCATGTCCGTAACTCTGTATAGAGGGCAGTGGGTACCATGTCCGTAACTCTGTATAAAGGGCAGTGGTGACCATGTCTGTAACTCTGTATAGAGGGCAATGATTACCATGTCCGTAACTCTGTATAGAGGGCAGTGGGTACCATGTCCGTAACTCTGTATAAAGGGCAGTGGTAACCATGTCCGTAACTCTGTATAAAGGGCAGTGGTGACCATGTTTGTAACTTTGTATAGAGGGCAATGATTACCATGTCCGTAACTCTGTATAGAGGGCAGTGGGTACCATGCCTGTAACTCTGTATAGAGGGCAGTGGTGACCATGTCTGTAACTCTGTATAGAGGGCAGTGGTGACCATGTCTGTAACTCTGTATAGAGGGCAGTGGTTACCATGTCTATAACTCTATAGAGTGCAGTGGTGACCATGTCTGTAACTCTGTATAGAGGGCAGTGGTGACCATGTCTGTAACTCTGTATAGAGGGCAGTGGTGACCATGTCTGTAACTCTGTATAGAGGGCAGTGGTGACAATGTCTATAACTCTATAGAGTGCAGTGGTTACCATGTCTGTAACTCTGTATAGAGGGCAGTGGGTACCATGTCCGTAACTCTGTATAAAAGGCAGTGGTTACCATGTCTGTAACTCTGTATAGAGGGCAGTGGTTACTATGTCTATAACTCTATATAGAGGGCAGTGGTGACCATGACTGTAACTCTGTACAAAGGGCAGTGGTTACTATGTCCATAACTTTGTATAGAGGGCAATGATTACCATGTCCGTAACTCTGTATAGAGGGCAGTGGGTACCATGTCTGTAACTCTGTATAAAAGGCAGTGGTTACCATGTCTGTAACTCTGTATAGAGGGCAGTGGTTACTATGTCTATAACTCTATATAGAGGGCAGTGGTGACCATGACTGTAACTCTGTACAAAGGGCAGTGGTTACTATGTCCATAACTTTGTATAGAGGGCAATGATTACCATGTCCGTAACTCTGTATAGAGGGCAGTGGGTACCATGTCTGTAACTCTGTATAAAGGGCAGTGGTGACCATGTCTGTAACTCTGTATAGAGGGCAATGATTACCATGTCCGTAACTCTGTATAGAGGGCAGTGGTGACCATGTCTGTAACTCTGTATAGAGGGCAGTGGTGACCATGTCTGTAACTCTGTATAGAGGGCAGTGGTTACCATGTCTGTAAATGTGTATAGAGGGCAGTGGGTACCATGTCCGTAACTCTGTATAGAGGGCAGTGGGTACCATGTCTATAACTCTATAGAGTGCAGTGGTGACCATGACTGTAAGTCTGTATAGAGGGCAATGGTTATCATGTCTGTAACTCTGTATAGAGGGCAGTAGTTACCATGTCTGTAACTTTGTATAGAGGGCAGTGGTTATTATGTCTGTAACTCTGTATAGAGGGCACTGGTTACAATGTCTGTAACTCTGTATAGAGGGCAATGATTACCATGTCCGTAACTCTGTATAGAGGGCAGTGGGTACCATGTCCGTAACTCTGTATAAAGGGCAGTGGTGATCATGTCTGTAACTCTGTATAGAGGGCAATGGTTACCATGTCTGTAACGCTGTACAGAGGGCAGTGGTTACCATGTCTGTAACTCTGTATAGAGGGCAGTGGTGACCATGTCTGTAACTCTGTATAGAGGGCAGTGGTGACCATGTCTGTAACTCTGTATAGAGGGCAATGATTACCATGTCTGTAACTCTGTATAGAGGGCAGTGGGTACCATGTCCGTAACTCTGTATAAAAGGCAGTGGTTACCATGTCTGTAACTCTGTATAGAGGGCAGTGGTTACTATGTCTATAACTCTATATAGAGGGCAGTGGTGACCATGACTGTAACTCTGTACAAAGGGCAGTGGTTACTATGTCCATAACTTTGTATAGAGGGCAATGATTACCATGTCCGTAACTCTGTATAGAGGGCAGTGGGTACCATGTCCGTAACTCTGTATAAAGGGCAGTGGTGACCATGTCTGTAACTCTGTATAGAGTGCAGTGGTGACCATGTTTGTAACTTTGAATAGAGGGCAGTAGTTACCATGTCTATAACTCTATAGAGTGCAGTGGTTATCCTGTCTGTAAGTCTATACAGAGGGAAGTTGTTATCATGTCTGTGGGTTGTTTAAGACGGCATTGGTTACAATTGCCATTACTGCTGGAGAACTTGGTACTTACAAAAAAAAGATAATCTGTGGTAGATCTATGATAACTATTGACAGATTTCTTTCATCAGTAAAACATTCCTGTAAACAATGTGTGTCATTTATACATTAAAATGTCACTAAGTGGTATTTATTGTCAAAATATATCATTTTAACATTCAAATGTCAAATTCAAATGCGTGCTAGTTAATATTTACGTTGCCCGTGTGTATATTGCTATCAAAATAATCATTCATTATCGGCAGTGTTTTTTGTTTTGTTTGTTTCTTTTATATGGGACTTCTATCATTCCCTCGACCATCGAAACCTGACATGTCCTTAAACGACCCAGGCTGTTAATAGGACGTACAGCAAGAATAGATTAAAACTCATCTGAGCCAATTCTAATAAACAAAATTGTCTTTAGATTTTTAAATCTTTGAGTCTGCATTTTTAAGTCATTATTTTAGGATAGATTCTATCATTGGCGATCAACCATATCATAAGTTTTACACACGTATACTTTTGAACAGTTTACGTTCACATACAGTTGTGTATTCAGTTGGAAGATTGGCTCTCCTGAAGAAAGAGGAGGAGAAGGAGAAATAGAAGAAGAAGAAAAGGAAGAAGAGGAAGGAAATAAAACTCATTTTAGATGAACCAATACAACAAAATACGGAAACAAAACATTAATCGTAAAGCCCCGTTGGAAATGTACACTGTATTAAGGGAATATGACCATGTGTTTCATAAGGGTAAGCATCCTCTGCTTCATTATCTCGGACCCTCCATGTAAATGTAGATCAGTCGTACCTTAAGTATACTGACGAACACTAAACGTTAAATCGTGGGGATATTGCTACTGGCCTTGTCTATAATCTCGAATTCTCATAAAGCATTTTTTATTTTAAATCTTGTATTATAAAAATGTAAAGTTTTCCACGTTCGGATATCAACATTAGTGACAATGACAAATGACTAATTGTATCATGATATTTTCATTATACTGCATTAGAGAATGACATAGCCATGCAGACAACGACACTACAGTGTCAGATTGTCAAAAAGAATAGAAAAGTGCTGGCTAGTTCTAATGGAATAACATGCTTATTCCAGGCCTTTTTTACTTCTCCTGGAATATACACGTGCAAATATCCTCCAAATGATGAAGTACGGATATTAACGTGTGCCCGACTTATACACACAAAATATCTTTAGCCTCCTAGTACCGCTGTCTAAAAATAATGCACGAGTGATCTCCCTTACACCGTGTCACGCTGAGGAGCACAGCGCGTCGCACCGAACAGCTTCATTTCAAACAATTTGACTTTGGAATATTGTCCTTTTTAAATGCAGTGAGATTTGTATATACTATTAGAGTACCACGTGGAGTTGTTGGTGTCCTATACAAATTAGGTTGCCCATCTGTCTGCCTATTCTTTTTGTGTGTGGTTGGGGAGAGGGCTTAGTATCTCTAGTTCTGCAGTAATTACCTATACGTTTTTACATAATGTTTTTTAATGAAACGCTTGCCTGGGATTGATTTTCCTATCAAAATCCAAGGTTAATGTCACTGTTAACCTTAACAGAATATCGGTTTGATGATTGCTTCTTCACACAAACTATTAGCTGTCAATTGCTTTTCGTGCTCAAAGGTCAGGGTCACCGTTATAATAATGCACACACATATGAATATGTGGCCAAAAACATCATATAGAAATATTACTTGTGAATATTTACATATGACATCATGGAGTATTATTGGCTGAAATCAAATTACACGCGATCTAAATTTAAGACTAGATTTGAAATATTTTAATGTCACATATTTGTTGTGGTATAAGGAAGCATTACTGACTGACATCAAATGAGAACTCGACCAAACACAGGTCAAAGGTCATGTTTAAATATGTCATTATGCGATACGTAGTTGGAAGTGTTTGATGCTCGTTAATATAGCTGTTGATTCCATTGTTATTTATAGTCTTCTCATCTGAAAACGCGACATTACATTACATTTACAAAAGTTGTATACTGTGTTCTAATTTGAGAACGTCACATCACTTGCTTGGATTGACCAAGATTTACATGGCGGGTGTCGATGAAGCAGAAGACGCTTACTATTCCGGAACACCTGGTCTTATTATCCTTGTTTTTTTCACCCTAGTTTTATTGAATTCGAGTTTGGATTACAATACTGCTGACATGTTGGTATTTTCTTTTTTTATTTTGACCCCTAGTATATGCCGAATGGGATTAAAGATGCAGTTTTGAACGATATTCAAAATTGTGACATCATAATACGCCTGTTTTATATTAAACACTCTACTATTTCTGGCGTTGACTGGGATACTTATAACCTTGATATTAATGGTGAGCACAGCGAATACTTATTTATATTGTGTTTGGTAAGTAAAGAACCCAATAAAACACCAAACTGTGTAATGCACATGTATGCAAGAGCAGCCTTGGATAGCTGGGTTCGCAGGAACGAACTGAGAAGCTCCGATTTGTTGATTGGTGGAAAAATTATATGATCTACTTAACATCCAACAAATGAATATTGTTAAATCATCTAAACAGATACAAACAAACAAAAAAGGTCGTCAGTAAGAATAAGAGCTCATCAGTGTTCATGTTCACCTGACTTCCGGTTTCAGGCAATTGTGGATCGTCGCTACCTTCTATAAATGAAGCAACTGTCTCATCCGAAGGTCCCTGATTCGATTAAGAGCATCAAACTTTTACATGGTGAGGAATCTCTTTTGCCAGTTTTTGCCTGTATAAACATAATTATATGCTGATGTCTTGATCATAATATGAAAAACGCAAAGCTTGAACAGAGCGTAGCATTATGATTATAGTAACAGAGGAACCTGACTGAAACAGGGCATACAGACAGTGCAATGTACCTATGACTATATCATTTCATCCGTGAAAAAAAAAGTTAATGAAAATTAAGAGTTTTTATTCCTCATTAATTTTTAGTATTAATTGATTAATTACTATTCCTATTAATTATCTAACTATTGCAGCCTTTCGACCTTCAGTAGAAGAGCTTTGCCATTCCGTAACAAGACATTACTGCTCTTCTGCTACGACACTAGAATATTTACAATGTCAAACATTTCATTTCAAATAAACATGTTTTCTGAAAACTCCATGGAAAGATATTAAATGAATGTGAAATAAGTTACATGGATTGATGAGGTATACCTAAGTTATTCCCCTTCTTTCATTGTATCAACTACATGCAGAGAAAATGCAAAAGGAAAACTTTTTTGGTAAGTTCTCAAATGCTTTTTTTTTAAATGACTATGAATATTTTAATCAGGTTAAACAAATCGTTTCAATGAAGACAGAAAGTCTTTACATAATGTTTCAAAACGAAGGAATTATAATAATATCTTTAATGTATATATGTTAACGGTCACAATGTGTTACAAAAGCAGTTTTTTTCGCGTGGTCATACAGTAAAATATTAAAACATACTTTAAGAATTGCTTCATAAATATTGATATGATATTGATACAATTTAACTTTTTTTTTTTTGCATTCGGAATCCGGTCAGAAGAATCATTCGGATTGGGGAACTATAAATGGTGGATATTGAACTTCCAACTTTAGGGTCGGGACTGGATAGAAGAAAAAAAAAACGTCATTTCTTTGCACGAAGGAAAGGGTTTGGTCCAGATCTAGTTAAAAAAAGGGACACAGAACATCATTGGATGAAGGGAATTTGTTTTGAAGTTTTGCATATATGGATGTCCTAGCCACCTATGAGAGTCGAGGACATTTGATGAAGATATAGATGAATTCTTCTTCGTATGTTCTGATATAATTATTTTAACCAAGTTTGGCCTGAATCATTCTGTATTGATGACATGAGTTTATACATGTTTCGAATTGGACATTAAAATCAAAATACATAGTTACTATTTCATGAGGAGTGTGTTAATTATGTAAAACCTGGTGAGGTATTCCGGATTGACGGGCGTCTTGTTTGCATTTGTATATATGGAATCCGCTGCAATCTATGCACATACACGTGATGTTCTCTTGAAATTATCCAACAATTTGAATTCTAAAAATGCATTATTTTAAGGGGTTATGCACCATCCCATCTATTTTTTGACATTAGTTTCCACCTGCTGCATTTTAACACTGTATCCCATATTCATCACAGAGAAGCCAGCTGTATGACACAGTTTAATTCTTGTTTTTTTAACTACGCTGCAGGGAAATCTTAATTTGTTTTTAAATTTAATACTCTGTTGTGCATCTTTTTTTTCACATTTTTCATGAAATAAAGGCAATGACCTTGGCGGTGACAGATGAAGTAAATGCTAAGCACATGTATACGACAATGTATGAAATATACAAGACAAGTACAGGAGTGTTATATCGTAAAAGAGTGACTAAATTTTATGTTTCGTCTGTTTTGTACAATATAATAACACATAGCAATTATAAAAGTGACAACAGGTACAGTATTTGTAGTGAAGATAAGTCATTTTAAATACATAATGCACCCATACTAAGGGCAAGTACATTATATACATGTATCTGTAATATGAAATTTAGTCCATAGTAAATAGAAAAACAAATTTTCTATCAATAAGTTAAAAGAATTTCAAGATTTCAATTGAACAGCAATATGCTTTTCCGATAACGAGCCTTGAGTAGAAATGTTATTGTCCAGTCATTGTATAGGTGAACCTCAAACTGCAACATTGTTTATTTATTTATCTATTTATTGGTTTCTGTTGGGTGGTTTTTTTTTCATTTTTTTTTTTTTTTTTTTTTTTTGCGTGTTATGTTTTGTATTATATATGTTCGGAAATATAAGTTTCTGAATTATTACAAGGAACACTCTACCCAAAATCTAAATTTGGAAAATGGTTTTTGGCCTTCTACCGGAGCAAGAAATTAAGGGACATCTTCTATTTAACCGCATTTGTAGTGCAATATCTACAGCGTCTTGTGTAACTATATAGGATGTCTAACCAACCTATCACAAATATTAACCAAATCATAGACAGGAAATGTTGTGTTTAAAATACTATATGAAATTGATTGAGAACGTTTCAAGCATGACAACAACATTGGCTTTCGTTGAAGTTTTGTAACTAAAGGAAATGCTAACTTCACAATAAATATCACAATAAATGCGTAGTGATATGTTATAAATATTTAAATTTTCTGTATGTGAAATTTTCCTTTCATATATCAATTTTTTAAGCATGAAAAGTTGCCCACTGGGGCTTATTTGGACGTATATCCTTTTTTTTCGAAGTCCATATTATGCAACATGAATTTAAGTGATGTCTGTACGAAATGATTGTAATTTCTGTACATGTTATTCTTGAAACAGAAATATCATTTCGGTAAGGAGACATAGAATTGAGGAATTAAGCCACGGTTGATCAAATCTCATTTTGGTCAATTTTGACTGAACCATTCAAAAGTCCAAGATTTTAAACAACCAAAATGTGTGCATATGTTTCAGGTAACATCCTATTTCTGAATGTTGTTGCCACCATAACACGTAATTAAACATGAACTTTATTTCATTGAAAGAAAAAAAAACAATTGATAATAGTTTTTTTTTTTTTTTTTTTGTGACCAAATCAATTTGTAATAAAACATTTACAAAAATCTAAGTTTTGTTGCTTGCAATAGAACTTTTGCCATTTTTTACTGCGCAAGAGAAATTGGATGGGATAAGACTTTCACCATTACACCTTCGGCCACATGTGTAAACACTTCCTACCAAATTAATATTTCTAAGACGTTCGGCACATGAGTGTACACAAATAGATACATAATGTGTTTAATCGTTTGCTCGTCCTTATTTAAATCACAGGTTTCATGCATGGGTGTAATTGTATGGTTCAAGAAGATAACATTAAGTGGCATTAGTTGTAAGCTGATACTGCAACTTATATCAATGTTACTTTATGACAACATCATAAGGCAACAAAATCTAAAATCGTCAAGTTTAAGATGTTTCTAAGCCACATTGATAGTTAAATATATTTCATCTTAACAAACGCTTGTATTGCAAACATCAGTGTTACTCAAAATGTAGCGATTTTGCTTCAAAGATGGTGACATGAGTGTTTTTTCCTTTAATTTCTTGTTTCCATATTTTTTCTATACTATAAGTACTGTGAATTAAAAAAAAGATGTTGCTATAAGTCTGACGTACTGGTCATATTAATTTAAATGTATCTTCTATTTTCTATTTTCCATGTGGATCTTTTTGTGCCCCCGGATCGATAGCTCGAGGGCGTATTGTTTTTGTGCTGTCGTTTTGCCTGTTGTCAGTTTTAACATTGTCCATAACTATTGCACTGTAAGAGATAGCGTTTTCATATTTGTCATGTTTGTTCCTGGTGACAAAACCTCTTCTTTAGTACCTATTTTTTTACCATGTGACCTTGACCAGGACCTTTGGCCTACATTTGAAAGTAAAAAATTCATTACCACAATGATGACGTGTGTTTCAAAAAGTGTGCATGCAATTAGCACATGCCTTCAACAGTACAGTTTTAATGTCCAACATCATAAATTTGTTGCAACCGGGGACATAGAGTCTCTTAGAAACATTTTGCTTGTCATATTTTGTCTCATTACCATCGATTTTGAATTAAAATTCTGTTCACATGTCGGTATTTTCTGTTATTGATATGAGGCAGGTGTGCATCCATCTTTATATGATATTTTAACTTCGAAGTCCCAATGATTGAATGGAAAGATTAATCAGCGATTGTAAATTACCCTGATATATATACATATATATCTGACGAAGGACATTATATTTTCACTTCTTAGCCCCTGTGTATGAATTGATTAATTCTAAAATGTATTAATCGATTATTGATTTTATGAGTTTTAGTGTTGTACTGTGTCTCTTAAGTCAAATGATTACGGCTGGGTATTGATCGTCCTCCAGGAGTTACGATCACATTCACTCTGTGCACCGCTGGAAAATGTCATGGCAAAGTTGAAGTAATTTGTGTGGTTCCAGGAGAAAAAAATTACGAAGGAGAAACACACAACTTCAAAACCATCACAATATACCGTTATGTGACCTCGATATTCGTTTGATGAGAAAACTATAAAGAAGAGTGTTCGTCTTGTCCACAAAGTGTCGTATACGGAACTTTTGTTTTTGCCATGGCATATTCCAGGGGTACAGAGAGCGAAAGTGATTGTAACCCCTGGAGTATCGAGGATGGCTCCAGGGGTGCATAGAGCGAAAGTGATTGCAACCCCCTGAAGTATCGAGGATGGTTCCAGAGGTACAGAGAGCGAAAATGACTGTAACCCCTGATGTATCGAAGATCGATCCAAGTGTAGAAAGAGCGAAAGTGATTGTAACCACTGGAGTATCGGGGATGGTTACAGGTGTACAGAGAACGAAAGGGATTGTAACCCATGGACTATCGAGGATTGTTCCAGGGATACAAAGAGCGAAAGTGATTGTAACCCCTGAAGTATCGAGGATAGTTCCAGGTGTACAGAGAGCGAATGTGATTGTAACCCCTGGAGCATCGAGGATAGTTCCAGGTTTACAGAGAGCGAAAGTGATTGTAACTCCTGCAGTATCGAGGATGGTTCCAAGTGTACAGAGAGCGAAAATGACTGTGATTCCTGCAGTATCGAGGATGGTCCCAGGTGTACAGAGAGCGAAAGTGATTGTAACCCCTGAAGTATCGAGGATGGCTCCAGGGGTGCATAGAGTGAAAGGAATTGTAACCCCCTGAAGTATCGAGGATGGTTCCAGGTGTACAGAGAGCGAAAATGACTGTAACCCCTGATGTATCGAAGATCGATCCAGGTGTACAAAGAACGAAAGTGATTGTAACCACTGGACTATCGAGGATGGTTCCAGTGCTAAGAGTACAAGTGATTGTAACCACTGGAGTATCGAGGATGGTTCCAAAGGAACGGAGAGAGTAAGTCCTTGTAACCCATGGAGTATCGAGGATGGTTCCAGGGGTACAGAGAGTGAAAGTGATTGTAACCCCAGGAGAATCGATGATGGTTCCAGGAGTAGAGAGAGCGAAAGTGATTGTAACCACTGGAGTATCGGGGATGGTTACAGGTGTACAGAGAACGAAAGGGATTGTAACCCATGGAGTATCGAGGATTGTTCCAGGGATACAAAGAGCGAAAGTGATTGTAACCCCTGAAGTATCGAGGATAGTTCCAGGTGTACAGAGAGCGAAAGTGATTGTAACCTTTGGAGTATTGAGGATGGTTCCAGGTGTACAGAGAGCGAAAGTGATTGTAACCCCTGCAGTATCGAGGATGGTTCCAGGTGTACAGAGAGCGAAAGTGATTGTAACCTTTGTAGTATCGAGGATGGTTCCAGGTGTACAAAGAGCGAAAGTGATTGTAACCCCTGGAGAATCGATGATGATTCCAGGTGTACAGAGAGCGAAAATGATCGTAACCCCTGCAGTATCGAGGATGGTTCCAGGTGTACAGAGAGCGAAAGTGATTGTAACCTTTGTAGTATCGAGTATGGTTCCAGGTGTACAGAGAGCGAAAGTGAGTGTAACCTTTGTAGTATCGAGGATAGTTCCAGGTGTACAAAGAGCGAAAGTGATTGTAATCCCTGGGGAATCGAGGATGATTCCAGGGGTACAGAGAGCGAAAATGATTGCTATTTGTATTTTATTGTCGAGCAATACTTTACTCTTTAATAAACTATTTCATAGCTGTTTTATTATTGTCTTTCACGAATCCTTGTTTAATGTGATTGGTCGTGGCATAATTTTGTATTATTTAAAAAAAAGATCATGTATATTTATCGAAACATGAAACCGAATCACCAGCAAAATATAAACCGTGCAGACTTCAAAAATAACATAATGTTTTTACGAAAACTATTTACATACACATTTCTGTTTATCTAATTATTTTTAAAATGGATCTTATCAAAAATGACAAACTACATAAAGCACGTTTCATTTCACATTGCAAAACGAAAACGCATGTTTTGTAGCGTAAGAGTACATATCTATTACGTTATTATAGTAAACTTGCCAGGACAATTATGAACCTGCATATGGGTAATTTCATCGTAACAAGCTCGAAACGATCCGCGCCAAGCTAGACGTCTTACAGACATTCTGTATAACTTGATACAATTGTGTAAATTCAGACTGACAAAAATAAATCTAGTTCATTTCCTCATTGCGTTAATATTTCCCTATTGTGTTTCAATCTGTTTGAATCAGACAAGAAGATTTTAATATTGTCAGTGTTTAACATGTGTTAGATGTCTGATGTAATTGAAATGTCATTACCACAGATCTAGATGAAATGCATATTTCACGAAATGGTATATGTAAATTGGTAAGCTGTGACCCACAGTCCATGTGTATGGCTGTTAATGACGCCGGTTACTCTTAGTTATATTGTGTTCAGATTTTGAGTCAGAAACAAGTGAAATTCTTAGCATGACGTTTGTATTCTTTTTGTTTTGACAAACAAGCAAAATCGGCCTGAGTCAGTATTTGACATTTATTGCATCATACATTGAATTTGCAGTAAAACCTAGTATTCATTTGTGTGGTTTTTGTACAATCCTGTCAAACATGAAGTTTATTTGATCAGATGCCAAAGATTGGAGACTCAACATTGCTTTTTTTGAGTATGATGAACCCTCATCTATGAATGACAAGGTTCAGCTGATAGTAGTGACAGTCGGGATGATGGTGGTGACAGTTGGGATTTGAGAGTTGATTCAATTTGTTTGTAGGTGACATATATTGTACAATTAATATGACAAAATACAAGTAGACCACCTTGATAAACGAATAACATAGAGAAGATCATTAAGCGTGTCTATTTGACAGTAAGAAAACGCTATGTAAACATCATGTGTTTTATAACTTAACATATATTAAGATCCCTGTAAGTCTAAGACGGTGATAGGTAAATGTTACATATGACACTCAGGACTCAGGAAACTTGACAAAATCTCCATACCAGCGTTCTGTATGATTCTTGCAATGTATCTAAACAAGACAAGGGGGAGTGGGTTAGGGGCTTGGTTGGTTGGTTTGGGGGGAGATGGGGTGACGATAGCTTAGTCGTTTAGTTTGGCTTAAAGCATACACCATAAGCAAGCAAAGTCAAGCCAAATATAAACAAATACAAGGCGATCTCTTATAGCGATTGTTATGGAAAGAAACAATTATTGTCATATGAAGCTTGAATAAGAGTACTGGTTTAAAAATTATAAATAAAATCCTACTGATAATTCTCTGGTGATTTGATTCGATAACGTACTATTATGTGACTCTAAAGATAGTTTTCTGTGAATAATGCTTATGTCAAACAAACAAAAACGAAATAAATCACTCTTAGACATATTTATAAACTGTAAACAGGCAGAAAAGAGGTCAAAGAAGATGTCATGATGACGAAATTATCTTTATTGTATTTTGTGTCGGAAATCTTCAGCAAGTAATTTGTAGCAATCCTTAGCCGGCGTTTGTATGAGTTAACACCAGGCCGAACTGATCGTTGTAGTATTATGGCAGCCAGCTTTACCTAAGTATGCAACAAAGACCTTGCCAAGTCCTTTAATATCATTATTTATGATATCATTAGATAAAAAGAGATATATAGACTATGTCATTAACTACTAAATCTAGGACCCAGTCTTCGTTTACATATCAACCACTTACCATTATCTGTATTTACACAAGGACAAATAGGAACGCGAGATGGACTAGATGGGGCAATATTTCAATTTCTCGGTTGTGATCTTGCCTTTTCTTTGTACTAACCAAACTGCATTCGTCTCATTATTTACGTTTTACGACTAATTTGTGTTGGCTGACATATTTTAAGAACCAAGATATCAGCTTCTGATGACCATTTTTAATGTGACGATTGTTCAGCTCGATGTCCTTGATAAATACTCTAATTTCCATCCAATGCATCTGAACATTCTCTCTTGATTCCCCCCTGACGGATGATTTGCCTTTCAGTTAATTTATTTCTCATCCTGTTTCTGCCTGTCATTCTTAGTGTGACCAAATCAGGGTTTCAACCTTGTTGTGATACTGTTAACTGCAGAGGTAGAATTCATGGTACTGGTATTCGTAAAAGCTCAAACGGGAATCTGACCAACCATGAACATCGCTGCTGAATATTTATTAGAACATTTTATTTTGTCACCGTTTCCTGCCATACCCAAATTCCAAACTAAAACAGACGCCTTCATTATCTCTTTCTGAGACCTTTCTTTACAGAATTGAACGTCGATACAAATATTCATGTCATGATTCACGATATGTTTGATGATTTTGGTGGTAAAACAGATTATTAACATACTTATGTTACTGTGTCCTTCCTCAAATGTCTCGTATTTGGTTTCATATGAGGCTGGAAGTTTTCGACAAACGAGTCAGAAAACCGAAGAGTCGACAAAGCAAAGACAGCTTTTTGCTGAACTGTCGCTCGTTGGTATGACTGGATGAAGAGTAAACAGGCAACTTTCCTCTGAGTTTTTGCTCGCTGGTATGACTGGAAGAAGATTCGAGAGAGACATTTCTCTGCTGTAGTGTCGCTCGTTGGTATGAGTGGATGAAGAGTAAACAGACACTTTTCCGCTAAGTTGGTATGACAGGATGAAGATTCGAGAGAGACAGATTTCCGCTTGAGCAGTTGCTCGTTTGTATGATTAGGAGATAGTCGACTGAAACAGCATTCCACTGAACTGTTGCGTAATGGTATGACAGGACGAAGAATCAGAGGAGACAATTTTCTGTTCAGTTGCTCCTCATTGGTTTAACAGGACGAAGGTTCGGCAAAGACAGTTTGCCCCTGAGCTGTCGCTCGTTTGTATGACTGGACGAAAAGTAGACAGAAACCGCATTCCATTGAGCTGTTGCTTGATGGCGTTATAGGACGCAGAATCAGTGGAGACAGCTTTCCGCCCAATTGTTGCTCGGTGTTATGACTGGATGAAGAGTCAACAGAGACAGCTCACTGCTAAGCTGTTGCTCGTTGGTATGACTAGTGGTTTCCTTGTTTTTAACCTTATACTTCGAGAACGTGACACTATAAACTTGACCGTGGTTTACATGGCGGGTTATGTTGATGAAGCAGAATACGCTTACTCTTCTGGAACATGTCTTTTTTAATGTATTTTTTCATGGGTCTCCGTGTAAATCTCGTTGTTCATGTTTTGCCCTCGTTTGATTGATTTTAAGTTAAAATCAAGATTCTGTTGTCATGTTATTCTATTGCCGTTTATATACATACATGTATTTGGTTACATTTTAGATTTGTATCATTATCAAAGGTCTGTTTATATTGCAAGTAAGTGACCATGCCTTCAAAAGTTAACGAGTTTTTTTAGGTTCTATAAAAAAAAAACAGTATCCCATTAGGTATATTGTGTTTTGTTTCTTTATTCGGATTCGGATTCTTGTGTATTTGCAAGGACTCATTGAATTTAGAATTAACTCAGGTTGTGTGCGTGCCCTGTTGAAGGATGAAATATGGAAAGAAAACTGACTAGAATATCTAACATACTCACAGGTGTTCATAACTTTATCAGAGTCAGACTTATTTCTGGTCAATCTTTCTATCTCTTCAACATCCTGCCGAAATCTGCACTTTAGATACACGTTATAGCTGTGGGCGTGTTCCATTGATGAGCATGAGACGAATGGTTTGCTTCAGACTTGGATTGATAGTAACAGATCAAATAACTCGCCCACCTTTGTTGTCATATCAAACATGCACACACTGCCCTGCTGTTTAATGGGAAATGTTTTATAAACTCCGTGATACTTTATCAATAATGACTTACGGGAAGGTAGCTGGGGTATGTCAGGATCGAGTTCTATATTATATAATGTGATTATAAGAGTCGGTATAAAAAGCTAACTTATTTATTCGATATAGCGTAACACTTACTTAATCGATATACCTCAACACGTGTTTACTCGATATTACTCAATACTTATTTACTCCATATATCTCAATACACTCGATATACACCAGGCATTATTTAATCAATAAACCCCAACACATGATAACTCGATTTACCCCAGTTCTTGTTAACTCGATATACTCCACACTTGTTTACTCGATATATCCAAACCCTTGTTTACTCGATATTCCCCAATACTTGTTTACTCGATATTCCCCAACCCTTGTTTACTCGATATTCCCCAACACTTGTTTACTCGATATTCCCCAACACTTGTTTACTCGATATTCCCCAACACTTGTTTACTCGATATATCCAAACCCTTGTTTACTCGATATCCCCCAACACTTGTTTACTCGATATTCCCCAACACTTGTTTACTCGATATAATCCAACACTTATTTACTTGATATACCCACAACACTTGTTTACTCCATATACCCCAACATTTTACTCGATGTACCTCTACACTTGTAAACTCGGTTCAGCTTCGTCATTTTTTAAATTCTAATATTACGTCAAGATGAAATGAAGTCATCACAGCATTGTTTCGAATTCAATGAGACGAAATAGAAATTATGAAATTCCTCAATTACAATGCGGTAAATATCAGAAAAGATTTGATGTCTGTGTATAGGTGTAAATGTGAAATCGCTCGGAACGGTACACTTCTTCGGTACTATTGAACGACATCTATCCAGGACTGTTTAGGAATGGAACTACAACACTATGTATTGACCTGTACTTACAGTATTCCCTGTACCAACACTATGTAAAGGCTTGTATTTACAGACACAGTATTCCCTGTACTAACACTATGTATAGGTCTTTACTTACAGACACAGTATTCCCTGTACCAACACTTTGTAAAGGCCTGTACTTACACTATGTAAAGGTTTGTATTTACAGACACAGTATTCCCTGTACTAACACTATGTATAGGTCTGTACTTACAGACACAGTATTCCCTGTACCAACACTATGTAAAGGCCTGTACTTACACAGTATTCCCTGTACCAACACTATGTATAGGTCTGTACTTACACACACAGTATTCCCTGTACCAACACTATGTATAGGCCTGTACGTACAGACACAGTATTCCCTGTTACAGAGACAGTATCTCCTGTACCAACACTATGTATAGGCCTGTACGTACAGACACAGTATCTCCTTTACCAACACTATGTATAGGTCTGTACTTACAGACAGTATTACCTGTACCAACACTATGTATATGTCTGTACTTACAGACACAGTATTCCCAGTACCAACACTATGTAGAGGCCTGTACTTACAGACACAGTATTCACAGTACCAACACTATGTAAAGGCCTGTACTTACAGACACAGTATTCCCTGTACCAACACTATGAAAAGGTATGTACTTACAGACACAGTATTCCCAGTACCAACACTATGTAAAGGTATGTACTTACTCTGGTGCAGGATGGGTAGAGTGTAGACACAATAGCCTGTGATATATGCCTACTCCCAGACTCTCCTGTACCAGAGCTGTATTACACCTTGTCTTCACTCAGACTCTCCTGTACCAGAGCTGTATTACATCTGTGCCCTCACTCAGCCTCTCCTGTACTAGAGCTGAGCTACACCTGTGCCCACACTCGGCCTCTCCTGTACCAGTGCTGTATTACATCTGTGTTTACACTCGGCCTCTCCTGTACCAGAGCTGTGTTACATCTGTGCCCTCACTCAGCCTCTCCTGTACTAGAGCTGAGCTACACCTGTGCCCACACTCGGCCTCTCCTGTACCAGTGCTGTATTACATCTGTGTTTACACTCGGCCTCTCCTGTACCAGAGCTGTGTTACATCTGTGTCCACACTCGGCCTCTCCTGTACCAGAACTGTGATACATCTGTGTCTACACTCGATCTCTCCTGTACCAGAGCTGTATTACATCTGTGCCCTCACTCAGCCTCTACTGTGCCAGAGCTGTGTTACATCTGTGCCCTCACTCGGCCTCTCCTGTACCAGAGCTGTGTTACATCTGTGCCCTCACTAAGCCTCTACTGTACCAGAGCTGTGTTACATCTGTGTTTACAATCAGCCTCTCCTGTACCAGAGCTGTATTACACCTTGTTTTCACTCAGTCTCTCCTGTACCAGAGCTGTGATACATCTGTGCCCTCACCCGGCCTCTTCTGTACCAGAGCTGTATTACATCAGTGTTTACATTTAGTCTTCCTGTACCAGATCTGAGCTACATTTGTGTCTACACTCGATCTCTCCTGTACCAGAGCTGTGGTACATCTGTGCCCTCACTGGACCTCTCCTGTATCAGAGCTGTGATACATCTGTATCTTTACTCAGACTCTACTGTACCAGAACTGTGTTTCTGTAGTGTTAAAAACCATGTACCTTCTAATCATTACTGGCTCCCTGAAATATCGTCAAATCGGGAACGCCAATTTTCTTGTCTATTAACAACCCGCCCTTTATGTGATATAGGAATTAAATTGCGTCTACAGTTGGGTCTCATTTAAGAAATTCCATGGCTGATCAAGGTTGTTATTTTCGTTTTGAAATTCTGCCCTGATAATCACGTTATGTCATAGTGACTTGGCTACTAACAAATTATATAAATAGAGAAAGATTTCTTATATAATTACCAGCTTCGGTGTTAACCAAGCCATTTACAGCGACTGAATATCTCGTCCAAAGTCTTGGTTTTGAAATTTGACCCGTCCGCCACATCACTGACAGCGGGGTACCTACTATTACGATGGCAAAATAGTGCGATACAAACGTAACACACTATTAGGTCCCCAACACACTGTAAATTCGAACTTTCCATTACTGGGTGTTAAAAGCAGGTTTGGGGCGATAATTTGTTATATGTGCCTTATCGGGCACTCGGTGTCCGGATCCCGTTAGAAGCCGAATGGGCCTCCATGGCGCGCTGTGTAAGGGAGTAGGGTTACAAACTCTTAATTATGACGGATAGAGGTTTTGACAAAAATATTCAATTTTAAAGCATAAAATTACTTGCAGTACCAAATTACACCCCCTTTTTATTTTCTCTTGCTTTCATTTTATTTCACAGCACATGATTACTTCATTGTACTTAAATTACATGACACTTTTTATCTGCGCTTTCGTTTCAATTCTAGAGCATATGATTACTTCAGTGTACCGAATTACACAGATTGTTCTTTCTCTTTCTTCGCATGTAATGTTCCTAACGAGAGAAGGCTGGCGTCGGGACGGGAAGAGAGCGTCATAGTCATTACACGGTGCCAGGCGAGACAGTGACACAAAGCATGCCAATTAGGCAGCTCGGGCGATGTTCTCATCAATTAGAAGCTGATGTTATCTCGTCGTCAGGTTTGACCACGAGACGGAACGTGAGCACGAGCCATTAAACACATACTCAAAGTCTGTCACTTTTATCAACGGTCATGCAGCAAGATGTACATATTGACAGTGATTACAACCATTTTAAATACACAACCGAGTCAAAGATCACTCATAAAACATTTCATAAAAATGTCGATCTACATAATGAATCATGAAACATAATGCGTGGTGTGTAAATAAAGGCAACAAATATGTTGTTCCGATCGGCCATGCTGAAGGATATACTAACCTATACTCTTACATGCACTAAATGCATGTATGTCATTCAGAAGCAAACTAAAAATAAACTTTAATAATCGATTTGTTGACAATTTTACTTAAAATACAATCCGTCTTTTACACCGGTACCTTCATACTGTAGACAGTGATACACACGTACAGTTTTAAACACCAAACCAAGAACACTGACAATGAGCCGTGCCGTGTACGTTTATCATGATTCTTTGAAGAGGCGATAACTATTACCATCGATTATAGCTTGTGTTTCTATGGTTATCAGTTGATAATTACGTCATTGGTGTATATAAATGATTAAACTTAACTGTCCATCTACGAAACCACACTAAAATGTTGGGGTTTTTTTTTATACAAGGACACTTGACGCTGTTCTAAAATTATTCAACACGTAAAAATTACGGTTTTTTCTAAATGTGGAGTTAGAACACCGCCCCGTCTACATTTGGATTTTTCTTTCGATAACTTTGGCTTCTCCTCATTCCTCCTAGGCTTCAAAATTTTGATCCATAGCATCAGTGATGAGTCCTAGAAGGACGTAACAGCTGTATAATGCAGTTTAATTAATGAATTGTTTGGCTCTACTATATGTAAATTTGTAGGGTACTATTCACTTGTGTGTCTTTCGTACAATCTTTGGCTCTACTGTATCTAACTCTAAATTTCTATTGTGTGTCTGTGGTATTTAGGAAAGCTTTTACACCTTATAGTAGATATATTGTACTATATAATTGGGAAATACGATAGTTCATCGAATAGCCCCGAAATCGCTAGTACAGCAATATGACTGCTGTGGTATTAACATCCCGAACAGATTTACACTACAGTGAAGCTGGTATGTTAATTTAGATGCCACCTGAGAAGCATTTCGTTTACCTTATCTACAAATCATAATCGAAGTGTGAATAGCAAATCCGAAGGATTGCATTCATTAGAAACAAGAACGGTCTAGTGAGAATGAACTTATACAAATAAAGCATATGGTGTCCGTACTGATAACGATATATTTTCCCCAAATTTTGTGTAATTAAGTCGTGAATATGTTGACAGGTGAACAACGATTCTCTTTGAAATACATGTATGTTTGCTGAAATTCCGCGACACTGCTAGATTTATCAGATTGAAAGTTTTTCAGTTGTATGACGGAACAATGAGGCTCTTGGTGTCAAGATTATAAACACAAGTTTTTCATCTTTTGTATTGAATTCTAGCTTCTTCAATCATGAAATTTTATGAAAGCAAATTATTTCTATTTCCTGGTGAGAGTAAATTACCACTCAAACGGTCTAGTGACACGTCGCATGTCAGACGCGATATCTTTTTTAACAACGACAACTAGCCTTGAAAATTAGACTGAAATATACTGATTAAAGGTGTTCCTGATCAGATAAACCGCTCGCCAGATATCTAAACTGCTTGACAGTGAAGACCAAGGACTTTCCTCATGCTAACATCGCAAATTGCCGTCGATGTAGACCGTAAAATTTTTCACAAGCTTCTTATCGGTTGAAGTAATCTTCCCTGTGACAAGCTCCACCACTGAGAATGGTACTTTATACAATGGTGAGGCATATCTATGAGACGGGCTGACACGACACTGCGGGTGAGCAGTAATGGCTTAGAACCCGTATCTTAAGAAAACATTTTTTTTTCTCTCTCTATCTCAAATCGAAATGCAATAGAAGTAACGATGTCAAAGTACGCGACCGTACAACTTTGTTGATGGAAGGGAAGGACAGGGACTAAGGCATGAATTATTGGAATAATATGCGGCGTTTGTCGGTACAGTTTAGTTCATGAAGTCGTTGGAGCTTGTGTGGCCTCGTGTCATAGTCTGTCCCTCCTGACAGAACCTTTCCTAATGACACTTTCACTGTACGCATTCCTCAGCGCAATTACAAGGATAAATCCACAATGCGGCGCATAATTGTCTATCTACGATGCTTGTATACGACTTAAGACCGTAATTCAGTAGCGAGTGATAAAAAAAACATATTCACTTTTTTTTTATTTTCTTCAAAACGTTTCGTAAGGAAATATCTTCCTTTTCAATATCTGTCTACCCATCTGTACGTCTGATTATCCCAGCTCCAATTTCTCATCACATTTTTTGCCTCTATCATCTAATCTCCATTTGGAAGTATATTAATTGTTGTCACTCACTGGAGTGTGTGTTTAAATTATGTAACAGTCATTCGTTTGATATCTTAATACTTGAAAGCTGTGTGGCACGCTTGATGTGACTATGAATATTATTTGTTTACATGGAAGACAACATGTTATTTAGATATTGATTCGGACGCTGTGTAAGTGATGGTGTTTAATATGCTAATATTAGATTGTCGTAATCATCACAACGAGAAAGGATCTATTTCTTTATACGATATGAAGCTAGGCGTATTTAACGCTCGTCGATAAGCTTAGTGATTCCGTTGTTGTTTACCTTGCTCTCCTTTAGGAACGTGACATTTCTTAATTGAATTGACCAAACCCATCATCGATAAACCAAAAGAAGGTGAATCTTCCAAACATCTGGTCTCATTTTCTTTGCCCTTTTTTTAGTGTTGCCATGGAAATCTTTTTCTTGTTCATATTTGCCCTCTTTTCATCAAACTGGTATAATAATTAAAATTATATTGACAAATTTTGAATATTTTGAACAGATCATTAACTAGGACATCCCTTACACTTCGTTTCTTCATGTTGATAAATTTTATCTAACCTATTGTTACGTTTATATTGGATTGGCTCCGACTGTATTTATTTCTGATTTTCGTTGAAAGTTTTTAATCATTTGTGTGTCTGTTGAAGTTAGCGACATCTAAACTGAGTTTACGCAATTTTGAAATAACTATTACTTCGCTCTTGGAACGTCATTACAATGGATTATAGCTAATACTAGAGAAAAAACAATTCTCGCGTGTTGTAAATTGTACAAAAGACAAAAAGTGAATATCATCAAATCATCTTTCAGTGAAAATAAAAGATAGGAATGGCAGAGCAAAATAATCGAGTAAACTGCATTATACATCTTTGTTGTTCTTCTAGAACTCGTCAGTGACGCTAAGGGCTTAAGTTAAACCTAGGCCCTGAGCATCACTGACGAGTCCTGGAAAGATGAAACAGCCTTATGATAGAGTTAATTCATTGTTTAGCTCTACTGTATCTGAATTTGCATACAAAGGTGCTATTCACTTTTGTGTCTTTTGCACAATGTTATTAAGAAGTCTAGGAGGCGACTGAAGAAACCCAAAATATACCAAAGCATGTTAAAATCTAGATGGAGAAGCGTAAGTGGAAGCTTGAGATATACCCACGTTTGAACGAATTGAAATAGAAAACAATTGCTTAATTTTCTCTACACGATGTTGCGGATGCGGAAATGAATGAAAGATGATAAACGTTGTTACCAAAATGTCTTATTCTAAATCGTTTTGTATTTCTTTTGAATATTTTATTTACATTTTACATTTGTGAATAATGTGAGGACACAAGCTATTGATTCTTGACCTTTTATTCAATGCTGATATATTGCCATGACTGATCTGTTTCAAAATTCAAGTCGATCGTCTTGGAACACAGCTCTGTGTTATTGTCAAAACTATAAAGTTAAAGATTTAGCGTGATGCTTTCTTCAACTTAAAGCTGAGAATTGAGCGTCATGCCTTTCTTAACTGTTAAGCTAAGGATTCAGCGCCATCCCTTTTTAACTGTTAACCTTTAAGTTAAACGTAATGTCTTTAAAATTAGCATGATAATTAAGCGTTATTATATACCTTAACCGTTATGATGAAAATTTAGCGTGATATGAATTAATTGTTAGGATGAAAAAATTAGCTGATATGTTTTAACTACTTGGATGAAAACTTAACTTGATGCTTTCTGAACTGTTAAGCTGATAAATTGAGAGCGATGCAAACCTCCGAATAGGAATTAAAGTGTAACAAAAAAATGTATTAAATCCCTACAATGATTAACGGTTTTGTACTCATTAACTTTGTCGTTTGTATTCATTAACCGTATCTGTCTATGCTGGTATGTCTACATTTAGTGGCTTTTTAAATGCAGCTTTTAATGAGTAATCCGTTTCAATTCCACTCGAGTAATTGTAATGTAACCTATACAAGTGTCTGCATGTTTCAGCGATGTTTACGTCACATTGTTCCTTTATTTGTCCTTAAAACAATGCATTTCCAAACAATGTCTACGCGATATAATACCATGGCTGTTACCGAGTGTTATTGTGTCAGCGGAAGACAGCGATACAGTGCATGTTCCATGCAGTCAACCGTATATCGAGCTACGGATATACAACATACCGTTATAGGGGTTCTGCTCAATACCATATGCCATTGTAGCATTTTTTTTTCGTGAATGCCACAAACGTTTGCCCTTTGTCATTGTGAAAATATGTATATGTGCCTAATATGAAACCTAAGTACCGTAGAACATGTTTTGGTTTATTCATATCTGTGAACCCGTGCAACTAGAACAGATCTAGGGGAAGATAATTGTTGTGTAGGGTCTCTCCGCCTAACGGTGTTCGTGTTAACTTTTTATCTTCGTCAATATCGGGTAAAGTCTTAAAGCCAGTTATTCAGGAGAGGGTGATACAATCTTTTCTTTCGCCTCTCGCACGAAATTCTTTTGTTTGTCTTCCTCGCTGTCTTTCCTTGCCGATTAGCCATCAGTTAGATTCTATCTACTTCTGGGTCGGTATATAAAACAAGTTATTGTGTTCTTTAGACAGAATCATTAAGAGGTTTGCACATTTTTCTTTGTTGAAAGTTTCTCTCCTTTCTGTATTCCTGACACCAGCTCTTGGCTTAGCATTCGGATATAAAAAGCGAACAAAGATTATTTCATATATTTCATTTTATTTAAAATTTCCCCATCCATCACAATAGATTCATTTGATTATCGCTTATTGCGCAAAAATAATGACAAATATAATGAAATTCATTGCTAGAATTCCAACAAACATTCTTCGGCATTATGCTGTCAAGAAATACTATGCTGCATGACCGGAAATAAATATAATCGGAAATGACGTCATCGTGGAAACTATATATGTAGCTGTCTTGTTTTTAAAAAACATAAATCATGAAGATTAATAAAGATTTATGATGAAGTCATATCATTATGAAAAAATTTGATAAGGAAACATTATATGGAAGCCGAAACTTGCGACCAGTCAGAGTTTGAAAAAAAAAGTTAATGATAATTCAAAATGTTATTTTAAAATTAAAAAACAACTACAAAATCTAATAAATAAATTTGTTTTGTTAATATAATTTGGAGCATTTAAATCTACCAAGCAACAAAAAAAAATTCCTAACGATTAGCAATTCCTTACTGAGATTCCACTCCTTGTCGCTTATGATGAAGAAAACTGAAGAGCATTGCACATTCCCACGTCAATATCGCTAGTTCTACAACATCTCGTGGGTATCATTATCAAACGATCTGTTTGTTTTCTTGGCATAATTATAGATAAAGCAATTTATTTTGAAAAAAACAATGTGCTGTAGATGCATAACGTATCGATTCTTCAGTAATGAAACAGAACAATTGAATAATTAATGCATTTCAAATGTAATGTGCGGACAAACTAAGATAACAAATGTTTTTTGTTGAAGTGAAAGCCATGACAGTTTGAACTTATTTCAACGATCTTGGTTAAAAAAGATCTTATCAAATGACTCCTCCAATAAAATAATGTCCGACATCAATGACGTCATGGAACTGACTAGCCAAACATTAATTACATTAATTGATTCCATTGTAAATTAATGCAAAAATATTATTGTCCATTACATGATAGCAGTTGAAAGACAAAACGATATTAGCACTTACAGACTGTGTTGCTACGGTAACCAACTAAATGCGTTACCATAGTAACCACTTAAGGATATATACATCACGAGATACATATATCTATTTACAAATGTACAAATTATTTGTTAGTATTTACATTTTACATATACAATGTACGGTGCGCGAGCTCGATCATACATCTAAATATTGATATTTAATGTATACACATCGATTTTTTTTTGCTTTATTTATAATGTTTCCATTTTAATGTTCCTCTCAAAATGATGCACAGAAATATCAGAATTGATGGACTAAGAAGCGCTGGTGTTATAACATACACACAGGAAGTGCTATATTTTGATTATTTTGTCTTATTTTTTCAAGAATTCGATATCATTACCGTAACATACGATGTTTTACGATTTTCTCGTTTCGTTCTGTCTGTTATATGAGCGCGCGCAGTAGATGTGCTGGAGACATTTAGTTACCCTGAGGAATAGATGCCGTATTTACATGAACATGAAGAGAAGCCAGAAACACGGCACACAACAATCAAACGCTCGCTTTGCTGCCTTCATTTTTATGCCTAGCTATTTGATAACGCGTTGACATGGAGTATATATCTATCTATATATCATATTTTTGTGTTCGAATTGCCATCTAAATTGCAAATTTGATAACAGAACTCTTATTCATATTCCTAACGAATAACGTTTACATAATACTCCGGTGGATTTTTTATGGATGATTTAAAATGTTCTCGACCAAGACCGATTTGGTCAGTGAAACTCTTGTGTCGCTCGAGAATCAAACGAGGTTCTGATTGACCATGACGCGATCGGATTCAGCTGAGTGTTTGATTAGAGGCTGACAGCAAGACGACAACAACAAACATAGTACGGAGGTAAACAATGACACAAATACCCTTGCTGTTAGTGAGAGATCGGGGTTATGTACACGATAACAGTAGTAGGTACTTGACACGTAATCTGGTGTAGTATGACACCTTACAATACACCAGCCTCAAACATCCATCACACTTGTTTTACATTGAACACTCTTACACTATTCATCCTCTTGTTCAACCGACTTTCATCCTGACGATAATTTTACTCTGATAGTGTACCCACTCATACTCCAACCCTTACTCTAACGACACACACGTCCTCTAGGTAACATACTAATGATACCTCACAGTCGTCATATTACACTTAATTTGTACACAATATCTCTTTCACAAATTGCGTCATCATTCTTTTTTCATACTCTTCTTTCTTCATTTTCTTGTACTCGTCATCCATCTTTCGTCCTTTTAACATTGCGACCTTTCTCCCCATAAATAATAATGGAACATATTTAACGAGTGCCTTAAAACAAACCACTTGACAGTAAATGACTATTTACAATGATACACAAATGAGACAATGTCCGAAATGGCTACCCTTATTTTGTGTCATTTTTCCCATCGTTATAACCGAGATATAAAGATATAATGCTCTGAACGAACAATATCTAGTGGACAGGAGATCAACGAAAAATGTTTCTTTACAAATCAGTTAAAGTTTAGTTCCTTAACAGGTGAAAAACAAGTCTGTGTAATTAATTTGAATAGTCAATGTCATTCTTATACATATTCTCCATCTCAAACGTTGATAGGAGATCATTTTCAAAGAAACATTCAAGTCTTTTCCGCCAAGTTGGCGAAAGCCATTGCAATTCACACCAGTGATCGAATGGTGTTCAGATAAAACAGACTCCGACGTTGGACGAAGACCTC
Organism: Ylistrum balloti; assembly: GCF_031769215.1. Taxonomy (NCBI): domain Eukaryota; kingdom Metazoa; phylum Mollusca; class Bivalvia; order Pectinida; family Pectinidae; genus Ylistrum; species Ylistrum balloti. The sequence continues at coordinate 166,357 of NW_026782497.1, forward strand.
CAGACATGTCAGACATGTCTCTCGGAGTTATAATGGAAGCTGTATCAATCCAGGAATACAGGTGTCCATAGATCTGATCTCCACATTAAAAACTCCGACTTTGCTGTAGGGTAGCCGATATACAGTGTAGTGATATGGGTAGTGATTACATCAGTCACCCCTATAAGAATAATTTAGTTTCACTGCCCGATGATGATCGCTCACTGTCCGTACACCTGTTCAGTTTACATGCGTTTGCACACTTTGCGTCACTGCACTGTTGGTGATGTTTGGGCACCGATACGGTACGTGGATATTGGTACCGCTCGTAATAGTCTGTGCGCCTGCGCAAGAGATACATTGCAAATATGATAAGAGCAAGGAGTACACAAACTCCCGCCACCGGAACTGCTATGTAAATGGGATTGATCATGCCGTTCGAGTTACTGGTCCCATGCTGGTTTGGACATCGGGCTGTTGCAGGAGTGGGCTCCGTATTGAAATCCTCGTACACAGGTTCCTCCACTTCCGGTACTATAAAAAATGTAAATAGAATTTAAACGAAACGAAATTGCAAGGTACATTGTTGTTCCAATAGTTTGAGAAATCTTCCAAAATATATCTTCCAGAATCATTTAAATAAAGCAAACAGCAAAGTGATTCTAATTCTCAGAAATATATATATACGAAATCTTTTTAATAATTAGACAACTAAATTATTGTAGTTCTCAGAAATTTATCAGGATGGTTGTTCTAAACTCATTTTAATCACCGTGTCATTATCTTTAAAGTCTGGCATGATTATTGCTCCAACGTCTTAGGAAATTTTGCCAATAATGCGTCGAGAAATTACTAAAAATAATTTGAGCTTCGTCATATACATATATATAAAGATATATTTATAAAGACGGATTTGCACCATTACTGAGTTATGTAAATGTCATGTTTACGATAACCGATCAGTTCTGAAATAATTAGAGTGCAATCATCAATCTAAAATGGGATTTGGTCTATATGGAAATTTTTGGTTACAATCTCTCTCCATCAGCCATTACGTAATCACAGAATTATGACAGGGCTAGGGAATTCATGATTCCTTGGATTATATTTAACTACGTGCTACGCAGTCAACTAACGAGGATATTTCAATGCAAATAGGTCTGTTAAAACCCGTTTAAATGTTTTCTGGTTTTTATGCAACCTAAATTACATAAGAATAAAGAGAGTAAGGGCCGTTTACTGGAGACCATATTACTAGTATTGTAAGGAAGGTGTGTTAAACTTGGAATATACTGGCGTTTAAATTTAGTTGCACAGTGTGGCGTTGATACATGTAGGTACCGTTTGTGAGCTATGTTACTTGTGCGGTACATAACAAGCGGAGTGAGGTAGTGGGGTACAAACCTGGTCTTTTTTGTGTTTTTGGGTTTTATTGAGTTTTTTTGTTTTTTGTTTTTGTTTTTTGTCGACGAAGTAGTGCGGTATGCATCTGGTCGGTTTTTTTAACTTATGACCGCCACTGATAGTGAGGTAGTGCGGTACATATCAGGTCGTGTGGACCAGTACTGACGGTGAGGTAATGCGGTAGATATCTGGTCGTGTTAACCGGTACAGTTTGTGAGGTAATGCGGTAGGTATCGGGTCGTGTTCACCGGTACAGTTTGTGAGGAAATGCGGTACATACCTGGACGTGGCGGCTGTGTTGGTACGACATTTTTGTTGCAGAAACTCTTGTCGTTACAGCAGTGGAGAACTGGCCATGCAGCCCTCAGCTTGGCGGGGCGACGGTTCTCACACAACAAGGGTGTGCTGCTGTCGATGCACCCCCGGGAAGTCAGGTGCTTAAACAATGGATCGTCGATCGTCTCGCTATAACAGTAATGGGACGCACGACATGTTGTCATCTTCCGGTCCATGCATTCCTGGGTCGTGCAAACGCACTCCAGCCCTGAAACAACAAAATAATATTACGGTACAGCTCAAACATACAACAAGCAAGATAATTTGTACAGGAGCTGGTCAGCTAGTCACTGGTCAGATTTTATTGCTACAATTAACGTCCTTTTCTGTGTTAAGAAAATAATACGTAGTTAACTGCACGTGTTATGTAGACGTATTGTAAACGGGTCTCACTGAAATACATTTATCGCGGGATTTATATAGAATGGATTTGGTGAATGATAAATTGCTTTCTCCTCTTTGCCCTACTCAGTGCTTTATAGGTAGAATGCTGTTCCGGGTAGCGTTCCGCCCCCTGTATTCACCCTGTGTCTGTTCCAACCCCGCCCTTCCATTTACTGCGTGTCTTCTGTTGTTACGCCCCCTACGTTTACACAACGAGTGGGTATTGTACTCAAGCCAGGCTTTCTGACCCAGTACAATATTCTACGCGTTTTTTGTGTTCATTTGACAGTCTCATTTAGATTTTCGGAGGTAAAAGAGCAACATAGAGTGTGTAATGGAGCCGATGTGTGTAGGAATAGTGACAGGGGCGTGGTGGACCTCGGAACCCCTCGTCAATCTGCACTGTGTAAACAGTGGTTATTCCGGATCAACCACTTTGTCAACAACAGAGAAGCACAGAGGATTGTGTCATGAAAGCGTGTGCAGTACTACCCTATTTAGAAGTAGTGAAAAGATACGCAAGCGCAGTATATCAATACATGTTGTAGTATCATCCAATTGACAAGAAATGAAGATGATATTAATAACTTACGATATTCCAAAAAACAACACGAACATACCAATATGGCATCATTATCCAAACTAAAATTCCATAAAACCAGGGCAATATATGAACAGAAGAAAGATTTACACGGAGACTCCTGAAAAAGTAAAAGGAGAATAAGACCAAGTGTTCCGGAAGAGTATGCGTCTTATGTTTCATCGATGGTTCCCGCCATGTAAACCTTGGTCAATCCAATAAAGTAATATCACGTTCTCAAATGAGAATAAGGTAAAGAACAACGGAACCAACAGGCAAACTAACGAGCATCAAATACTTCCAGCTTCATGTCACACAAAGAAATAGAATATTTCTCAATGAGATTACGTTGGCGACCAAGGTACTTCCCCCTAATTTTCATCAACTTGTATCATTTTCAGCGTTGTGTAACAATCAACCGGTTGTGTTGAAAATGCCTTTTTATAAAAAGACTCCATTTGTAAATAAAATGGATGAAAGTATCAAGCGTCTGTTTCAAATGTGTTTCTATTCAAGCAGTGCATGTAAAAATATAAAAAGATGCATCAGCGAAATTTTAATTTGCCCCGTTTACAGTTTGTGACTGACAATATCGGTGTTACATCTACATAAATAGCTATATAGAACGACTTTATATTTGTGCATTGTAAACAGATCATACATTTGGAGAAATAGGAATATTTTTTTATTTGACATATAACTGAATTGACACAACACAAATGGCCCCTTTAAATTTGTACATTGTTAAAACATGCCGTTATAGTCGTTGTCTTATCAATTGTACAATTTACGATATCATACACCTCTCCCGAACAAACAATGCACTAACTGCTAATAATACCACTTCCCAAACAGTCTGTCGAATAAATAATTGTTGATTACCAAAGCATGAGCCCTTTGATGTGATATATCATATGTGCATATCTTTACCTATTTGGTATACCCCATTAGATAGGTAGGGGGCCGGACCTTATGAACAGCCGTAAAACAATACATATGCACTTTGCCCGTTGAACCGATAAATGACGTGCATGTATTTAGCTACTGTAATATACCTGACTAATATCTGCAGGTCTGTTACTGACCTGTAAGTTCAGAAAAGGGTTATCTCTTTTGTCCAACCACGCCAGCATGTCTGAACGCTAAATTAATAAGGTAATGTACATCTATATCCACGAGTTTTTCATTGCCGACCTATGGTGCCAAGTGCCTCTTAGAATGATTGTTTTGAATGGGGTAGGTGATATCACTATTCTGAGGATTTTAGACGGTTTTAGACCCGTAATCAGATGATAACGCCTTGGTAGACATTTCTATCAAATAACCCCGCTAATTAAACACAATGGAACCGGTGGAAATAGATTATTTAAACAAAAAACAAACAAAAAAAAAACAAAAAACAAAAAATCAAAAACAGCGCATCGTGCAACCTTCATTGTGTATTCATGATAGTATTTTGGTGTTTACTTCGCAAATCTATATTCTGAGATGCTGTTGCAAATTTCCCCAGAAAGAAATACAAATGTCGGAACAAAATCCCGATATGAAAGGTTTCTTTTATGGAGGAAATCTCTGATTTTAACAGCTAACAAGAACTTCTGAAAACTGAGGCTTGGATAATAAAACTGAAACGTTCATCAAGCAGTTGCGGACTGGAAATCAGTAAGGAGGCGTAATGATGGTGCACATTTCTCCACAACACTCGGAATTGATACGTCGAACACGCAAGGGACATGACCTAATTTAGTGTTATTGCTGAAGCGAAATTTAATAGTTTTCCAACTCGATTTCATAAAAATATTCACCCAACAAAATGAAGGCAATTCAAAAACACATTTTCAGCAAATTCAGCTGAGCATGAGAGACTGTTTTGTTCTCAATAAAAATACCTTTCAACAAACCGATTGTTTTGAAATTGTCCTTTCATTAACGCTAATGATCAATTGTCTTTGGAATCGTGACGGGAGACTTAAAGCATGTTTTCCCAAGCAAACACGAAACGAACTCATTGTGTACACACGGGGATGGCCCATGTCATGCTTCAGATTGAAACGATATGCAGAGAAATGACTCTCACTGATGTTGTTTGTATAAAGGTCGCGTGTACTTTTTATAATCCATATAATTTAAGACGTGTTCTTTTAATGAAAGTCACGTAAAACGGACTGAAATATCTGCAGGTCCAATATCTAGTTAACATGGACAAGTCGGAAGAGGGAGATAATCTGGAAATAGATATATATGAGACGATGTTGAACCACCACAGACATCATGATGTGCTACTTCTCTAGATCGTCAGGTATAACACTGCTGACGATAAATGTTGTAAAAGTCATTTCTATCGCGGAACACGATAGCTTTGTGGCAATATTGAACACTTGGAACATCAAAGCGCCCGGATGAATTTAACACGCTCTCGGCAAGGGAACCATCTTTCTGTTCCGACATTACTCAAAATTATTTCCTTTACAAAGCACGGTTAGCTTGCATTACAGAGTATTTCTACTTTTGTTGGAATTTAATTTGCCATTTTAAAGCTATTTGAAATAATAAATTAAAAACAACAGCAGAAAACTAGACTTCTGAATTATAATTATCTTAAAACAGATACACGGTAGTTACCGGTTTAATTTAGTTGTGAGTGAGTTGAAACGAATCTGTACGTTACGTGCGGTGAAGAAAGTATGGCGTTACACTGTTGCGTGCTAATATCGTCAGATCCTCCCAGAGGCTGTTGCGGAAACAAGTTTTTAAGAATTTATTTGAATATTGGAAAAGGAATGGAAACTTTTAAAAAATAATATTTTACTAGCATTGACTGTTATCGTCACGGGATATGAGGAAAAGTATAATGTTGAAATTTAAATCGATAGACGGCAGGCTTATGAAATATTGAAACGATGGTGTAATTTTCGAGATATCTCACGAGGTTATGGATAAATGAAATGTAACAATCCCACACGAGGTTACCGAGAAAAAAAAACTGCCATTTTCAATCCAATCACCTGCTATTTTCAAAGTTTCAAGAATGTCAGCAAACCATTAGAGGGAGGAAATGAATGATAAAATCTGTAGACAGAAGCAAGCTCAGAAGAAAACGATGCTGCTACCTTCAGTCGTATTTTATATTCAGGCTAAACAATGATTCTGGCTTTAAGTTAAATAAACAACATTTCCATCAACTAGACGGTTTAAGAAAAACCCTTTGTTTGAATATTTCATTCAAATTCTCCGATTATGTAATAGATACATCTACAGTAGTCTGAACTGCTATGTGTTAGAACAATTTTCACAGATTTGTTCTACACAGTGTTAAACTGAAACCTTGTTTAGAGAGAAAATTGAATTATCAGAAGTGTAAACAAGCGCAATGACAGGTTGTATTTGTTACAATCAGCACGGTAGAGAACGCTAACTATTTTACAGGAAGCGTCTTTTCTAAGTCTTGATCGAATACCAATACACGTCAATGAACGTGCATATCACAACAAACAGACAACGGGTGTGTTCTGTAACCATAGCCTTATAACAAGACAAGAGCGCGTGCCTGGGAAATCCATATCGCACATAGGGGAGGTATGTAGAATTGAAATAGCATTTTGTGTATGTTACGGTCCACAGCATTTCAACCAAGCTCAACCGTCCCCTGTTTTCCAGCGCAAGCCGGGAACCTAACTAATCGTCGAGGTGGGTCATAGGACTGATCCGTCAGTCTAGAAAAAAAATCAGTTTTTTGTCTTTTATTTATTTTTAGTATAATAACTTTGGTTTTGAAAGATTCAACTTCAATTGTAGCCAATAAAAGTTCCGGAGTGGACCGGTATTGAGACAAATGTTTAATACAAATTCAGAGCTGATTAGTATAGGTCAGTTAACTTTGAGCAATAGCACGTGACTCACTCATCCATGTGTGCTGCGCGCTATCAATGAAAGATTCCTTGTTGATTTGCTCAGAAAGTTTTGAAATACATCAACGGCTTTACAGGGTTTTCCTTTGGGAGACCTAGAATTAACTGTTAGTCTTCGATTGTATCCCATCAATTTAACCTGCCTCACAGATAAACCCGACATCATAGTTCACACACGCTCATACCAATATCACGCCGTACTCGTCCATAAAAACGTAATTCATGAAATTTAAAATAGACCCAAAGGCAACATTAAACCGATCCAGAGTGTGCCCCCGAAACACACAAGTCATCAGTCTGAACCTCAGAACGTCATTCAGATGGAATCGATCGAACGTCTTCAACAAAACAGAAACAAACGGGTCTGTATGCGGACTTACTTTCCGGAAGGGTTTGGAGGCAAGTCAATCCAATTTCATGCAAAGTCAACATATTAAGCTATAAATAGGAAAGCGAGGTAGATAAATCTAGGGTTTTACAAGTGTTGGTGAGGGTTTATATATACACCAAACCAAAACAGCTGTTTACAACCCAATGAACGGACTAAAAACTTGTGAAAATGCACGCAATCCTCAGCATGCAGACACACATTTAATAACTGTGATGAAAAATTGCTTTGAAGACGGGATGAGGCCAAGTAGACACAAACGTCACTCACTAATTTTCACACGTTTTGAAATAGGAAAGTCGTGCCTAAGTTCTTTGACAATGATTTATACGAATATGCATATTACCATAATTATTGCACAAAGCCTATATTGTTAATACACGGTCATAATTCCTGTTCGTAGTCGTTCAGTCTCAATGAGGTCGTTCTCGATCTTTGTTCCTGTAGGTACAGTTGGTATTTAAACTGCATGTCTGAAGATTTTTTCTGTTATACAGATAACTTGAGAAAACTGGAGCTAGATAATCGTCGGCTATAATCTAGCGATTTCAATGAAGCTGTCACTTGACTGCACGAATTCTGACTTATAACGGGCGCCTGTATGGTGAGAGAGGCACCTTATTCCGTGGGGGAGGGGGATCAGAGAATGTAGGGAACCGTAACATAAAAAGAATTCTAGTCGTCGGTAATCGGTCCGACTAGAGATTTAGGAGGTAGATAAACTTCAACATAGAATTTGCTACATAGAAATCTGTCTTAGAACTCGGGTTTTAAAGATGGTCTGGAACCAGTAAGAAGCTTGGTTTATATTGCTGCTGGAAAAACCAACACAAAAGGATCTTTTAATGATGAGAATAGCTGCAAATAACTTTGTCGGGAGTAATTAGCATTGAGGTATGTGATGGAGTAGTCACATCCTCCTCCACCGCGAGCCATTAAACTTGAACACTAGAGTAGTCTGCCCTCTCAAGAATACAAGCGTCAGAACGATCTTAAACACAAACGAGAATTAGACTCACAATGTTGACACAAGTATGAGAAATGATTGTATCTAGTGCACGGATGAGCATAAGCTAAAACGTAATTTGTGCATGTATAACTTATAAAAAAATCCCAGTAATCTACGCAGAATAATGGATTAATAATTCTGTTATTTTGTATTTAACAAACTTCTTTTTTCATCTTGTGTGTGTCAGAGTGAGAATTCCCTCGCCAACTTGCAGGAACTTAACATCCAAGAGTGCAGAGTAATTCAATGTACTTGAATGCTATGAACAGAACTAGTCCTGGCGTCGTAAAAATATAGAATGTATTGCTATTCCCATACTCTATAACGGACACCAACGTTCAAAAAGGTCTGATCATCACATTTAAGCAAGAATCATGCTGTATTTCAGGACATGATATTTCGCTTGATAGAGTATGATTTCCTTTTCCTCATGAATCTCTTAACAATGTTTGATGATAGTTTCGAGCACGTGCATTTTTTGTTAACAATATGTAACAAATACACGCGATACTGTAGTAAGCTGTAAGTACTTTTACAAACAGTGACTGCGGCCAGAGCATGTGCGAACCACGCCTGGGTCTCAAACGAGGTGTGAACAACTCTAATAAGTTCATACAGGTGCTTTATGTGAGTCGAATTAAACCTGAAGAGTAGGCGAGGATGTCCGGTAACATACACTGACACACCGACACAAATCATGATAGGGACGGAGCAAGACTACAATTACCATATGGGGTCTCTAATCAAACCAACGCTTCCTCCTTGCGCTAGGCTGTTGTACCTCAATAACCATTATTCCCTAATTCAATTAGTTTGAGAGGTTAAACTACCTTTATCTTTCAAACTTGAATTCTTTCGTTTCCTCTTGTTGGAAACACCAGGTACGCTGGCACATGATTAAGTGGTGAGTATGGCATATCAAACCTGTGGCCGAGTTTTCACTTGATTAAGAAAGCATAATTGCATGACATAATACAAAGATATTTTATTTCCCAGTTTACTCTGAGTGTTTTAGACCCGATCTATTATCATGAAGATTTTTTATAATTCTTTTTTGAGCCGTGACCTGTACTTGAGTAGTGTGCTTGTGAGTGGTGCAAAGAGTAAATTCGGCAACACATAGACTATTGGTAAGTCTAGTGGATAATAGACACATGCATATCAGTGTATCGTACTCCTTACAAAGGTTCACTGAGGAAGCCAAATACCAAACCTTGCAGACTTTGATCTCAACTAAATTCATACTCTAGCTAAAGTGTTCCGGGCACTCACGATTTAATTCGTTAGATTGGCTTATCTCCCAAACGTAGTGTATTCTTGTATCCTCGTGAACTTTTGCAGAGGTTTAGTCAATGAAAATACCTTACTGAATCTGTAAATGGAAACTGTATGATAACTGGTATTGATTTATTTATATTTTGATTATCAACAAGAGTTCGAAACGACCGGAGTTCCGGACGGACGATAAAAGAGACCGGAGTTCCGGACTGACAACAAAAGAGTACTGGATGGCCGATCAGAGAAAAGACCGGAATTCCGTATGAACAGCCAAATAGATAGGATTTCCGTACAGACAACGAAAGAGATCGGAGCTTCGTATGGATAACGGAAGAATGGCAGAGAAAAAGACCGAAGTACCGTCCGGACAACGAAAGATACGGTGCATCCGTACAGACGGACATTCGTATAGACAACGACAGAGTGGTAGAGAAAAAGACCGTGCGGACAACGAAAGAGACAAGAGTTTCGTATAGACGATGAAAGAGTCATAAGAGAGAGAAAAAAAAGATACTGTAATAGTACTCCAGTTGATAAAGGGGAAGATTGTCACTCACAGACTACCTAATGCATAATAGATCTGAATGTACCAGTGGCAACAGATAAATGGAAATGGATTATATGTGTTTGAACCGTACCTTTAAATATATTGTGTTGTTCATTTGTGTTTCGAATAAAGATTTGATCACTGAAATGGACATGTCAACGTTTATGAATAGAATAATCAGACAGAATTCTTCAGTTTTTCATAATCTTAATTCTTATTATGGATAAAATAAACGTATAAGCTTCATAAACCAGATCGGCTACCACACCGAGGGTTTTTTTTACAGGTAGACCAGCGTCTGGTGGGTCTATGTTATGTAAACCTCGGACGGAGATAATCTTTCAGTCGCCAGTCTCTTAACAGGAACGGAATTAAAGTGGTGATAAAGATCTAGCAATTGTCCCAAACCCAGCCGACTTTTGTATTGTATTAAACACAGGACAATATGGCCCCGTGTGTGTAGCACACAGTCTACCTGAACAAAACGGGCCAACCTACCCCGGGTGTCCTATTCGACCAGTACAAACTGATATATTTATGGGTACATATATCAGTTATAAGATATAAAAACGTCTGTTGCTCTCTGGTATGTAGATGTCAGTCTATTAGGGTATTATAGTATGTAGGTACACACAATCACACCTTGCCTATATATATACATACATACACCATATGGTCTTTATTTCATTGTAGTAAAAACGCTTGATAGACATATTTTCAACAATCCTGAAAGATGTCCCATTTTGACGACGTGCAAGCAGTTATCTGAATGGCTCTTATCGTATATCACTAAGCAGAAACATTTAAATTTCGTTTATTTCCTGTTGGTGGTATTAAATATATTTACTTGTCCTTCGATGTGAAGTGTGTCATTCCTTGGTACAATTAAACAGGCTTTATAGGGACAATAAAGTATTATAGTTACCGTAGTTTTCAAAAAATCCCTGAGTCACTAACATTACAGTCATCCCCGAAGTATTGTAGTTGTATCAATCTGATTTTAACCCCATCACCACCCCGTTGTGTACATACTGAGTAGAAATACAGGTTGTATTGTTTGGTGATGAAGCTCTGCACTATGATACAGACATTAAATCCGTATTGCCTTCCCTTTGCTATATCGTGTAGAGCATTTTCGTTACTAGACCCTTTAGAGCCTTCCCTTTGCCAACCAAAAGGAGCCTTTCCTTTTTCAAACCCTAAATAGCATTCCCTTTTCCGAAACCCAAAGAGCCTTCCCTTTAGCGAACCCTAAATAGCATTCCCTTTCTCGAATCCCAAAGAGCTTTCCCTTTAGCGAACCCTAAATAGCATCCCCTTTTCCGAATCCCAAAGAGCCTTCCCTTTAGCGAACCCTAAATAGCATCCCCTTTTCCGAATCCCAAAGAGCCTTCCCTTTAGCGAACCCTAGATATCATTCCCTTTTCCGAATAGCAAAGAGCCTTCCCTTTAGCGAACCCTAAATAGCATTTCCTTTACCAAACCATATAGAGCGTTCCTTGTACAGAACCCTAAATAGTCTTTTCTTTACCAAACCCTACAGGGCCTTCCCTTTACCGAATCCTAAATAGCCTTTCCCAAACCCTATAGAGCCTTTCCTTTTTCAAAACTCACGAAGTAATAAGTATCCTTTCTGCAACAATAATACCGGATAAGAACATCCAACACTATTAAACCTTTAACAATACAGCGACTTCCAGCAGCTGTATCGCCGTAAGTCACCAGTTCATTTGTATTCGTACAGACACAAAGCCCGACTGGAGTTCTGTTACACTGTTGAACAGCTAATATGCTTACATCTTTTCATCGCTCAATCTCCCGAGGGCAATGAGGAAATACTTGACTATAAGAAATATCAGAAATAGTTTCCATGACAATGAGAAGTGGGAAGTGACAAGGAATGGCTTTCTTTCTGACAGAAACAAAACTTGTTCTTACTCTGACAATGTGGTTTACATGTACATTTTCTATTGAGATGTTAACAAATGCTCAGCGTGTTGTAAGGCGAATTGACGAGATCAGGGAAAGATGTCTCTTCCAGATCTTCATCATCATATCGACGTTCATGACAGACGTCCCCCCAATAGTAGCAGCACAATACAGGGTCTGGTGTACATGATAAAATTCACTTTCTCCAAGATAAACGTACCGCCCAAATACTTGAACAGAATATAAGTTGTACCGACTAAAAACAAATGAACTGCGGGGGAATTATCCGGTAATAGTCAAATGGAGAAAAAATCCCCGATAAATTCTACACAGCTCATTGAAGAAAACAGACAGACACAGACATGGGTGTTGGAACGAATACCTGGGGCAAGTCACAGGCCGACCCTATGTCTTACTACCAAGGGCACGCGTGAACTTTAACGCACACCTGTACAGTCACTGTCGGTAGGAAGACCGATTACACATACCAGGATGTCGAATGGCATGTTCTCTCCAACACCTCCGACTGGAGAGTATAAACATACAATAGCGTTACTGTTATATGACCGTCTTTTCCAAGCGGGTCAACAATTACGACCACGTGTTCACGAATGTTCCTTAAATGACGATCTTCCTCAACTCAATGTTTTCTTCTATATAAAATTAAAACCAAGAGAAAAATCGTATTTAACTTGTTTCCGGAGAAAATGTCATTATCAAACAGTCCTGTTATAATAGTTGGTCAAACAAACATCTAGATATCGTCTTCACCGCCAATCTTTTAAAAGCTTTAGGTGAAGTAAATAAAGGGATTCTAGAAATGATAAATATACTTTCAGTTTTTATCAACTCTGATTTCACGGCGATACGTTTGAATTCTGCATGAAAGGGTATAGTTTGTTTGTTTACACATAGTAGCATTACTAAGCTACCTTTATATGAGGTGATGAAAGAGTTGATCCCTTTACACACTCGACTCTTTAAACCACGGAGCATGACAAGCTTTAAAACACTATTTCATTAAGCAATTAGTGGCGCAAAACAAACTATAATGCTAATAGATAATTACCATTCTTACCATATTTATCTAGTTCCTGCCGAATTGGTGACTTATTTTGAATGACATTTTTGATGTGTTAAAGCCAAATTATATTTGAGGGACCACAGTTTCCAACACCGATATGACAGTGAGTTTTGTGTTGAAGTATGCCACTGCGATATTTTTAGTGGAAAGGGAGAACAAAGTTACCTGACTAGATGACGTCACACTAGTCCTTACTTTCTAAGATACTCAGATATTTTAACAGGTAAGAATTGTATCTAAATCCTTTAATCCAGACATAGTATACAAACATTTTAAAGACAGACAAACTTAGTAAACTTAGTTAAAGATAGAGAATTATTGAACGTGTTGTAACTGTGACTGTACCGAAGGTTAACAGTAGGGCACTATCGTATCAGTAATTATTGATGTAAAAACAAAAACTAAAAATTTGAAAACGCTGACGAAGGGAAATACACTTCTACAGTTGATAATACATTGTAAGTAACTTTTCTACTGCTTTCGTTTATCAGGTACTGTTTAAATGGATTTAGGGACAAAATATCACTTAATTTAATGTTTGGAACCAGATTGAATAGAATATAAGGGGGTTATTTGGTGATAATCTGATAAAAATAAGCATATCACCCATTCTGATGTTTTGCTTAAACAATCATTTGTCATCCGAGTGTCATTATGTTCAGCCTGTTAATACACGTTCCACTCAAACGTTCATTGGTTCAGTATACACAAGAAGGCAATAGGTTTAGTGTAGGAACATAATTACTTCAGGAAATTATCGTGGTCATTTTTCATTCGTACGGTCACGCACTTGAACATGAATCTTTGCCATGCTGTCGGCCTGTGTGTCTAGGATTCCAGTAAACTGTGTGACATATTACACCATCATCTTACACATTAATCTTCAGCTTGCATAACTACTGTATTTATCGACCTAGCAGTGACACGTTATCACCATAGTTTTTACAGAAAATTTACATCTAGAATGACAACAAAACGTGTAACATTGACTGCCAGCAGGTACATTGTTTAAGAATTTAACAAAGTGACACATCCAGTTAATTTCGAACGGAATATTATACTGTTATAATGTTATCCCCTATATTTGATATATGTTTAAGTAAACCTCCCTTCTAATCACATGAGTTAATATAAGCTGTGAGCTTGTGTTAAATCGTTGGAAATTATTATAAATACTATTGTTTAGATTACCTCAATACAAAGTATACTATTGCTATTGAAAAAAAATAGATAAATACACGATACTGACCTGTCAACACTATTAATCAGAATATTACGATGCTCTCAATGGCGTGATCATAGCTATATACGTATTGTTTTATCGCGGCAGAGAAAATTTATTAAATAGTAATGACCACTGATCATCAGCCGTCATTTAGGTCTCAGAATATCACTGATGACTTGTCTGGTTCCATGAAATATCTGCGATGTTCTGCTGTATCTAGTTAGTTCAGTGAATTGTGACATTCACTTGTATGGAATTTGTGCAATGTCCATGTATGGCGTTTACAGCTTAATTCCGGATTTCATGTGTTTATTAAGCTTTGTTGACACAGTGGTATTACAAATGTCTATATTTGTATAAGTACACCAAACGTTCATCGTTTTCGTGTTTGATAAAGTTCTCCCAAGCTGCGAACAGTGCACTTATCCTGACCCGGATTGTGTTTAGAATGTATATTTTATGTTATTTTTCTATATTTTATGTGTTACTGGGTAGGGTTCCTTCACGGGTCGCCGGTTATCGCGTTCTACCATCTAACGAACGCAGCATAAATCCAAACATCGGTTCCACAAGAATATTAAATCTAAAATGTATAGTGGCACTAAAGAACTAAACAAGCGTTGATACATTTCTATAAAAAAAAACTGATCTTCGGAAGAAAACTATCTTCATGGTCCAATCACATTCGTATGATGATAACAAAACTGACTATAAATCACAAGCAAATCTTGCAACAGGTGAACCGTGTCTCACGTGCTGTGAAAAGTTTCTATGACGTCATGCTTCAGTGATTGGAGTTACGTCAGTTGATAAGATGACACGTGGTATCGCAATGAATTACAATGGATGTTTTACAAATTACACATGAATGGTTTGTCTTCATACCTTAGATAGCATCGCCTATTTACATATTCATGATGTCATATATTACAAGTTATGGTCTGATGAACACATAAAGATTTATAAGAAAACGTCAACAGTATTGACATCTTATTCAATGTCTGTTTCTTTGATTGCTACCGTTGGGAACAGAAAACGGTCGATAATTGTTGTGATATAAGGGCCAATTATCTGTCTGAAAAGGACAACCTCTCCTTAAATATGTTTAGAGATACGTAATCAAAGGTGTCCCATTTCCTGTCGGGGACAATTACCTGCAATTTGGCGATGTAATAAGGTTGATATATGGATTTCATCCCGCGATAAAAATTGCAAATTGCTGCATTCAAAATCTATTTGCATACTAACTTCCGGCGTTAAATAATTTAGTTTTCGAATTGAATCGGTATAAATATTACGGTAGCGAAGAAATAACACTTTTAGTATTCAAAATTTGAAATAAAAGCGATTTTGAAATTCCGCTTTTAATGTGTTGATACAAGTATTGACGTGGTTGTTTACAAATCTGGTGACACATAAAATCCTCTTTAGATGATGCAGTTTGTTCTCGACGCGACACCAAGTTGACTACTGTCGCGCAATAATTGGCCGGCTTGGTGACAAAGAGTTACAGTCAATGTAGCATGTTTAGATACAAACACACTCGAAAACCATTTACAGTGATATGCATAAGTTTAAACATTACAGTTAGCTTATCTGCTGGAGAGCAGCCACGTCATTCTGTCCAGGGATAAGCTGACTAATTCGGGAGACTTGGTCATGGGATTCCTAATCGTCCCCGTCACTACTAGACATCAACCACGTGCAAGGACATGACGGCCATTGATCGCAACCAACTTCATACATCGAGAAGTGACTGTAACTACCCAGGGTACCTAGAAACACCAAGTGTCGCCTGGTATCGGCGGTATGCGACAGTGACAGGAGTTAAAACAGCTGTGACAAAGAGGAAAAGTCCGTGAAGGACTCAATACCTTCTGTTATCGCCGGATGGTGGCGACTCAGACCACTACAGCAGAAAACATATAAAATAGGATTGATTCGCGCCAGCTAACAATTGCTGTGTAAGAACGCAGAATAAGTCTTCTTGCATTGTTCTCTAAACCAGTAATAACGAAATCCTACCACTTACACAATAAAAGTAGATTGAATACAGCAATGTACCAGATTCTAATACCAATGTCTAAGGATGCTAAATTCATCCCTGGTTCCTTATTTATAAAGCAATAAAACACCAATCAGAACCTAGGAGAGTTGGCTTGTTAAAGGTATCCTCCTTACTATTATACAAGTGTAATTAATTTTATTTGAATTTGTTTAATATGCCTTTAAATTCCTCAGGTATTGCAAAAGAGCATCAAAACCATCGGATTTAATCTATTTTGAGATAAAGCCTTCATTTATGTGATAGTTCTCAGAAGCTAGCAATCTTAATTGCCAAGCGATAAAAGTTAGAATCAAACAACAGAATAAATACTCAAACATTGTAATACTCGCACTTCGTATAGTGGTAAACTATACATGGACGTATGCAGCTTGTATTTGTCTGCGTTTCAATCCATTTTTTTCATATTTCGAATTTTTTCATTGAATTTCCTTTGATTTTTTTTAACCAATTCCAAAAACACAAATAGGAAAAATGTAATGTTGCCGTGAAAAATATCCATAATGAAAATGATAGTTCCTAGTAAAATTACACAAAAATATACAAAACCTCAAAGCACATTATAACGCCTTACATCAACCGAGGACCTAACCTAACATACAGTTATATTGTAGCTATCCAACATGCTAATGGTGTCCATTCTGTCACTCGTTCTCATATGACGCTGTCTATTGCGAGAGTGGTAACCCCCGTAAGATATTTGGCCTGCTGCAAAGATGAACAGTGTTCTTTAATTTTGGTGTTTTTTTTATAATTTAGAATCCTTGTTCGTTCTGTCTTTGATGGTACTTTTCCGTTAGAATCATGCCCCAGCTTCACAAATCTTCTTTAACGTGAGGAAAGCTGAACTACCATAAAATGTAACGTCGGTTAAGGAAGGACTTAAGATTTAAGAAAAAAACTTCCTTAACTTATGCAATGCTATCCTATGCGGAACTTCAAGTTCAAAAATCATTAAGTTAAGAAAGTTTATGAAACTGTGAAAAGTCTATGTAATTTACGAGAGTAAACACGATACCCATTAATGTACACTATCATCGTACATTATACAATTCGTGTTTACATAGTGCCAGTCATTGTACTCCGGTACAAATCGCAAAGACAAACACTCCTTACAAAATTCCTTCGGGAATGGAAGTTATTGATATGCAGGGCGAGCTCACGGACAAGAAATATCTATTTCTGTGTGTTTTTAATAGTTAGTTTTCGCAAGTATGAAATATTCCCCGGGTAACGAGAGGTGGCATGGCCTACTAGTCGCTAATGCATTACTCTCAAGGCTAAGTGCTTTCATTATTCAAAACTCTATCAACAAAATACTCTCTATGTGCTTTCATGTGAAACGCTTTTTTAAGAGTGAAAAAAACTGAGAATAATTTTCAGATATGAAAGCTGTACGAGTACATTTAAGCAGACGGACAAACATAGACATTATTAAACACATTAAATGCACATAAATATCACATTTTCATATGAAAATTGGAAACATGTGTTCGCAAGCTAATGGCTGCAAAGAGACACATATAACAGTACTGGAGGCGTAGATAAACGAAGAAACGATTGTAGTGAATAAACGAGATTTCTTACACAAATATTCATCTGTGATGAGAGGGGGAACTGCCGATGTAACGGCGATATCTCACACGAAATCCGTATAATGGGTTAAAATGCATAGCATACTTCACAAGTTTGTCATTATACTATAGCTGATAATATTACCGTAATACCACCATACTTCTGCTTCGGTACCGTATTCTTATAAATAAACACAAACACAAATCTATCATCGTACTACGATTCTCAAAATAATATCTTGCAATTTTGTACACCGGAAATAACCTCAGTTACATTGAAATACTAAAACAAAAATTGATGCTTTAGTAACAGTTCCATTTAATCGCCGTATTTATTACAATAGTTGTTTTTCCGCGGTGGACGCGTGTGATATGAATTATTGTGACGTAGCTTTAGATACGAAAATGACGTCACGCACACTTGCAGATGGCATTGTGGTGTTACAATGGGAAGCCGCGGTTTTAGAGTCAATATCACTTAATTTTCACGTGGAAATGTCCATTTTCTGAACATGTTGCCTCCATATTCGATCGTGATAAAGTGAAATAAAATTAGCTTCAATATGATATACAATTTATTAATCTCATCAAATTAATTTTTCATTTAAGCTCGCCTAAATATTTTTAGACTCGTTCCACATTTAACATATCAAAATGGGAACTCAAAAATCTCTGAATAAAACGCTGTATTTGTGCCAATCAATGTAGCACTCCCTTGCCCAGAATTACATAACTATAGCTGAAGAAAAATTAAATCTGTTGATTAAAATGTTTAAAAATACAGATCCTTGGAATGTCATCATCAATATTGTAGTGTATGAGCCCTCAAGGATTTCAATAAAACTTAAACGTTTAATACGTGACAACCAACAACACATCGATCATAGGATAATTTAATAAGACTATCTTGTTTTTTTATTATTAATTTCTTTGTTGTAGATTTTGTTGTAGCAAGACACTAGCACAGAACGATACAATCTGAAGTATGTTTATAGGGGGGGGGGGGTTTATTGATTTAGGATTTTTTACACCTGATTAACTACCCTGGTACCTCCCCGTTAAACCTCCATGTCTGTGTTTATACACTGTCTTTGCTTGGACAGTTTTAATTGTGATTTTCCAGTTATTTAAATAGTGATTTCACACTGTGTGAGCTTTACATGGTGTTTAGAGCTTAGCTGAAATCAGCGTTCCCTTGGTTTTAAATGCTAACCTCTCTCCATCTGTGTGAAGTTAAAAAGCTAGTTTAGTCGGCACGTCAACAAGTCACAGTGGCTCAATGCAGTTACAACACTGCTAAGGATAATATCAAGTGTATTCATAGCATTATAATGGACACATCAGATGCACTAATAGGATAGTATGAAAGACATATCGAATGCATATTTATAACATTATAATGTACACATCCAGTGCTCAGCCCTACATTGTAAGGGACACAGTTACACATAGCACTGTAATGTCACGGCATCGAAACGATATACATATGAATATATCTAATTGGCATGCTTCACTTTTACACTTATTTATGAATGCGAGTCATTCTGGACATCAATTATGTAACATCTATTCAAAATGTTTTGAATATAATGATTCTCAATACTACAACATAAACATTAGTCGGTAGTTAGTCTAATGTAGTTTGCCTCAGTTTGTTCTGCAGTAATTCAAACAGTGACGTCATCATAAAATTGATATGATAATGGAGATCTTGAAATAACTACGTTTTCTTAAGGGACTTCAACATACACATCATCAACCATCGTTCAAAAATGGGATTATGAGTTATACAAAAATAGGATTATGAGTAATACAAAAATGGGGCGAAACGCAATTACGTTGAGAAATGGAAAAAGTCAGGACAACGTTATTGCAGGCCGACTGTATAGAACTGTTATAAGACAGGAATATCATTGGAGAGTGTAAATAACGCTTCCTCTGGAACCAGCAGACGAACATGGGGAGACAATGTATGGTTCCAGTCTAACCCAAGCCCTTTAGTACTGACCTAAGCTCTATCTAGGCACCGGGGATGCCCTCCAATCTCATTATGTAACCCTTACGTTACAGAAACCATTTCCCGAGATAAGAATTTTGTCTCGGCCACAGAAAACATCTCACATAAATACACCAATTCTATCCTTCAATTATTACCGAGAATTGCACAGGACCTGAGCTATTATCCACTTCAAACAAATGGTCCAATGCCATGATCGTTTGGCTGTTGTGATCAACTCTCCAAGACTCGCTATCACAGTGACGGTTTTAGGCTGTTCCAAAATACCGTTCCACACAAGGAGATTTTTGGATTAGATATTCTCTTAAGAATAGCTGTCACAACAATTGCTTTTGGTTGATAAGATGACCTTAGGGTTTCTAAAAGAGGGGGGATGTACACTTTGACTGTTTGATTTAAATTAATAATGTCTGTTATACGACTGAACGACCAACGTTTGGCTGTAGAAAAGGCTGTAATGGGCATCTAGGATCATATCAGCCGACTAGTGTGGAGTCGGGCAGTCTGACCAGTGGGTAGTGAACTTGTAGGATGACAGCGCGAATTAGCGTGATGTTTGGTCCTTCGTCTGCTTCACTGACGAAAGGTATGTCCTTCCGTACAGACGACTGAAGTAGACGAGATAAGATGATAAGGAGATTCTGTATAAGAGCCTATAACAAGGGTTTCACAATAAAAAACACGTTTTTATTCAAGGTTGTTGATTTTATCACGTTTGATGTGCTTGATATCAATACAAAAATAGAAAACTCACAACGAGAAACATTTTGAAGTCGTGCAGATGGAAAAGATAAAAAAAACTAAATATTTACAAAAAAAAATCAATATTCGGCATTTTAAAACAAAACACTGATGAACCAACTGAAAAACCCTAACATACATATGATATATATTAGAAGGGAAATCTGGAGGAAAGAACACATGGAATTCAGTCAGAAAAAAAACTGATAATACATTTACCCCAAACAAATCTGAAAGGCAGGGGGCTTGAGATGGAAATGAATGGTTCTCATGACTATAACGACGGCAGGCACTTGACAAAGTGATCTGTGGCTGGATGGTTTCGGGCGTATATTAAGGATACACTTATTCACACTGTTTGATGCTCAGTATATCCATCACCAGGGTTCTCTGGCTTCGGAGGAGGCGCCAATATGAAGCCACTCCAGGATTCAGTCCAGTAGCTTGTGTATTTTAAAAAAAGGACATTTCGGTAAATATAATCCGTCTAGAAAGATTAAACTGGTTAAATGGAGCACTGGTATATTATCACAAGATGACAAACTCCGGATTCGGTATGCATGTATATATTATTGATCGGCCATTGTGTTACGGTAATGAATACAACGATATAAATTGTGTCAATGCACTATCAGAACACGGTAATTGTTTTATAGGGCTAATGTAATTGTCTCTGAATTTTCAATTTCCTTTCTTCAGCGAGTGAAACACTGATTGAAGAAATACCCTTCAAATATAGACTTACACAAACCTCGGGCGCCTAGAATATTGGTGCCCTTACCAAATGCGATGGGGATTTGGAAATCATCACCGGGGTCGTAACTGTAGAGATACGTACAGGGACTGTGTACACAGATTCAATTAGAAATGGTAATTCACGTGCACTATCGTGCAAAGCTTTAGCATGAAGCGGAGAGCTACTTTCAAATTATATAGATATGAACCAGGATTGTTTCTTAATGTTCCTTTACCATTACTATAGAGGAAAGAGACCTTCCAGGTCTAATCTAATAACTCTGTTTATCGCCAGGCCGAATTACATGTATCAATCGTGTGTGTGGAGAGGAGACTGGCAGGGCCTATTGGGAGACGGCAGAAAAGGGATATATGGAAAAAACAGCAGGATACCGGTTTAAACTTTATCTGACTATGAAGGCCTAGAAAACAGCCAATAGTTAGTGGGTGTATGCAGCGATACAAGTTTACATCACTCGCTGATAGCAGTTCAGTTTTCTGTTGCTTTAGATGTTAAGGGTAAAATGTCTTTAGTATTTTTGTGTCATTTCCGCTCGCAATGTGGTAAATAATGTTTAAATAATTACAGCTCTCAAAGGGAGAACTGTAGCATACAGTATGATAGCATATCATAAGTTTTTACAACGATAGTCAATGTTTTGCCTTACTTGCCCCCTACGTCATCAAGTTAACACATTCATGCTTGTGTATTTGATTTCTCTTCGCTCTAAATACTGTAATGAAGTTACACGATCATACCTACATATGTATGTTTACTGATACCAACTTTATATATGGCATTATAGGGTCGTTTGTTTGTTTGTGTATTTTAAAGGGCTGCTGTTATTCTCGTTTTCAGAAGACGTACAAACACATTTACTTGTTTTCAGGGGAAATCTTTGATTCAAAACATAGCCAGTTACATGTATCTACTAGAGACTGTATTTTGAAAACTCGTGTCTCCGTGACAGGAACATGACGTAGATATATGGCCCCAATACTCTCCTTTCGTGTCAACCAACCATTACCAAGACACTGAACATGAGTTACAAAGTGATGTATCAGGGGGTCACATCCGGGTATTTAATAAAAGTTTAGCTGACACCAGTTGACGACAAAGTCGTCGCTCGATGGCACCATGGTGAATCATTGCCTGTCCGAAACAAAAGAGGATATTGTGGTCAACATACTGAAAGTTAGATGACGATTCACATATGACAACACTCTCAAGAATTATCTACAAATGTAAGATGTCGTTTGTCATGAGGTAGTAAAAGTGCCATGTTTCCCCAGTAAATAACGCCAGGAGACAAATAACTTTGTTAACCATTTGTACGACATACTATTAACACTGAAACCACACATAAGTCTTCCCTGTGTGAAACACTGGCTACCGCTCTACTACTGTACTAGACATCAAAGGACGCCGCATATACCAGTACATCTGAATGGTGCAAAACACACACTCGTCAACCTTTCCTTAACCAAACGTCGCTGTCACCATGATCCCGTCATTGTCGGGGCCATAAAACAGCCACACTCAGGGTCAAAGGAAGGTTTTAACAAAGCGGTCTTATAGGGAACATGATCCGTGATACGCTCAATTACGTGCAGACAATATGTAACTTTTTTTTTCATTTTGTACACACTGATTACAACATATTGTTGCTGATCAACAGCTTAGAGAATTCGTAATCAAAGTATGTATGTAACATAAACAATGCCCGAAACAAAATCACATTCAAGAAACGTTTAATCCTGGGTTTTGTACATGCTTTCGTTTCTTACCCAAGTTATCAGTAGCTACACGGTGGAGTGTACTTGATATCTTACAGAAACTCGTGCAAACTATTTTTAAACGAGATGCTGGAACTCTTTGAATGTTATGAGATATGACCGCAACTACTTTACAAATGGGTGGAACATTTTATTTTCAACAGGATTCTGGCGTTTGATAAAATGAAGTTGCCATCTTGTGTGATGATTGTAGGTATCATGACTATCAGGGGAGTTTGAGGATCGAGTTTTGAGGAGAAGACATCACGTTATCTAGAACAGGCTGTCGGGAACTGCACGCAGAACTAGCTTGTAATTGACGTGTTTTCGTATATATTGTATCACAAATATTTATACAGGTCTACGTCTGAGATTCAAGGGAAATTCCCCCGTGGTATATTAACCCTCCCTGGATCACTGGACTCTAATAAGTCTGTTTGTAGTTGTTTGGCTGTCTTTCCCATTACGAGTGATTTTAAACATGTTAATGCGGAAAGTTATACTTGCGACATAGCCTACAGATGCTGCCAACCGGTGAAAGCCATGCCACATTTATGCTTTTTTCTGCACAAAACTCAGTGTGTGATCAATTTTTATGGGTTTCAAGAGAAGGAGTTTTTGCAGAGGAAATCTGTCGGTGTAAATATGAATAGTCATTTTGCCTGCTGAGTAAACCACATGATGCGTTGTTTCATTTTTAGCTCTTGTGTCCCGGTAATATAAACACGGATAATTAATAGAACTATTGACATATCTGGGGAATGCTGCCACTTTGTTTCTATAGCATGCAATGTCTATAATGTAGACCCAACGACTCCAGATAAAGTGGGAGAGTAATTGTACCTATCGTGCTGAGGAGTGATAGTATATACCATCTCATTTATATATTATACAAATGAGTTCCTTACCCAGCTATAAAGTCTTGTTATAATAGTAACAGCTACATAATAACGTCTGTTTCAAAAGCTTATAAACAGGCTCAATTACTTTAAAGCATAGTACTAAACCATTTTCATGATTTTTCTGGTGCTGTTGATTTATATATATGCGGATATGGTTGCGACAACTCTGAAGATCGTGAATTAATCAGTTGATGATACAGAAGGATATTACGTCCAATCATCAAACTGCATACAAATAACCCAAAACATGAAACGAAATGCAAGCATGTTTTCACAAGATAGTAAAACAAAGACTGCCCTTTCCATCTACGAAACACAGTGGTGTATACCATGCAAATACACAAATACTAAGCTTTAAATGCGTGAAATGAGATTATATCAATTATGTGCATTTATAATGACCATGATAACGAATTTCAGAAAATGAATAAGTTAATATTAAGAATTTTAGAATTTAAATATAATCAAGAAAGTACCAAGATGCCACCATAATCATAATCAAAACTCATATTCAAGAAAACTAGAGCAAAATATGAACAAAAGACAGATTTACACAGAGACTCCTGAAAAAGTACAAGGAGAATAAGACAAACCCTAACCCTTAAAGCGACAAGATAAGATCCAAGTGTTTTATGTGTGTGGTTTTTTTTTAATATCAAACTGAAATGACATTGGATTTAACATTGATCCCACGCATAGGTTGTGTACAGAATTATTCAGATTTGGAGTATACAACTGACCGACCACATTTTTGGCATGTTTATGACATTTGTTTCAATCGATCAGGGATCCATCGAGTTCTCAGCCAAGACAACGTTAAGTGATATAGGTGTTGTTTTAGTTTGTTTGCTTTGTTTTTTTTGTGGACCGATTCTTGACGAATTTAATCTTAGCTATCATGTAAGGTGTTAAGCAGTTAAACCTGACTTTTTACCTGCGTGTTATCTGATGACACTGAGCATACCTGTGTTGTCAGAAAGACCACATCTATCAGTGTTAGAGGACGGGGCGTCTTTATCTCACTTCATGGGATCCATGTTTTTAAACTACCCTCGATCTACTACCTCAGCAGGTCAAATAACCCCATCTCATTGATGGCAGTTTTTAGACGTCCGGTAAACAAAGCTTTTGTTTTAATATATAGACGTTATACTTAGAATACACTAAAACTGCTTTATACAAAAAAGTGTTGTATCAATATATGCAAACGTTAACGGTTGTTTCAAGAATGTGATGGAATTTCTCATAATGTACGTGAGCACGTGATTCACTTGACTGAAAGCATGGCAAGCTTACATTTGTAAAAACTGGTTAAACTCAGATATCATTTCTAAGACCTTCAACAAACTTTTTTTTTTCAAGTTTGTAAATACTTCATATCAAATAAACCTTAACAGATGTATTTAAGTTTTTTAATATTATTATTTATTTCAATATATATAAAACGTGACTCATCCATAGTGTGTACCATTTACCTAAATATTTTCACAGTAAGATGTTACACGCCAAGGTAGGTAAATGGCTGCTTCAATATTACAATTACAATCTACAGTTGGCGTGTACTTTTTACGTGTAGGTCTACCGTTTGAGATAAGCTGTAAGTTCTTACAGACAACGCGAGCGCCTCAGGAAAGATGTGCCGATTCGTTTGTTTTATATTTGAATATTTGTGTCGACAGAAAATAACAATTTTTGAAATACAACAGATATGCATAAAGTTTGCCCCGCGGCTACACTTTCCGTTTGATTTTAATGTGTATTGTATACAAAATGTTGTTTCGGCGATAAGTACAAAATTCAAAATTGATATTTCCCGATTAGAAAATAGCAAAAACAAGAGGCTAACTTGCCAAATTAACACGGAAACAAAAATTGCATACGGGGAATAGAGCAATATAGATTTTATTAATAAGATATGCATATTTTTGGTGTAAGTATTTTGAGGTTATGAGAGAGTCTCCAATCTTTATTTTTTTCGTGTTATCTTATTGTTTTTCCGAGACTTGACAATGTTTAAAATAACGAAGGTTTCATCTGCCGAACTCACCCTCTCAGTCAAATACGGCAACTTGTGTAAGAAAAGCATCACACGAGAACTAGGAGATCATATTGCCTCCACGCAGGCCTGTGAAGATGTTGTTACGTTTCTAATTCGTCTTAATACAGGCCTGATGATCACTTCTCTACTTTCTTATAGAATTGTTAGTGAATAGGATTGCTTCGGCGCTAAATCGGTGAGACAATTACGATAAAAATGTCGATAAACACATTCATACTGAAGTATTACACAGAAATTACATCAGCCATTACCGTTTATTCAAAAGCCTATTACGTCGACTTAAGCCCGGGATCGGAACGATACAAATTCATGATGGAATTCAGCTATCATTCAATCACCAATCTAGGAACAAAAGCGTAGGAAATCAATAAGAGACTGCTCCTATGTATTAATTATTGGTGGTTTTATCTTGGGGGCCACGACCATCAGAGGGAGAATTCTACATTTGCTAGAAGTCCATAATATTGTCGGATTCATGCCGTAATTAACTCGGTCTGTAGAATTTATACTTAGGGATTTATTGCATGCTTTCTGTTTATCAAACGCATCTCGGATTTAGCTGGAGCAGAATAAGATGGGCATTGCATGAAGAGAGGACCGTTGTGTAATAGGCGGTATGACGTAACAGATTACAGCATGTGAAACAAAAGTATCATATCTATTCGTTATCCGCAAAAACATTACGTTACATCCATTATCATCGGGATATTTAAGTTTAGAAAAATAATCCGAAACACTTTAAAATCATATTTTACTGTTGAACATGGCTGATGCTATCACAACATGCAATGCGTTATTTTCGAGGACAACGCTAGTTGACTCACAGCATGCCGACCAAATAACTGGCCAATTTGTTGTGATTTATAATGACAACATCAGCGCCATCTGGTGACGAACTAATGATTTAGAGATCTAGGGACGATAACTTTTGATACTATCATAGTGATATTTCAATATTATACATATCCAATCCCCGTATAAATGTCAACGTTGTAAATTATCTTGAATAGATTGGTATCTCTCTGTAGGACTTGCTTCAGAAAAATGATTGAACATATCGTTTCAGCACATAATGCATGGTTAGAGTTCTCATCTGATGTAAATGATAAGCAATGAAACGATTAGTGTGGTAACCTTACAGAGGATAGAAGTTAATGCCAGGGTATACCTGACATATATCTCGATTCCATTATTAATAAATTGTGAAACTTACTCTAGCGCATGTGTTGTTTAGTTAACAAAACTTAACCGCCGGAAGTTATTACAAATTCACTCAGAATAACCTGGTTATTATTTGTGATGATTGGTGTGGCGCATTTACAAACTTTACTAAACAGATTCCCATCACAAAGAAAATACTCATTTAGAGTCAATTAGAACGAAAGTATTTCAATATGGTTGCAGGCAATCGTCCATCAAACGCCCCGCTATCGTACTGAGGAAACAACCCCATTCAGCGTCGGTAGAATGTGTCTGATGAAGTCACTTATGTGTAAATATTTTCATACATACACCAAGCTAATTCTATAAAAGATAGAGCCGGACTATTTTTTGCTGCACTCGTGGCCCACGGCTCATCGCGCGGTGATTAGGCAGTGCCGTGTTACACATATCAAACGTATTATGTCAAGTCTATAGCTCATGTAGAGCTCTGCCGCTGTGATCCACCGTTTTACATCGCGAATCTACGTAATGACGTTTTGAGAAACTCTTTTACACGATAGTTCTCATGGCTCTTCTAATTTCAGAAGACGTCTTTTAAAACTTCAACCTTTGTAATGGTTTCGGTACATATTTTTATCAATCCGAGACGTAGACAAACGAGGTAAATAACTAGGGATATAGAATAATACCGTCAAGATAACTCCAACACGGGTTGAAAAAATATGCACCAAAAAATGTGTATTGCATCTTGCATATTCTCGGCAGTAAGAACCCAAAATCCCAGACGATATAAAATATATCAGCTTTGAATTTTTTTTTTTTTATTATTATTATTTGTTTGTGCATACTTTAACTTGAATATTAATGGATATTATAACTGAATAAATGACATTGACGTCTTAATATGACATTTATTATTACCACTTCATTTTGGAGACCATGAATCATCGTTTTTAATAAACTTCGTCTCAACACAGCTGTCTGTAATTGTAGGTATCGCGTTCGTCAGAGTTCCCGACTCGCTTTGATGTGATAAGTATATATTATATTTGAAATGAAACAACGCCATAGTGATCATTCCATGACCTCTGTCACTAGACAAGGTCATGCCCGAGTCACGGACAATACTGACCAAAGTCCAGGGAGGACAGCCGCTGGACATATTGATATGTGGGGGTCAAAGAGCTTGTTACTTTGACATGGCAGTGCCGACAGGTTGGTGTAGGATACATTTAAAACATAAGCCTCCCCGAAAGCGTGTATTGTTGTTACTGATGCAGTGCCCCCAACGATAACATTAACACGACATTGTAAGATAAGGACATCGTTAGCAAGTCTATTGTTACCCATCAATCAGACGGAGGGGTTCAATATATAATAGTGTTGTGAGAGTGAGAGGCAGCAGAGATTAATTAATCTCAATGTTTCTATCCGTTATCTCTCGATATCTCCATAAATAAGTCGTCCATTATTAACTCTCATTACGAGATTACCAGGTAATGAAAGATGGCTGATAAAACAAATAAACACTGAGATGTCAGTGCTCCAAATTAACAAACTATTGCTGTAACTATAAAACCTCGATGTGTTCACCCCTTGTCAAGGTGTTAGTCAGCACATCCAGAGCTAACACGGCTGCTAAGTTTTTAACTGTTTTTTTTATTATTATTGCTGTGTTTTTACATTTCTATCAAAACATATGTAACTACACTGATCATTTAAAATGTAATGTTATGATTGTTTACAAGAATCCTTTGGCAAGGGGCATTTCTGTTCTGTCTTCATTTCTGGTGCGTTTATTTTTTTTTATTACAGAATCATATATCTGTATTCGTAAATTTTGAAAAAAAATAACTGAAGTCTTCAACCAAGTTACTTTAAGCTGTTTCTTCTTTGTCTAAAATATTTTTGAAATGTCAGGAATTTTCTTATTTTTTTAACAACAAGACAGTCACCTAATCGGAAATACCTTACTGTTTAAAAAGTACAAATAGCGTGGAGGGAACGGAAATGAATACATCACAGATGTCAACTGTTACAGTATGATGTAGGGATTCTACTTTCTGTGAATGATTGCTGACGTTCATTTTGCCGATCAGGTACATAACATATCAAAATAATTTTCTTTGATCAGTGCCCTGAAAGTTAAAGAAGTCGAAATATCTAAAAAGAGGTACTTACACAAAACCTGTACTTAATAATTGAAAACTATTCAAATCGACACGAAAATATGTAACCGCGAATTTTAAAAAATCGAATATATTGACGTCATCAGGATGACGTGATTTTGCAACCAAGAGAAACACATTCTGCCTCTACTAAGGGTGTATACGTGATGTGTTCAATGGTTAATGTAATGGAATGCTGTGATAATTGTTACATGACAAGACAATGTGAGGTATATATATATGTGTGTCACATAGATATGCAATGTACTTATACATTTCTTAGATATACTTTTTCATGATTAATGAGGCTCTGAAGATTGTAAATTACCCATTGTTGTAAAAATACTTGAAAATTAAAAAAAAAATAAACACTTTTATTATTCAATTTTGTTTTCATACACAAAATACATGAACTTGGCAACAGCATCGGTAACTATTTCCGCATGATGTTTTAAACAATTGACCTTTTAAACTTGCAGGAGAAGCACTCCGTGACCTACCGGCCCCTGTAGTCTATAACCCTTAGAAGGGATTATTGACAGATGGCATCGAAATGTGCAACCGATTTCGTAAAGGAACGTTCAAATTTACACACATTTAACAGCTTAATGAGAAACTGATGGTCTCGGGAAAATTTTACATATATTGAAGCTATTGTACAGTTTTAGAATCATTCATAGATTTATATTGTTTCCAGAACCATCTTCCTGCTTGTTTGTAACTTGTAACATTAAACACAAACATGCCAGCAAGCGTTAGTTGAATACAAACAGATGTAGATGTACACCTGAAATATTATCAATAATATACACAGATTTCATAATAAAATACAAAAAAAATGTAACAATAATTCACATTTTTTTTTCTGTGTTATAAATGTTACATGTTCAACATTACAGGACATTAATCGGATTGCTTTTCAAATAAAAATTTTCTGAGATGATTTTTGTATAGAAATAAGAATATAATTTGAAAGAACAAGTTATATATACTTTCATACAAAATTTATTATTGACTGTCGCCTTAATTATTTCATCCTTCACAGTACCTCGCTTGAATTGAGGAAAAATATATCAATAATATTCAATTTATAATGTGTAATCGTAGAATGCAGAAGAGTGTAACACGTGACGATCAATTTGTATTGCTATATAATAGGACCGATTACATTTCTGTCATGTTTTTACGAAAAATTGAAATATGATTACTGAACTATATTTAAACGAAGTCCACGTGTTATAACTGTTTCTGTTTATCCAGTATATGTTGTATAAAATTTCGTAGTATTATAATAATAATGATATATAAAAATGATTGATTTCCACGACTATTTGATAATAAGACGATAAAATATTTGTTAAGCATAGTCTATCCCTTACCCACAACAGAAAAAAATTCTTTATTTTTTCACTTTATAAAAAAACATTAAAATATATTTCATTGATTTCCGTTTCTGCTTCAATGCAAATATTACAAACATACATTTGAAATGATAAGTTTGGCATAATTCCAAGTTTTTGAATTCCATACGAATGCCTGTCGTTCAGATCAGTACACGTGCGTGCATCTCACAGATACGTGCAATAATACATTAACAGGAAAGCAGTTTAATTTTGACAGCTCTTTGAATTTCTTTGAAGTTTTTATCTACGGCGTTTTCATAACTGAAAATAACTCCCTTGGGGTGTGTAAAAAATCTAACTATAAATTATAACCGACAACATTGCCTGACTGCATGAGAATGTGCACGTGATAAAAACTGCACGTGGGGAGATTTTGGACTTCATGGAAGTGTTCGCCGTAAACACATTGCATGACAGCACAGATTAAGCTATATCATTCTTTCGTTTGAAGTTATGAACTACTTGACAATTTAACAAGTACCTCTGACAGTCATTTTACCCATGTTGTGTTATTGTAATGAGGCATTAGTAGTGATAATGACGTATAATTAACTCACATCACGTGCAAAGCTTGTTAACATTGTACCCCTAATTACTGTAATGACATAACAGTGATAATTTTTTCTGAGTTACAAACACTCCTGATCGTTTGAAGTAAGTCCATAATTACTGTATAATTATGTAATAGATCACTACCACGGACTCCTTTACATGGGAAGTAAGAAAGCTCTTTTATCTACACGGTCAAATGTTAATTTATATGATTAAAACGCCAAAACCTATTATGCCTGGGTCCTTTCTACACCTGTCCAATAATGGTAGAAAATTTCTAATTGAGCCAGTTCCTCAATAGCATATGCCTTATATGAGAGAATTATCTCACGGAGATTACAATACAAATTTGCCTTAATTTGTTTTATGCATGTGCACACCTAATTAAAAATTATCAACGATCAGTCTTCAGAAAAGATATGACGTCAATTTAAGCAATGATAATTTTACTATAATATGCTAACCTCACGGGGGGGTTGTTTATGATGTTGCCAGGTCGATGCACATTTTGTGCTTTCACATTACCAGGAGTTCTCTTTTTTTTTTTAAATTGAAAATCACGTGTTATCAATTATCATATTATTGTACATACATCAAAAATAAAAAATAAAAGAAACTGGTCTGATATGTTCAGGAGTTTTAAAATCAAAATATCTTCTGTCAAAAGTAATCTTCAATGTCATGGAACTTTTAGTTATAATCAAAAAAAATATCCCACTCAAGTGAAAGTAATGAAAGCTATTTAGAAAATTCCATAATGTCGATTTAAATCTTAGGTTCAAAAGTTAATTGATAATAAAGAAACGAGAAATCCTTGGGTTGGAAATACTGACAATTACAAACGTCCTTTAAAATTATAGTTAACTGAAAAAGGTGAAATCGGACAACACTAGGCCTTGTTTCTTAAGGTATCATAAAAGACTCCACGAGGTTGACGATGTTATCATGACTTGTGCTGTTAGTAATTGTGGTAAAGGAGTGGATTCCGGTGAGCTATTCAACGTTTTGTAGCAAATCTATTGTTTATGAATGTGCTCGAGCTACATGGTTGGTCACCAATTTCCCCCAATTTACTAGCCTATTACAACGTGCATAATACGAATCGACACGAAATACATACCGGCTACAACGTCTGAAGGAAAGACTTTTAAAAACTAGTGTAAACTAATCGCGAACAGACTGAACTTAAAACAGCCTTATCAGGAGAGGGCATCTCTGGTTCTGTGGAGAGTAACACGTATTTATGTATATCACCGTCCCCGCGACACCAGTGACAGGACTAGCCTTAGTACCTGGGACCTGTGACCAGGGTCGCCATGTGCATTGGCTTAAAACGTATACAGTATAATATTGTAAATGGGTTATTTCTCTGGAGTATTGATTGTATATAATCATAGGACTACAAACTGTTACTATGTAGTTGATTTTACGTATATTTCATCTAGTACACAACTTTATAACATTGTAGCAAGTTCTGACAGCCAAGCCTTTAAGTTCTTCGACACAAAAATGTATATATAATTTTAGCCTGATTATACTATACCTCTCAGTACTGATAACGTGATTTAATCTACTAAGTTTTCTATTGTGTTGGTTTTGTTGGTCTTTTCATCCTCATACGGTGAAATACATACTTATTTAAGTTATATTCATTTCTATCGTACAATATTTATCATTTGAACAAATTTAAATGTAGGTCTTTATAGTTACGTAACCATAATTAAAAACAAACATTAAAAAGGAAGCTAGTTATCTTGGTGAAAAATCGCCATCTACAATTCGGAATTACCATCTCATCCGGTTGTTGTTTTTATCTCGATTTTTACAAAAGATGCCTTTCGCGGCTGAGATACATTCTGCCGCCTCAAAATAATTACATTCTGTTAATAAATGTCATAATAAAACGCGTAATTTATTTATTTGAATACGAAACTAAAAGTTTACGCCAGTAATATAATACTACACGTGTTTTTTCATATCGCAATCACCAAGCGTCTGTCGAATATTGACTTTTTGTGGCTTGACATAACATCGGGCAATGAAAGCGTTCTGAAGAGCTGTGTTTGTTCCAATTTTCACCAAGACACACTTTTCCATCTCTTTATCGATATCACAACACTAGCAGGATGTGTTGGAAGTTGGTATTATGTGAAAATTATCACAGCGCTGATAATTAAATTAGCGGTGTGGCGTCGGTGTATCGGGCAGGACGCAGGTTTTTTAGGCTCCTACAGGAACTTCTAAGCGCCACAGCTACTATAAATTGTGTCTAAGTTATGTTCACACCAAAGTCTTGATGGTGCGTACAATATAACTGACTGAGAATAAACGGAATATAATAAAACCTAGATAAAGGCGAGGTCTTACTTCTTCTGACGCAGCCACAAATATTCTTTCATTTTAACAAGTTGTTCTTTTTATATTTCTGGGTAATTCAGGACGAATAAGAATATATTATAACAAAAAAATTAAGAAAGAATAAAAAAAAAATACGAAGTGTTTCAAACCTGTATATGATTTTAAATACGTCGTGCAATATGTAGAATGTTTTATAGAAAAGAGCGAGAAAATGTTATCAACTTGTCTAATCTAGTAGGCTGTCATAACATTTAAAGTTCTTTAATTACATATATATAGTTAATATATCAATTGTCATTACACCTGTGTTTAATGATTAAGTGTTTTTCTTTGTGGTGATATTTCCCATGAAATTATGTTATTAGTGTAAGACCTCAAAGCTTTTTATATTTTCAATAGAATGGCCTTGTGTACAGGAACCGAAAGGTGCTCAAGTGATTGTACTCATCTAGACTCTTTGAACACATATAATGTGTTGGATATCTTACTAAAGTGGTAGAGACATGTCAATTAGACACCATTCTACCACTAACGATCATAGGTCCAGCCCCACGATATTGTTGAGACTCAGAGGCAACATCGCCAAGGTGGTCTACTCCAGCGTTTAAGTTATGTCCAACTTTATAATAATCATGTTTGCTATTGGTCTACTATACTGTTGTGTATCAAGGTTTAATTATTTTGTTCAAAGATCGATAGAGTGCCACATGAAATTATTGAAAAAAATGGAATACCATGGCAACAAAACTATAATTCAAACTAAAATTCCATGAAACAACGACAAAATTTTAACAAAAGAAAAAAAAACTGCATTAAGGACTTCTAGAAAATATAAACAGGATATCTTGGCCTTGCAATAGCCTTCAAAATATATCAAATATATTGATGTACAAAAATGGATGTCAATTTTCTTATATATAGAATATAACACCAACGTGAATTATCATAACAATATTTATTGGTTGTGATACCAGGTTATAGGAAATGTTACCTAGAATGATTAAATATCGAAATATCAAAAGAAATATGACAAAGATTGAGAAAGGGAGGCATTTTTGATTGTAAAAATTCAAATTTGAAGTTTAGATGACTGAGATCTTAGAATGTACTGAAATATAGTTTTGGTTTTTATTCAGTGAATTCGATAAGATTATTCTGTCAATGAAACAATGACAAATTTTACCAAGAAAACGAAAAAGATATTTCGAAACAATTGAAATAAATTGTCAATTCCATCCTAAATGGTTCTTTTTTTTACAGAATTATTCATTTGATTGATAAACACGTTGACATTTTCCTATATAAGGCTCGTAAATAATTTATAATCGTGTTATCTTTGTGCTTTCATAGCGTGGCACGAATCGATATTTCTATTGATATAATGTGTACGATTCCACACAGTATCTGTCATGTAAATTTCAGTTTTTCTCTCTGTAACTAAATGACCTGCTGATGAGTAGCATGTGTCTTGTCCTATACATACCTACCATATTATTTACTATTGATCAACACCTGTTTGTTTATCTATTATGTATATATAGGTATACTAAAAATTGCCAGTTTACTTACATTCCTATTCCACGTATATTTTTTTCAGTGTATAAAGATTAAATTGTTACTCAGGGAGTTAAATATTTAAGTTGTGTTATCTATTTATTTATTTTTTTCTTTCATGTCACCGATGAAATGTGAATCATTTAAAGATAGCGTGTAAATAAACGGAATGATACTAGTGAACTGCTACCAACCACAGGTAGGTTTGTAATTAGATACAGGTAAATGACCAGACTACACCTTGACCATGTGTATACTGTACATACATATCCCCATTTATTTTATAGGGGAAGGATAGGCTGAACTGAAGGAATGTTTCACGGAAGTCACAAAAACGGGTTAAAATACATTTGATACAAAATACCTTTGCAAGGTAGCCTGCGGTGTTGTTAAGTCGTCTTTAAGTCTATATAAACTGTGTGTTCAGTATGAAATCGGAGGCAAAGGATCTTCCTAGAGCTCTTTATCTACTGTTTACAATACACAATATCACTCACAGTGTAATATACCTATGTCAATATTGACTTAAACACATTTTACCGGTATCATATGTTGTGACCTAACAGTAAATAAACATTAGTTTATCACCTGAACCTGGCACGAATCCTGTTGCTCTTTTATTTCTTATGTTATGAGAGAGAGAGAGAAAAAAGCAAAAAAATGATACAACTTACCTGAACTTATTGTAAAGAATAAGCTTCCACATAGCACAGCCTGTAGAACACTTAGCCACATGGCTGATTCGTAAACACTAGTTTCGCTTTTGTAAATCCCAGTGTTTTTTCGTTACGTGTGTATATACATATATATATATAAATATATGTGACTTGCACCACGAGTGTATGTAGCCTGTCACACCATGCTTGTTGTCCGTTGTAGCGGCTTGAGTGTGCTCAGCGCTTTACTCTGCTCTACTGACTAGCGTACAGTGTTACAGCCCGGACCATAACGCCAATTCTCGACATTCTGATAACATCCTCGTCCGGTGATTGGTCGTTGAGTTTTACCTAATAAACTTCAACAGAGCCGTGTGTTTACTAATAATACAGCTACGGTTAGATGATTCTGATGCTAGGCAGAAAACACATCGCTTCAGTCATAGAGCTATTTGGTATATCTCAATCTGTCAAAATGCTGTTCATAATATCTCGGGTTAAACAAGTAAACATCGACAAAGAAATATTAATGTTATAGTTTGAAGCGGGTAAACGTTGACAAAGAGGCAGGTAAACATCGAGAAAAGCATAATAATGTTATAGTTTGAAGAAGGTTAACATCGACAGGAGATACTAATGTTATATTTTTAAGCTGGTAAACATCGACAAAGAAATACAAATGTTATACATGTAGTTTGAAGCAGGTAAACGTTATAGTTTGCGTTTTA
The DNA here is from genome assembly GCF_031769215.1 of Ylistrum balloti. Taxonomy (NCBI): domain Eukaryota; kingdom Metazoa; phylum Mollusca; class Bivalvia; order Pectinida; family Pectinidae; genus Ylistrum; species Ylistrum balloti. Next base: position 202,860 of record NW_026782497.1, read on the forward strand.
AGCAGGAAAACGGTGACAAAGAAGAGGTAAGCATCGATAAAGAAATACCATTGTTATTGTTTGTTGTTTATGAAGTTTTACGTCGACAAAGGAGAGCCAAAGTTATAGTTTTAAGCAGGTAATCGTTGACAAACACATACTAATGCTATATTAACTCGATACAAGTCCTTAACTTCATAATGACGATGATGAGAATAACACAAGGATAACTGAAGGTTTGTAAATAATTTATAAAAACAAATCTTGACTAGTACAAAATAAGCAAATCTGCAAAACATTCAAATATATTTGTGTAGAAATTTATATATATAATTAAAACAGCTATAAAATTGAGAGAATCACAATAATACTGATACAAATGTGTTTGGTAATCCATTCAATTTTCCAATTAACGATATCATACATAGTCTGTGTATCCTTGCACCAAACATTCAACTGAAAGGAAAAAGACATCGTGCTAGGAATGGTAGACCTAACCGGAAACAATTATAAAAAATTAACTTTATGATACTTACATATACAACTAAGTAGTGGTAGTAAAACAAAGATGCATTTCAAAACATGTATCATTATGAAAATTTGATTTTGAGGCAAATGAAATCTGCCTTAATTTAGTGTAATCACAGATCAAATCAGTGTTGGAAATAAGGATCTGGCACTGACACTATTAATACACATATTAAAGAAGTGATATGAATTGCTGATAAATTGTTGGTAAAGGTTTTGAAAATGATACGTGTTGTATGAAAGTGTGTTGTTGGAGAGAATATGGCGAAGAAGGATAGATGCATAAAAAAAGGTACAATGTTAAGTTAACGTGATGGTGTAGTAGTATTCGTAAATGGAAATGTGTTTTTCGAATGTTTCGAAATTGTACTGCCATAAAATGAGTGTAATTTTAGAGAAAATTGAAATGTGTGATTATTTTATATAATGAAGTTAAATAAATGTTAAATAGTGATATTTAAAAAGAGTATCGTCTGCAGATAGTGTTATATGACAGAAGTAAGTGAAATGTTTCACAGAATGTCGCCTGTGTGAGGCTTCAGAAAAGTACTGATCTGTTATACAATACATAATGCAAATTTACTACGTTAGAATAAAATACCGGACTGTTCTTTATTGAATTTGTACTGCAGGATGTAGTATAATGGATCACAATGTGTGATAAAATCTTGTTTTTGTAATAAAATGCTTCTGGGAAATAGAAAAAAGAAGGAAAACGTTGTCGAAAACAAGAAATACCAACCTGTAAACATAATCATAAATCAAACTCAAATTCAACAAAATCAGGGTAAATATGAACAAAGGAAAGATTTGCGAGAATACTTATGAACAGGTACAAGGAGAATAAGACCAAGTGTTCCGGAAGAGTAAGCATGATCGACTTCATCGATGACACTCACCATGTAAATCTTGACTAATCCAAGTAAATAATGCCACTGTCCCAAATGAGAACAAGGTAGAGAACAACGGAAACGACAGGTAACCTGTTTTGATAAGCTCTTCATAGTTTGGTTTCAGAAAGGGAAAATAGAATAGAAATACGGATGAGATGCCATTTACAAAGATATACCAATGTTACAGTGTGTGTTTAAGCAAGTAATCGTTGACACAGAAATAACAATGTTAAGCCTAGTGTTTTAAGCAAGACAACATTAACATAGAGATAACAATAATGTATTTCAAGCATGTAAAACATTGACAAAGAAATACCAATAGTAATCCCATTGTTCACAGGGAATATGACACTCATTTTAGAAACTATTTTCCCCTAGCAACTCTGTTACTTTTTCTGTGCGCTTATCTTTTCCATCTATAGGCAGGCGAGTGGTAACAGTCGCCAAAAATACCAATAGCATACAAAACGGTGCGGCCATAGTCTACATACATTGACAATTATTTGCACCATGAAATACCGAACGTTTTCCTGTTGTAATTGATGAAATGTGTAATCGATGCATAAATAAATGCGTCTGAGGGCTTGACATTGGATTGATTTGTACAGATCACTAGATAATATTGATATTAGAGCTGACCAGTACAGATCACTATATAATATTGATATTAGAATTGACCAGTACAGATCACTATATAATATTGATATTAGAATTGACCAGTTCAGATCACTATATAATATTGATATTAGAATAGACCAGTACAGATCGCTAGATAATATTGATATTAGAGCTGACCAGTAAAGATCACTAGATAATATTGATATTAGAATTGACCAGTACAGATCGCTAGATAATATTGATATTAGAATTGACCAGTACAGATCGCTAGATAATATTGATATTAGAATTGACCAGTACAGATCACTAGATAATATTGATATTAGAGCTGACCAGTAAAGATCACTAGATAATATTAATATTAGAGCTGACCAGTACAGATCACTAGATAATATTGATATTAGAGCTGACCAGTACAGATCGCTAGATAATATTGATATTAAAATTGACAAATACAGATCGCTATATAATATTGATATTAGAACTGACCAGTACATATCACTAGATAATATTGATATTAGAATTGACCAGTACAGATCGCTAGATAATATTGATATTAAAATTGACCAGTACAGATCGCGAGATAATGTCTATATAAGAACTGACCTCTACAGATCACTAGATAATAATGATATGAGAATTGACCAGTACAGATCGCTAGATAATATTGATAATAGAACTGACCAGTACAGATCGCTAGATAATATTGATATTAGAATTGAACTGTACAGCTAGCTGGATAATGTTGACTTTAGAAATGTTTTGACTTCAACATGATTTAACTGAAATCAAAGTCTAAAGTCCATCCCTGTATTATAAAAACTCTGTAGTGTTTAAAACGAAGCAATTTAGCACAACATTTGTGAGTAACAGCTCCATGATTATAGTTATGAGTTTGCATGGATGACTTTGTCAGCTAGGTAATGCTTTATTACATCACATACTGAAAGATTTATTTATTTTAAGTATGGTTACGATCATGCTAGTTTTATCTATTTATTTATTTACTTACTTATTCATCCATTCATTCATTCATTGAACGATCGTTTAGTATTTTTAAACAGCCCTGAGTATATATCAATCATCAACGTTCCATTTTGGAACTTTTATTTTCAATACCAACATTTCAATTGTTTTACTTTGCACACTACTATAACTCTTGACAACTAAAGAAACGCTCTCGTGCGTTAGAGAGTTTTCTTCCCCATGGAGGGAGAACTGCGATACAGAAATATGAATGCACCCACAAATATACGGACGACGAAATGAAAACAAATCATGTTTCTGGTTGTAAATATCATCGTCGAGTTCGGTAGTAGTCTTCCAACAGACTATAAACATATCTACATGTATGGAAGTAAACTGTGCCGCTCTCTTGGATTATTCGTGTTTGGTTTGATACTAGGCTGAATGTATTGAAGAGGTTATCCGGTCGCAAAGACTTTACATAGTCAATTTCACTTTCGGATATATTGATGACATCTTGGCTTTAAAAAAGATTCACACCCACAAGAATTGAGAAGTGAGTACACGACATACTTCTACATACAGGCCTTTACTTAGACATTATCATACAACATAACAAACAGTGACTGTTTCCCACCAAGCTGTGCCATAAACGGGAAGATTTCAATTTATTTTTGTGAAGTTTCCATTTCTTGATAGCAAATTCTCGCATCCCCTTATGATGTTTACATCTCGCAACTGATGACGGCAACTGACAGACTCACAACACACAGGGTTTCGAGAGATGCAGACAGATAAATATTATCAGGTCATTTTATGATCCTCATTATGATCTCATTGGGAAACATTCTACTCCTTGGTGTGATATGAATTCGAACATGTGTGATGCTCTTTGGTTTGCCTGGACCTGCTTGCTCAAAGCGTCGCTAGAGTTAACCTGCTGTTTGAGAAAATGTTCAAGTACAATGTAAACACAATTTGAACATTTTATTTCTTGAAAGCTGTAGATTTATTGTCATTATTGCCTCTGTGTCAATTCTCTTTGAAAGTTGTTTAACGCACCTTTAGATTTTGACATTTCTGTCTATCACTGTGGATTTTTCTCGGTATCCTCCTCAGGATAAAGGCTAGGCATTTAGCAACCTAGAAAGACGAAGTTGCAATTTTGTGATTTTGAATATGAAATGCTTTAGAATATGTGATTGCGGAATAAGTAATAAAATAAAGACAAAAAATAAACCTGTGTACATTCTTTGGTAACATTCACTAAATAGGCAATAAGCTCTCCTCTGTTTTCATGTTTGTTTCAGAAATTACAAATATGTTGGTCTCCGTATATTGTTTCCTGGGAATATGTTAATATTTGTTAGGAAGACAATGGAATATGAATGTTCATTAAACTGAAGTAGAGAAAAAATATTCAAATTACGTTAAATTGCATTCATTACATTACTTTTCCGTTTACATAACAATCGCCAAGTACTATTGTATATACTTTTTATCCTTGTTCATAAGCTGAGAACGTGATATTACTTAAGATTTACATCACGAAAGTCGGCGATATAATCAGAAATCTTGCCAAACATATCTCGATGTTTCTCTGTTCATAGTTTGCCCCTTTTTCCCTAGCTCTGCAATAGAGTAACGTTGATATTGTTTCTTCGCATGTTTGCTTTCTGCATTTAAAATTCAAGGGTTCAGCTGTACTGTACTTTTCACAGCTCTTGTTTTGATGATGTAGGAGACATTTGTTGATTATCGCCACGGTCTCATGGGAGATCTCGCGATTGCTAATCTCTAATGATGGCACTTTCAGGGAACATCACAAATATCAGATTGATTGCCCTAAGACGTACACATTATAAACTGCAATTTCTCTATTGTTCATCTATGGTATTTTCATTCCATTTTCTCTGAAAACGAGGGCGTATATTCTTTCACCGTGTCATGTAGACAAATTCTCATCTCAACTAGATTTCCCACGGGGAGAATTACCTGGTTGATCTTTAAAAGTAAAACAAATGGTGGAGAATTTTCCAGCTAAACTTTTCATCATTAATTCGCTGACATGTCGTAAAATGTGTGTAGCGAAGATCGCAATCCATTGCAAGAGCATGTCATAAATCGCCTGGAAATGTCGCCAATAGTTAATATTGTCGAGTTGGTAGTACTGCTGGGTGATCTTGAGTACAATTAAATAGCAATTGACTGGGATATAAAAGCAGATTACCGTCAATAAACCACACTGACGGGCTGCTACTCTGTCCCCTGACTACTCAGAAAACTCGCGAGAACGAGGCTGGTGAGAGTATGTCATCCACAATTAATGTTCACATCCGGTCATACTTAACACCACTTCGTCTTCAGAAACAATCAATATGATAAAAACTAATTGGTAAAACAAGCCTTCAGGTCAAATCACAATCAGTAGTGTCCTGAGTGACTATTACATGGTTTGTTTTTTCTGTTGTCACCAATAGTTTTCAAGATACTATATACAAACTTGCCATCCATATGTATCAGAAATGAGTTTTGTACATACGCGAGTACACACCTGAGTCACAATAGAATAAAAAAAATCTTAAAAATAATACTGATATAGTCGATATTTCTGAAGAGATAATTATCGAAAAATTCAAGATATGGAATTTTACTCGTATAAAACACAGATAACTACAGTATATATGTATTTTATATAGATGGCTTCGTACCAATCAGATAAATGAAAATCATTTTTCAAACAGACAAAACAAATGGTTTTCATAATATAATATCTCCTTGTGAGATATGAAATTGAACGAGATTGAATATCGTTAGTGTGCCTAGAAGTTCCATTGTTAAACTTCTTGTAGACCTAACTTTCCTTTTCTAGATGGAATGAGATGTTTATGGTAAGTGTCGTCGATAAGAGAGAAAAAAGCCATCCACGTTGTCTTATCGATGTAACGTTTCAGGAGTGTCCGCGAAAATATGTAATATTTCACCCTCGTTTAATTGAATTTCAATTTAAGAGCTGTGAACTAAGGCCGTTTTGATGTGTTATTTTACTTAACTAAATTTATTTGGACATTTTTTTTATATATCTAAAGATATGTTAATACTTGCCTAAACGACATTAATTTATTTACATACCAAATTCTTTTGTCAACATACTTGTTGTAACTATAATTACAACGGACAATTATGTATAAACATGGAAATACATGAAATAGTGTACACATTAACAAGTGTATTGTATAACTACTTTTATATCACACGTAACTATTTAACTTACATGTATAACTAATGTTGTATCACACGTAACTATTTAACTTACATGTATAACTAATGTTGTATCACACGTAACTATTTAACTTACATGTATAACTAATGTATCATCACACGTAACTATTTAACTTACATGTATAACTAATGTTGTATCACACGTAACTATTTAACTTACATGTATAACTAATGTTGTATCACACGTAACTATTTAACTTACATGTATAACTAATGTATCATCACACGTAACTATTTAACTTACATGTATAACTAATGTTGTATCACACGTAACTATTTAACTTACATGTATAACTAATGTTGTATCACACGTAACTATTTAACTTACATGTATAACTAATGTTGTATCACACGTAACTATTTAACTTACATGTATAACTAATGTATCATCACACGTAACTATTTAACTTACATGTATAACTAATGTTGTATCACACGTAACTATTTAACTTACATGTATAACTAATGTTGTATCACACGTAACTATTTAACTTACATGTATAACTAATGTATCATCACACGTAACTATTTAACTTACATGTATAACTAATGTTGTATCACACGTAACTATTTAACTTACATGTATAACTAATGTTGTATCACACGTAACTATTTAACTTACATGTATAACTAATGTTGTATCACACGTAACTATTTAACTTACATGTATAACTAATGTTGTATCACACGTAACTATTTAACTTACATGTATAACTAATGTTGTATCACACGTAACTATTTAACTTACATGTATAACTAATGTATCGTCACACGTAACTATTTAACTCACATGTATAACTAATGTATCGTCACACGTAACTATTTAACTTACATGTATAACTAATGTATCATCACACGTAACTATTTAACTTACATGTATAATTATTGTATCATCACACGTAACTATTTAACTTACATGTATAACTGATGTATCGTCACACGTAACTATTTAACTTACATGTATAACTGATGTATCATCACACGTAACTATTTAACTTGCATGTATAACTCTCTAGACGTTTTACTTCACCACGCTCAACAAAATATACCTAACCTGTTTATTTAGTATATAAGATATATTACATTTTTATCAGTAAAATGTAAGAAAGTATAGATTTGATATACTTATCAGTGATATAAAAAAAATCTTATATCATCACTAATGATGATAAACCTTTTCCAGTGATGATATAACTTTTTTGAAGTGTTGGTCTGTATTTTTGTGTTTTTCCCCACATTAACCATTGCTATGACGATTTCCAGTCCGGTTGCAAGGAATTTCTGTTTTATGTTTACTGTGCAACTACCGCTCAGTTCAGTTCATATTTGTGCAAGAGACACACAAATGAATAACAAATTTTCATACAACTTTAGAATAGAGACAGTAGAAGCAAATAATTTATTAAACTGCATCATACACTAGTTCCGTCTGCGTCAGTAATACCAAGAGCCTACAGCATGGAAACTTAGGATGGGAAAATCCAAAATGATCAAAATTAACCTTTTAATTTTAACCTGTTGTAACTCACACAGACGTTAGGGAGTTTCAGAACAGCAATGAAAATACAGATATTTCAACAGAAATAAACACGATAATATTCGGGCAAGCTAAGGACAAAAGAAAGATTTACATGGGGACTCCTGAAAAACATTACATAACGTGCATAGATATATCTGTGCATTATTAGGTATTATGCTATAAACTAAAAGTATGATCCTCGGCAGACTTTATACTAAACTAAAGCTTGCAATCAACACCTATTGAACTCAGACACGTTATACTGAACTAAAGCTAACTGTACTTAATCTGTTTAACTTTGTAGAATTTCTAGTCCCCTTAAGATTCATCACAAACATGCGTAATTAATGTAATGAATTTATACATGTTCCTTTTAGAAAGTAAACGTTTGTCATACATTAAGAATTTACATAGCTGCGACACTTTTGACCATAAAAATCAAAAGACAACTTGTTGTTCTTATAGTGTTTAATGTTATAAATGTCAAACCTCGGTTTCTGTCACTCGTAAATGTTGAAATCGTAAACTTACTGCACAATTTTATATGTAAAAAAATCAATTATCACAGTATTATTCACCATAATTTGCAATTTTGGAGAAACTTGATATTTTTATAGGATTAATTTTGTGAAATGTCGTCAAATTATGCATATCCATGACAGCGGCAATGCATTGTGGTGTATTGTATTTAATCTTCGTGCGTCAACATTACTTATCTCAATGCTTTGTTTTACATAGTAGATGTTAAACAATTTAAACTACATTTCAAATGGTAAACAAGGGACAATGCTATATAAAATGAATATTTATATATATACGGTATCGTGTACCAGGGAAGCGAATTGAAAAGTTTTAGAACAAAGACCACCCCTATGCTTTCCAAATATAGATTCAAGAAATCCAATCTTTTATTGAAGCCTTTGATACGTGTTAGAAGATAGGATGGTACAGGTCCTATACGGACGTGGCAGATGTCTGAAGCAGTGAATTTCCAGCTCTAATGTGTATTTTATTCTTATTTTGTATAGAATATTGTTATTGTCTCTTAAATTTCTACATTAACCTCATTGTGTCCTTTTATATCAACGTGTCATTTTAAATCTCAGCAGTGATGTTTTATTATAATTATGTTAACAGGTGGATATTTTCTTGTTATTTAAGAGGTGTAGATACCCGAATCCACACTTCTAAAAGCAACAAGAAAATATCAACATTTCAACAATGAAGAAGTCCATCAAAGAACTGGAACTGAGAAAATGAAATAGTAGACGGTCGTGACTTTGACACCTAATGAGGATGGAAAATAACAGGATGTGTGTAACAGCGTTTACATGTAAACCAGAAGGAATATGTAGGAGGACGCGAAATAACATGAAGAAGGAGAGAAACAGCTTAGGACTGGATGGTTTGAGTGTAGCAAGGACAACCGCCAAAGACAGTAAAAATAGGCTACATAAGAGCCTTATGTGCTAATGGGTACAAAGAAAAGGAGTGAAACAGCTTAGGACTTAATGGATAGAGTACAGCAAAGACAGCCGCCAAAGACAACAAAAAGAGAAAAAGTGAGGTGACGTGAGATGCCCGAAAGTGGAGTAAGGGAATTTAACATATACATAAACAAATCTAAAAACGTTGATCAAAGATTGTACAAAAGACATTGTGAATAACGCCATGTTTGGTTCTAGGACGCGGCAGTGATACTAAAGACCAAAATTCTGAAACATATGGGGCGACTGAGAAAAAATAAAGATTGGTCGAAAGAATTGTCAAAATCTAGAGGAGGAGCATCCTTTGATAAATTGCGCAATGTCGTTGTTTTCTGATAGTTTCAGCAATATATTTTTTCTTTGGGTTGGTAACATCAGTGAAATAAAATTGACGTTTACCTAAATCGTCTGCTAGGCTTCAAACTTCAGATCCCGTCTTATCTGAAATTGCAGATGGTGGACTTTTAGTCCCCGAGGTTTGCCGTAACCTTCATGTCACGTTTGAATCCATTCGAATAGTGTCACGGTTCAAAATATGCATATGTACTTGACGTTTTGATATAGGAAAACTAGGAAATTGATTGGATCATTGGGCTTCTTGTCTAGATTTTGAATTTTATTTCGATCACTGTGGATTTTCCTCATTTTTAGGCTTCAACATTTAGGCTCCTAGCGTTGCTGACGAGTCCTAGAAGGACGAAACAGCTGTATGAAGTTTAATTCATTGCTTTGCTTTACTCTAAATTTGTATCAAATGGTGCTATTCACTTGTGTGTCTTTCGTGAAGTCTTATAACACAACCAATATAAGATTTCTGTGTGACTTTAATGACCACACTGTCACATTCTTAAGTTATAAAAACACCGACGATATATCGTATTAAGATCTAAATCATACATATACCGATCTTTGAATGGAAACGTGCGTTATATTTTCTAAACTTTGATCATACCCTAAAGCTCAACACTACAACATAAGTAGTTCAAATGAACAAACCTTCAAAGCATGATATCATGCAAACGAAACGGATTCCTATACAATTGTTCTTAAAATTAAATAAAATATACATAAATTGAAATGTGATTATACACAACATATCCAGTTCCTTGTAAATGTCAATAGAGCGGGTACATTTTCTCACAGGTCCAGCTATGATGTCGAAGGAAGTCACATGATGGTGGTTGATGGTATAAAGCATCGTTAGAAGGCGACTTGACCAATTTTGCTTTGGTTGATATATATTCTACAATGAAACTGTTTATTTAGTACGTTCCGTTGTATATCTTATCTTTTCTGACGTAGTTTTGGTGAAATATTTTGTTTTCCCGACAATTTAATTTATTTCTGGAACATAATAATGTATCACATTCCAGAGAGCACTTGCTGTTAAGTTGAGGATACTACGAATAGGTGTGTTGTAAACGTCTCGGACACAGCGCAGTTATCTCTTTTATTACCTCATCAGGTGTGGTGTGTCCCTAGGAATTCTAGGTCAGCAAAGCGTATCATGTTTAATGTTGGTATATCAACATTTTGAAGTCTACTTTTAATATAATGTTTCAGTATTTTAATTATTTCTTGGATTATTTCCGTATGTTTCAATCTTAACATTACCATTTGTATCATGTATTCTGAAATCCATCTGACTTAATGAGACAAGGTCAGCGTAAATAATTCCTTATGTAATTTGAACAAATTACAATAATATCTTAAAATTTTAACTTGTGATTTTTTTATTATAAATATTGTAAGGAAAACTCAGCTTTAGACGTAAATGTTCGCGACTTATGCAAATATAAATTTCCCCTTAATGCAATTAGATACACGATCGCATCCACTTCTGATATAAAAATATCCTCTTCTCATTCTCTAATGATCCATTCTAGGCACATTAATGTGTAATTACGAAATCGATCCCATTTTGTTTACTGTCATTTCTTCATTCCTTTATTTTTTTGATTTCTCGAAATGTCCAGAAAAAGGCTAACACGGTCAGTGTGAGCACTGTTTATACTGAAATACTCTAAATATGCATGCACATCTTTCCGTTCATTTGAGTCTGTCTTCTTCTTTTTCTTAGTATTGATATGTAGTTTGATGTGTTCGAGGCTCATTGGTTTGTCTAGAAGTTTCGTGGCTATTTACCAGGTTTTCATTTTGAAAACGAGAAATTGCTGCAATTTGGATGACATTATGAGTGTCATCTATAAAGTTGACGTTAAGGAATTAAGGAATACGTGATCGATCGTATTCCCCCTGAATTTTCGTCAACGGCAGTCGTAGTTTGTTCGTCCTTAACCATCATTTCATCCATTTGGACTTTGAATGACAGTTTACTTGACAAACACACACATATATATATATGTCATGCAGGCAGGAAATTTTACTGTCTTCATAATGATCTCATTGTGAAATACTCTACCTCCCTGGCTATGTGAAGTTGGACTTGTTTTCTCCTCCTTGATTAGTTTGGCTGTTGGTTCCATTGTTGTATACCTTGTTCCCATTTCGGTATGTCTTATTATTTACTTGGATTGACAAAGGTTTACATGGTGATCGAAAATGTAGAAGACACTTACTAAAACGAATCGCTCTTTGAGGAGTCTCTGTGTAAATCTTTCTTTTATTCATATTTTGCCCTAGTGGTATAGAATTTGAGTTTGGATTATGATTGTGTTCACATGTAGATATTTTCTTGTTGATTTTTACAACGTTAACTCAGACCTTACCATGACGGTGATATTATTTTCCCTTTGTTCCCCTTTTTTCATGCGATAAGACAGCAACATTCAAGGGTTTAATCTCAGTATTTAGTTCCTGTTCATATATCTGCTGACAGCTGGATGCTATTCCTTGATGAATAAGTAATTGGAAATATGGTTGATATAATAGCTTCATTAGAAATTTGATTTATATGTACTTGGCGGTTCTCTAAATGTAAAATTTGGTATCATTGAATGTCAGCTACTTTTTAATGACTTATGTCGTCGATGAAGCACAAGTTGCTTACACTTTTGCAATATGCACTTCTGCAACCCTTATCTTTTTGTTATCGATTTTGGTTTGAGCTTGACTTTTTTCAGTGATCCAACTTTTGACTGCACAGTTTCCGTATTAAGATAAAAAGGCAATAATATTATCGCAAGTTATTGGATTTGTTCTGTTGAATACTACGGTCACCGTGCCATACAAACCTACACATTAATAATGCACAGAATCGTCTCCAGTTATCAGCCTTTCAGACTTTTAGTCTGCTGGTCACTTACCCAAACAGTAATACAGATTAACACTATCTCCGATTAGAGAGTATATAATAATTTATTCATACAAACGTCCATGGATGATCGATTACCCTATATATGATCAAGGTTGGTAGTCGTATCATACAAAATCATTTTACGTTCAGCCCTGACCCATATATACATAATGTGATGATAAGGAAAGTGATTCTGGTGAATCATAACATAGAATGTTAAAAATATCCAAGGACTATCTTTTATCATTAATCTTCATTTTTTTCTGTGTCTTTATTTTTAATCTAAATATCAGTAAATACTGTACAGTACATGATAATGAACATGATGCTTCTGTTGTTCTTATTTAGGAACACCGGAACACCTGTTCTTATTCTCTTTGTGGCCGTCTAAATCCTTGCTCATATTTTCCGTTAGTTTTAATGAACTTGAGTTTGGGTAATGATTCTACTGATATGCTGGTATCAATTTGCTGTTATATACGATTATCATACGAATGATATATCTGTTACATGGAGATTCGACACATTTTTGTGATAAGTGATTAATTATCTTTCGATCATTTTGTGTTTACTCAGCTGTCTTCTTGCTTTCAAAGTTAAGGTCATTAGCATCCAAGAAGGACGAAACAGCTGTATGATGCAGGTTAGTTCACTGTTTGGCTCTCCTGTATCTAACTCTAAATTTCTATTAAAATGTGTTATTCTGAATATTCTTATTAGTATATCTGCATTAAAGGTACTACTCAATTGTGTGTATTTTGTACAATCATCATGGTGGTTACCATAATACAGTTAAGTTGTGAAATCATTTAGATTCTATAAAGGTATACCTATTCACTTGTGATATTTCGCTCCATTGTATAACATTAACGACAACCACAGTCTTTCCTGAATTCATACGATCATTTGGCATGTCCATCTAGAGCACATCGATAGTTGTTATTTGACTTTAGCATTTGACTTGTTATCAAGTGATATTTACTAGTATTCCTTTTGTAAAGCCTTTGAGATAGCAGATGGTAGAAATTACAGGAGGACTTTTAGTCCCTAAGGTTTATTCTAACCTGCATGTCACATTTACATGTACTTGACAATCATTTTGAAAAATAGGTAAAAGAAATAAGCGAATGATGGATCTGGCGCAAATTTCTTCAGCTGGATTTTGACATTACTTTTATCTCAGTTTTGGTTTTCGTCAGTCGCATTCTAGGTTTTATATTATGCCCTAGTTATCAATAATTGTCGAATCCTAGAATGACGAAACAGCTGCATGATTCAGTTGAATTCATTATTGATCTCTTCTGTTTCTGATTCTATTTTTTCTCTTTTTTTTCAAAATGCTACTGACTTGTGTCTTTTGTACAAACTGTTTGTTACGGTAGATGTTGTTTATCTGAGGATTGTATAAAGATGTCTTTCAGTAACTGGGTGTTATCTACACTAAAGTACCTTGGTTATGAGAAATAATAAAAATAATAACACATGTATCAAGAATAAAATAAACATTCCTAATTATCTTCTAGGATTGAGTTATCGGAATTTGGAACATTTTTATTGCATTTAGAGAGAGCACTTAATCAGGACTTTGAAGGTTAAAAGGTTTATACATGACGGCGTTGGACTACGTGTTCATCGACTAATAACGTTCAATACTTACACGTCTAAATATGCATACACACCCATAAAACTCCAACCTAAGTTCAGGTACCAGTGTATAAAAATAGGATATCCCCATGTAGATTCTGACTAACACTTTTATAAATATTAGATACCATATTCTGATAGATTGCGTTACAAATACGTATTAAACTTCTATAGACGAACATTAATGCACTTTCAGCATTCCCAAGGCTATTCTACAACACTATTAGGAAAGAAAGCTGCAATATTCGACATCGTGTGAGCCTTACGTTTGATCTCGGTTAGGACCAGGATAGTAACGGAAGCCAGTGGCAATCATTACAACGGGCGTCTGCATTAGGCTGGCGACACAAGTCCGTGCCGACAGCCTCCCCTTCTTCGGAAAGAGCAGCAAACTTAATTATTTTAAGAGCCAAGGATGTAAGATTTTCGTTTTATGTATTTGTATCAACAAAATTGGTCGGCGGAGATGTATTATCCCAGAGGGTTAAGATGATGAACACTCCAAAATTGAAAACTGTGCGATCCTCGAGGGGGGTTTGGTGTGCGGGGACGGACTCGGTTTATATTATACTAGTTTGTTTGTGGCAGGTGCCCCTGCCAGCTATGTCAACGAAGTAGCAAGCACTCTAGTAGTTTCAATTTTAAAGACATTTTATATGGAGTGCAAATTGACATATGTACCAGTCCGGCATGAACGGCGCCATACCAGTAAGACTGCTGACAAAGATTACATGTCGGATATCAGAGACCTAGCAATATCAGCAACATCACGAAAATGAGAGGCGTGCAGACACTGATTCATTCTCAATATTAAACGTTTCAAATACATCATTTTCGATCATTGAATTGTTTTGGGTAACAAACTCAATTGAAATACTGTCGATTTTTTTTAATCAGGCATTGAATTTTCAATTGTAAGATGTTATTGAAAAGAATTAGCAAAAGCATAAGAGATATATAAAAATATTATTTTCAAATTTCTTTTTTTTTTTCAAATTGTCTTGACTTGGTCACACGATATAGCTATGTGGAACTTTTCATAGACTAAATAAACTCGACGATTTTCATAACTGATGTGTAGTATGTGAATAAAGTCTTCGTCGTTATACCCTGAAATCTAATTATGCTAATTATCTTATTAAAAAGGTTGCTTCATCACTCATGCTGAACGTTTCAAGGTTATTTAACTTTGATTACGTATTCATTTTGTGTCTAGGACTGGTTTCCCATCCTTTGGGTGATAGGCGACAGAGAACAAAGAACACAACAGACCTTCAATATAGTGATAAACTTTAAAGGAAACACTTTGTGATAAGGATGGAAAATAAATTACTTTTATTAAATATAATCAAGCCATGTGGTGGGACACTTGCAGCTTAACGGGCGTCTGTAGTTTGGTACCGGAGGTCATCTTATCCATTTGGAAAATCATTCCATTCAAACATGAAAAAAAAATTGTTTGATTTTCCTGAAGTAATTTTCAAAGGAAATATTTTTCCATGTTAAAAACTTTGCACAATCAGATTACTTTCACCTAATACTGAGTTTGGATTTAAAGAAATTGATTTCAAATTATATTATTGATCAGAATAGCTTTTATGTTCAATGAAACATGCACATAACGTTGTTATTTCAGCTGCCTTTACTTTCACACCAGACTAACTAATTAAAGTTACATCATTGTCCTTAAGCAATTAGACTTAAATGAAAGGCAAACAAACAGATTTTTGAGATAAAGAGAAATAAGTTGGACACAAAATACGGGACAAGAAATTATATCATTTGTTTCTACCTTTACACATCCTTTCAATTAACGCTGGCGACATGAAATGTTTTGTGCTCCATTCGTCGTCGTCATTAGAGGTATCTGATCATGTTAGCAGCAATAACACCCAGTATCCATGGTGACACCGCGATCCGCGAAAGTAGTGTTGGCGACAGGAACAACAACAGCCCAGCGTCATAAGACTTGAAAATAAACAATATGATGACAACAGCGTTATAGCACGTGACAATAAACAGTATCATAGCAACAAAGTCAAGTGCGAATACACAGTACTATTGCAACAGCGTCATAACATGTATGTTGCAGATAGAAGTACCCTATACCAAGGTTTTAGCTGTGCGGATATCTTTTAATGGTTAAATTACTGTAAGTCTGGTTGAAACATACCATCACTGATACCAAGTAGTGTATGTTGACCAAACATAACGCAAATTTACAAAATGCACATTTTTTTCTTTTATGACACTTTTATCAGAATATAGGCATACATGTACACAACATGAATCAAAGGTTTGATATTCAATTGTATCAGCTATCTATCGATGTACAATCGTCTTTTACATGTATTTCATTCAATTTGATTAACCCCAGTCGCCACATCAATAATTAAGTCTCTGATCATCCTTTGCAATTCCTAAATAATGAAAACAACTGTATTAGGTATTTCGATTTCGTCGACAAATTCTAAGTCTGTATTGAGCAACGTCGTTGACTTTTGTACATGGAAAACATAAAATGCTGCAAACAATAATATCAATTTTTTTTAACTCAACAACCCTAATAAGGCTTACACTTCTATTATGTAATGTCACATACTAAACGGAGGGTTTGTGGAACTTTGTCCTTGTAGAGGTCACGTGGCCTGTTACTGTTGATGGACGACTCTGCTCTGGTCGGAAACCACTTCTGTGTGATTCCTCATCAATTCCGTGGCCACTGCGATCCCGCCAGCTTCCCAACAGATTCTAGCGTGTGACATAACTTCTATTTCCCTCCTTGCAATGCAGGAGAGTTGATATTGATCGATTCGGCCTATATAACTCACATCAAAAGATCTCGGTTTAGCAATTAACTCGTATTGCGTGTGTCATGACAGGATCCGCGCTCACGCGTCGTGTCAGCAGTGCTATCTCTCGACATGTCACTCCGATATATTGGCACTTGTCTATACCGGACAAACAATATCTCAACACAATGTAAGTAAACTTAGATCTTACAAAAACATTAAGAAAATACCAACATGTCAATATAATCATAATATAAACTCAAATTCCTTAAAACTAAGTCAAAATATGACAGCAAAAAAGAAATTTACACAGACTCTTGAAAATTCCTGAGTAAGCGTCTTCTGCTGCTTCATCGCAGACAACTGTCTAGTGAGTATTGGTCAGGTTCAGTAATAAATGTCACGTTCCTAGATAAGGACAAGGTATTTATCAATGGATATACTTAGCAAACTAACGAGCATCAAACATGAAATCAATATGATGACCACACATCTTCCCTAGAGCCTGCATCATCCTAGGAATTTAAAAAAAGAGTAGAACATATACATTAAGCTTGAAATCAGGAGGTCTTTATGGGATTTCTCCTATCATATAGGGTAATGTTCCGATTCGGGTCTCTATCTCTTATTCCTAAATTTCTGGACCAACCGTTACCACTGGGATCTCAATCTGTTCTTCCTAAACCTTCTGACCTGGTGTTACTACTGGGATCTCAATCTCTTCTTCCCAAACTTTCTGACCTGCTGTTACCACTGGGATTTCTATTTCGTCTTCCTAAACTTTCTTACTTGCTGTCACCACTTGGAACTCCATCTCGTCTTTCTAAACCTTCTGACTTGCTGTCACCACTTTGATTTTCATCTTTTCTTCCTAAACCGTCTGACCTGCTGTCACCACTTTGATTTTCATCTCTTCTTCCTAAACCTTCTGATCAACTATTTCTACTTTGATCTCCATCTCGTCTTCCTAAACTTTCTGACCTGCTGTCAGGGTGGATATGATTCTACCGTTTCTGGATTATGATGTTCCTGTGTACAATAAAACCACATTTGCGTGATTTTGTCGATAGCATCCTTATCTTACCAATGACCTAATCTATTGCAAGGGTAATGTTACCTCCAAACCCAATTCTTCAATAAGTTTGATAATTAACTACAAGTTTTAAAACTATAGGGGACTGAGTTTTGCTTATGTCCTGTATGTAATGTTCTAAAAGTTTATAAAATAGATAGGTGCTGTCATGAAGTTTCTTGTTATCTGCAATTTTGGTCATTGCATTAGGGCAATTCCAGTTGAAACCGTCGTTTTCACCGGTGCTAAGGCTCTACATAAAACTTTATTATTTAAATATAATGCAGACTTAACCTCCTCCTTGAGTTAGAGTTTACACTGACGGTTTTTAGATGGGTTTTCAAGGATTAAGTATGTTTCGGTGAAGTGTATGTTTTCTTTCTTCTCCATTCTCATTATCCACCACAAACATTTACATCTCCGGATTTGGCTATTCCATTATAACTTTCAGTTCTCAGGGGTAACACATTGTACAAAAGAAACACGAGCGAATAGCACATTTTTAATACAAGTTCAGAGTAAGATAGAGTAGAACCAAACAATAAATTCAACTGCATCATACAGTTGTTTCAACCTTATAGGACACGTAAGTGATGTTAAGGACATAAATTTTGAAATGTTGGAAGCGGCTACGGGAAATCTAAAGTGATCGAAAGAAAAGTAAAAATTTGGACGAGGAAGTGTGGCAACCCAATAATTGAATAAATTTCGTTGTCTTTGGGACAATTTCCGAGTCGTTACGTAGGAGCTAATGTAATAGACGACAGTATTCAATTGCCAACGTTTCCGTCCGGAAATAGAATTCTTTTGCCCTCCAGGCCCCAAATGACTTCCAGAAATCTTTTTTTTTTTTTCAAAATAATAATCATTCATTTTCTAAATTATTTATTTGTTTTCATTGGGAACATAACTTATATACTTAAACTGACCACGTCAAACATCTGTCGCATCATTACGTTGAGTGCTAAATTCACTTTTGCATGTTCGAATAGTGTTATTTTATCTATGTACTATAGATCAAAATGTGATCGGTGCGTTCGTGCCAAACGTAACGACACGAAACTGGTATCTGCAAAATCTGTCAAGCGGGGAGTCACAACGTCGATCGGTGTAGATTGTAATTCAGGTTCCCACGCGGTCACAGGGTTGAACGATTAGCTATGTTTTAACACCGAAAAGTGATATAATGTGGAATCATTGGTCACTCTGACACGAAAACAAAAAACGGAAACCAGTAGATTTCCGGGCCCTGAGATATACAATTGTACATTTTACTTATGTTTCTCCGGCTTGTTTTTTGTGCTTCCTTTTCAGTCAGCATCCTCTAAAATTAGTCAGACACCATAATAGAAATGTTGAAGCGGTTACTCAAACGATGAAGTAAAGGTGAAGGGCAAAAACTATAACAATTTCTTTTGTATTCTTTTGGCACTTTCATGTTGTACTTTTCATTTTAATTCACTTTATTTTATTTTCCATTTATTGATTTTTACTACTAGATTCTTTTATTTTCTTTCTTTCTAGTATTATTACTTTTGTTTCATTTTACATTTTATATTTATTTTATTTATCTTTTTCAGTTATTTATCTATTTATCTTTTTCATTTTATTTTCACTATTGTTATTAGTATTCGGCCATCTCTGTCAACAGAAAATGAAAAAGATATGTTGAAAACAAAATAAACGCTATAACTGGATAATAATTGAAGTGGTGATATTTTTCATAATTCTAAATGTACCCAGTGATGACTACAAGATTTACCTTTTAATCAATTTGTTCTCAATATTATGCCAATGATGTGAAAAATTACTGAATTCACATATAAGGCAGTCTAATTGAAGCAATTTTCAATCACAACAGAGTAACCTTATGTCAACCGAAGATTGTGCTTTAATAGTGTTTTTTTTTTATTATTATTATTTCCAAATGATTTTAAAAAAGTTTTTCCGTCATATGAAAATGCTATATTCAGTCATTCACTAAACATTACTATCATCGGCTAGTGTTATAAGCTGTCCATTTCGTTGGGCAGTTGATGAAGTGAACCTATTGTACGGTTGCGTTCTGTCTTGTGATATCTCCTTGGTCCAATACATCAATCAAGTTTCGATATTAGTTTTTTTTATGAATATTTTCAAACTTTGCATATCTTTATAAAATCAGGCAATCAAACGAGTGTCGGAAAAAGTCATCTGTGTGTCGGAAAAAGTCATCTGTGTGTCGGAAAAGGTCATCTGTCACACTTATCAACGCATTAAACTTAATTAGGTGTAAGAAAGTAGCCTGTTACTAACATGATTGTAAGGATGATAATACAGAACTCAATCAGTTCCCTTAACCCTGTTGTTGGGGGATAAATGCTCTGTATATTGAATCAGTAATAGTTATAGTTAGTAACGTAGGACCATCCCAGTGTAAAATCAGTGTTTTATTGTGCCGAATTGTGATACTTTTTAACTTGGCGTAACACTTGGTCATTTTCAAAGTTCTTAAGTATATTTTATGATCAAATCTTGTACCAGTGACATCGAGCGAATGACGCTGCTTAACTTTAATTGATAGATGATTTTTACCAAGGATTAAACATTTAATTTAAGATGGAATCGTTTTGCCTTTTATAAACAATAAAGTTGTACCGGGAATTTATCAAAATCCAAAAACAACAAGAAAACACCAACATGTCAACATCACCATAATCGTGATTCGAATTCAATAAAACTAGGGTAAAAATGAACAAAAGAAAGATTGACAAGGAGACTCCTAAAAAATTCAAGGAGAATAAGACCAGGTGTTCCGGAAGAGCAAGCGTGTGCTGCTTCATCGACGACACCCGCAATGTAAATCTTGGTCAATCCAAACAGGAAATATCACGTGCTCAAATGAGAACAAGTTATATAACAACGGAACCAACAAGCAAACTAACGATCATGAAATAAGTCTACCTTCATATCACACAATGATATCCATGCAGAACATTTCTCACTGAGACCGTAAAACTTTCCCACATTTTTCACCAACCTGCATCAATTCAAATTCAATATCTATGAAACGGGAGCAAGAATATGAAAAATAATGATAATAAAAAAAATGATTTACACGGAGACAGTTTAAAAAGTATCAGAAAAAATAAAACGTGTTTTCCGGAATTGTGGGGGTTTTCAGCTTTATTGACGACATCCGCCGTATAAATATTACTCAACCGAAGTAAGTACATGTACATGCACTGTAATTTTCTCGAATGTAAGCTTGAAACTACCAGATGTAAAAACGAGCTTTGAACAAATCAGCTTAATATCGCTCAAGGAGTATATTATTTACAAATAGATCATAATGCTATCATGACAGATTCATACAGCAATGGGTTTTTTTTCTTCTTCGTCTTTTGTTCCGTCTAATACCACAACTGCAAACCTTATCAGATTCATAAAATACTATAATATAACATCCATTATCTCATCATTTCCCAAATTCCTACTTCCTACTCTCCATTACTACACAACCCCCACTCCCTACTCTCCATTACTACACAACCCCACTCCTAACTCTCCATTACTACACAACCCCCACACCTAACTCTCCATTACTACACAACCCCCACTCCCAACACTCCATTACCACACAACCCCGACTCCTAACACTCCATTACTACACAACCCCCACTCCCTACTCTCCATTACTACACAACCCCCACTCCTAACTCTCCATTACTACACAACCCCCACTCCTAACTCTCCATTACTACACAACCCCACTCCCAGCTCTCCATTACTACACAACCCCCACTCCCAACTCTCCATTACTACACAACCCCCACTCCTAACTCTCCATTACTACACAACCCCACTCCCAGCTCTCCATTACTACACAACCCCCACTCCCAACTCTCCATTACTACACAACCCCCACTCCTAACTCTCCATTACTACACAACCCCCACTCTTACCTCTCCATTACTACACAACCCCCACTCCTAACTCTCCATTACTACACAACCCCCACTCCTAACTCTCCATTACTACACAACCCCCACTCCTAACTCTCCATTACTACACAACCCCCACTCCTAACTCTCCATTACTACACAACCCCCACTCCCAACTCTCCATTACTACACAACCCCCAATCCTAACTCTCCATTACTACACAACCCCGACTCCTAACACTCCATTACTACACAACCCCCACTCCCAACTCTCCATTACTACACAACCCCCACTCCCAAATCTCCATTACTACACAACCCCCACACCTAACTCTCCATTACTACACAACTCCCACTCCAACTTTCCCTCATTTTCAACATCGACGCCGGAAGTGGAATTTTAGGCAATTGAATTGTCTTAAGAGTAAGAATAATTTCAACTCGGTATTTTGTTATCGCCTGTCAAAGGCACTGAAGGGTGGTGAACTCCATATTCCTAACAAAGGACATCTGTCACTCTGTACTTTAGGTAGTTATACCTAGATAAACGCTTTCTAGTCACATGAAGAAAATTTAACAACACAGCGCTGTTTGCCGTTAATATAATTCCTGTTTAAATCACTGTTCATAATCAAATAAACATAAAATACGGTAGTCTTTTATCTTCGTGATTAATTTAAACAACAATAGACATGCTACATATATATGTACATTCCTGCATGATTCGGTTAGTATCAACATTCGTTTTATATCAATTCAATTAAACGACGTTAGTAGAATGAGGTAAAACAATATTTCTTCCAATCTATGTTAATCAGTACATCGTCTGTCGTAACACAGTTCAAAGACAGAATTCTTGATTGAGTTATTCGAGTAAATTAAAAAGCAGTGACATACCACAGAATGATGAAGCTAAATACAGTAAAATGATATACTCAAACCGAATTAAGCACTTCGGCAAGAACATCAAAGATATGAAAATACGTCTTTATGGCTCCAAAGAAATATCAAATATTTTAAATAGGTACAAATAATTTCTAGATTAATGTCTGCCAACCTCGTTCGAAATCGTTTCCGTTCCAACGGGCCCTTTTTCCGTACATCTGTCTACGAAGATATGTCCCTAGTGTGAACTAGCTATGAACTGTATTTTGTTTGTCACGGAGAATTCAAATATACTTGTAATATTTACATATTTTTAACACTAAGCTGGTGACAAGAAACTGTTAAAACAATACAAATAACATTGCTTCATAATTGGTTTTACCACAGTCATCAAATAATACTCATGTAGTCGTTACAGGAGTGTTAGATAATCTATGAAAATTTGTACAAGTTTGTTCTGCAGGGACATGTCGTAAAAATGTCGTGTTTAAGAATCGATGTCTACATATACTAATTTAGTAATATACAAATACTGGGTGTTTGTTACAACGTACAGGGTGGTTTCGTCCTGTTTGGTTAACTTCTAATGATAAGGCATAAGTTTAAAAATAAATTTCACGAGAAATATTAAAGAAATTTATTTCTTTTTTAAATGAAGTTTTACATCAGAAGACAAAAAAATATATTGCATAGATCTTTGGGTGACACTTATTTTGAATTAGATTTTTTTTTTTTTTTTTTCGAACGTTGGAAGTCGAGTTCTGGTACATAGATATTCTAATCATAGTTACCAATTTACAGATATAAATTTAAACATATATATTTCAAAAATGAACGAAAAACTTTAACTGCATCTCAAGTAACCTTTGGTCTGTGCATATTAAAATGTTTTTATAGTTTTACAGAATCGCTTGTCATCTCAATGCAAGCTTTTCCGAAAAATAAACACCATCTCTGTAATTCGAACCATGGGTTCTCCTAACATCAGAGGCCCACGGTGAGTTCCGAATGGATGTTATATATCCTCTGTCTTTTTCAACAGCGTTAACATTCCCAATAATTGTCAGAACAGTTCAGCATGATCATACGAGAGCGTCTTTTATCTGTGTTATCAAATACCGCTCCGTCGACTGTTAAAGACAGAACAACAGCGCCTAGATTTTGTCTATGGGAATACATCACCCTTTCTTAAATTACTCTTCATATAGATTTAACGTTGCGAGACAATGACTTGTGAGCCGAGTGAATCCTACACAGGATGTCAAAGATGAGAGATAGTCGGTGATTTTGACACTTTTGGTGCCGAACAATTTATTGTCGAGTTTGATGGTTCTGTCTTTCCCTCTGTAACGATGCCGACGATAGGCGGAAGTCAGCTATTTCACGATACGTTGGGAATAAACCATTATTAATCAATGGAACGAAATACCGACAGAAATATATATATATATATATGTGCGTACATGTATGAATTGGATGTCTAACAGTCCAACAAATTCTTTTGAGGGCTTACACGGCATCACGATAAAAAAAACGGTAAAGTACTTGTTCGTCTTGGAGTTCTCGCTTTCATGTTAGTAAAAGTATCTCCATTTTTCAAAGAGAACCTTTTTTGCCACATACTCATACAATGGACGTGGACAGAGCTGGGTATAACTGATATATTATCAGCATGGTATGGTATTGTGGAGGTAATAGTAATACATTATGATATATTGGGATTCATTTGTATAATATTTTGGAATCAAGGATATTGTTTTGGGACAGCGCTAGTGTGTTACAGGGAAACAGTACATCATAAAGGAACAAAGTTGTATGATATTCGGACAGCAAAGAAAATGCCTGATGTCAACAGAATCATAATTTCTACTCAAATTCAACGAAACTGGGGCAAAATATGAACAAAAAAAGATTTTCACGGAGATTCCTGAAAAAGGACATGGAAAATAAGACCATGTGTTCCAGAAGAGTATGTGTCTTCTGCTTTATCGACGACACCCGCCGTAAATCTTGGTCAATCATATTGAGACCACGATAAAAAAAATCAGGTACACAGAAGCTTTACTTTTAAGTTACCTAGATATCCCTTTCTTGTCTCATTAGTTTTTGTTTTCATACGAGGCTCAGTTTTTCGAAGAGATTATCAAAACAAGGTACAAAAAGCTCACCAAGCCCATCACTGTTATATTTACGACGCATTGACTTTAAACAACAAGAAATGTGTTGACTATGTCCATCGCTTCAGAATCTAAATTCCTGAACACGGTAGTCATAACATCTACCACTTACATCGACGTGATGAACGAAACGTATTTCAGAAGTTGGTGTTGAATCTTAGTCGTTCTAGAAGCTGTCTGAAACTTTACATAACAGCTTCTCTTTTTGACATTTAAATTATCGTTTTGAAATTAATCGGTTTTGAGGGTCTAGAAATGATGATGTTAAAAGATAATTTGTTTCCCTCTTCTAGATCCTCAACTTTCACTAGTTGTCACTCAAACGTCTGTTTGAATTATGTTTTTATTCGGGTGAATAACTGTTTTTGATGCATTTTAACCCTTCTTATCCCCTCTTACACCAGTTACATAACATTCCGTGTTTTAATGGTTGCGCGGCAGTTCATTTGTTTCAAATGATTTTTTTTTCATATGAAAAATTAAGGCGCATTGAAAATTACTTAATCTTTGGTCGATAACAATTCATTATATCAACCGAGTTCATTGGCAAGGATAAAAAATGAAAATAGATATCATTCCTGGTAGCATCAAATCAAACACTTGTTCATGTTTCCTACATTGGTCTTGTGGATGGAGTTTACATTTGAATAGTACAAATTTTATTGAGTTTGCGAATAGCATTAAAACCTATTTATATAGCCCATATTACTTCAATTCCAGACTTTATCTGCTCACATGAATATTAAATATGATACGCTTAAAAAGTTTCAGTGGAATATCAAAAATGAATAAAAACGAAACGAGCACTTTACATCGTTTAATTATGAGTAATGTCGTGTTGTAACTGCCCAAATAGCCAGAGAAGTAATGTTCACAGTCTACTGGTCGGTAAAACGCATCCCATGTATAGTGCAATAGAAAGTCATTTACATTTATAAAATGCAACTTTTACTTTTTTAAAATACCCCGGATTATTTTGAAAGAAACTTGTTGATGGATTCCGTTAATTTATTTATACACAATACAGACAGAGAAATTCCTCTGGACTACTGGAGTGTACGGCATATCACGTGCACTGTTATGGTGAAATTTAATGTGAAGAATATATATATATATATATAAACCTGATCTAAACATCCGTGACGTAATAAAAATCGATCACATCTTGTATCAAAGTGAGTCGACAAGATGGATACATTTAGTAACGGATGTACTTCAAATCACGTTTTGGTTCGGTATTACTTAATTTGAGATACTTATACTAACCTCGATATTATACCAGAAAACGCACTACTCGTAACTCGCACATGTGCTCTGTACATACCAAACCAATGTTATAAAGAGATCCTGGAAAAGTTATTCTGAACTTGCCCACCCCCTCTTTTGAAAAAAAATAAACAAACAAAAACCATTTTCGGTATTGCTTAGTATTTTCTCTCATGCTTTCCGATTTTGGGTGAAGGCCAATGGCCAACGTTGTTACGCCAGCCTCCTTTTTCTTCACGAGAAATTGCGTCATAGTCAAGGTGGTATTTCAAACCTACGTACGATTTGTCAGCCTGCCTATTATTCTGTGTACCCAGATCATGAGCTACACTGGATGGGAATTACATGTAAATTCGGTAAGGGTACCCTAGTATTAGTGCGCGTTCAATTTGTCTCCGACATCTTCTAATGAGGACTGACGGTTCACAGTAACGGTGACTGATTCGGTCTGATCAGAAGCTCAAGATAGAAGCACGTGACTGATGTCATGCGCGTGATGACACGTGATGTATGACGCGTGAATGGCATTATCTAGTCTTTGGGACAGTAATTAATTTAAGTGATTCATTGTCATTCAAGTGTACACGTTACAGGTTCATCTAAAATATCAGTTTTTTGTGTAATGGAGTTTAATATCGTAAGATCATTAATTTGAGGATACTGTTATAAATGGAAGCAGGACCTCACAAACAGGTGACGTGTATCAACAAATGTGAATAGAAGATTGAAATCTGAATATAATTGATGTTGCTTTTGAAACAATATTACAGTGACATTTATGTTCACGCATGACACAGGTAGAATCTGCATTGTACATGTAGTTCATATCAGGTTAGCAAATAATGTAGGTGAAAACGCCGAAAGTAGCCACAGGTAACAAAACAGGTAAGCAAATCACACAGTAGGAAACATGATCACGTGACGCTACCTGGACCAATCTAGGCATGTAATTTATATGAAACTAACATCTTGACGTATATTATGGATGTCCAATTAAATAAGTATGTTTTTATCTCCTTTTGTGGTAAATTTGACAAATTATCTTATGGAAACATGAAAAGTGTATAGAATATAGATAGAAGATATATCTACGACAGAACAATGAACTTTCAAGAGAGTGAATACGTTTGTGTTCAACCTCGTACAAAACAACAAAGAAAATACTGACTTGTCAACAAAATCATTATTCAAATTCAAAAATTGAGGGTAAGGCATGAACAAAACAATGGTTTACACGGAAACTCCTGTTAATGTACAAGGAGATCGAGACCAGGTTTTCCGGAAGGATGAGCGTTTTCTGTTTCATCGCCAATCCCTGCTATGTAAGATTTTTTTCTGTATATAACATAACTACATGTTTATTAAAAGATATCATGCGTGGCATCTGACGCAGTGATATTCACTTACTTTTCAGTGTAAATAGGAACCACTCTGACGCAGTGATATCTACTTACTTATCAGTGTAAATAGTAACCACTCTGACACAGTGATATCTACTTACTTATCAGTGTAAATAGGAACCACTCTGACGCAGTGGTATCTACTTACTTATCAGTGTAAATAGGAACCACTCTGACGCAGTGATATCTACTTACTTATCAGTGTAAATAGGAACCACTCTGACACAGTGGCATCTACTTACTTATCAGTGTAAATAGGAACCACTCTGACGCAGTGTATCCACGTACATGTATACTTACCAGGATAAACAGGCATCACAAACTGTTGTAATGGAACACGTACCCACTTGAACTCGTGGTAAATAGCTATTAGATACATTATCTAGCAGAATCGATAATGTGTTGAAAGTAATTACATATTAATTATTCAGGGACTTTAGTGTTAGGTTTATGATACTTTCAGGAATAGATATAAATCAATGGAACCTAGGACAGTTTACTCCATATGTTAGCTGTGACAACTACTGACTCTGTGTTGTAATGTAGAACTGATCACAGTAGTCCAATCAGAGAACTCTATTTAAAGGATTGAAATTTAGGGTTTTCACGTCGTGTATCAAAATTTAAAACTAATAGAATGCTTTGAAATTGCAATGACAAGACTAAAAACACGAAGGTTTGGATCGATAATGTGACAGCCTCATTACCCGTGACAGCGGCACTACATGTGACAATGCTACACTTGACAGCGGCAATACACGTGACAACACTACACGTGACAGTGGCAGTGCATGATGCAAGACTATCCATGAAAATGGCACAACATGTGACAACACAACACGTGAAAGAGACACAGCATTTGACAGCGGCACTACATGTAACAACATTACACGTGACAGCGGCACTACGAACGACAACACTACACGTGACAGTGGCACTATCACGTTGCAAGACTATCCATGATAATGGCACTACATGTGACAACACAACACGTGAAAGAGACGCAACATTTGACAGCGGCACTACAGGTGACAACGCCGAACGTGACAGTGGCACTGCATGATGAAAGACTGTCCATGACAGTGGCACTACATGTGATAAACTACACGTGACAGCGGCACTATGTGTGACAACACTTCACGTGACAGCGGTAATACATGTGGCAGAGGCACTTCTTGTGACAACATTACCCTTGAAAGCGGCACTGCATGCGACAAAAATACACGTGACAGCGACTCTAAATGTGACAACACTACATTTGACAACGGGAATACACGTGACAACACTACCCGTGTCAGCAGTACTACATGTGACAACAATACACGTGACAGCGGTACAACATGTGACAACAATACACGTGTCAGCGGTACAACACGTGACAACAATACACGTGACAGCGAAAACAAGTGATAGCAGAGCATCACACGTGACAACGTCAGCACAGGTATCAGTGGTACGACACGTGACCACATCACCTCAAAACACATCAAGTCTGGCATTAGTCTTAATCGGGGAAATAATGATAACCATGACAGTATTAATGCTCATCGTTTAACAATGACGTAATAAACACAAACTTCGGAATTGACATTTTATAGTTGATACATAATCACCCTATACAGTTATACATTAACTTCAGTATCAAATCGAATATCGGATTCAATATGTGAGGACAAAGATGTCATTTTGCGTTAACTTTTCTGTAAAATATCTCAAATTTCCTTTTTTTCTCTTATGGTACCATAGTTTTTCACGAATTCGACTCACTCGGCGTTCATTTCTAATTCCGTGTTTCTTTATTAATGTCTGTTGTTTTCTTTATTTTTCTTTTAACGTCTTTTTGTGTCATAAAACTGTCCTGGATTTTAAAACTGTCTGGGAAAGAGTTTATCTTAATAAGGAACCATATGAAATCTTTAATGCTTGACAAACTTAATAAAAAAAATAACACGTTTCATCCTATAAAAGTAATTCCTTAAATCACAAAGAAGCCCTTTCATATTTCCAACCCAAGCTATCTCTGCTACATAGAATTAGAAGTAAACAAAATCTGAGAGCGTAATGGTTCACATATGTGTCGAGCTAAGTATCTCTAATCCTCCCAGAGCTACATAAAAGGAATTACGACGCGGATACCTATCTAATGTAGATCTATCTCTGCTAACGCCACTCCCGCCACTCCCGCCTCCTCTACTACAAGCAATCCCGGTTTCCGAATGTCTTATCAAGCGACGATCTCTGCCGAGAACAGGCAAACTCAATCATGAAACAGACGGAAATTCCAACACGTCATGTGACAATCTTAGAAAAAAAAAGAAACAAAATTTGTTTAAGATAATAACGAGAAGATTTCTTACTGAAATATTGTTGTAGCTAAGACAGACAAGGCTTAGAGAGGTCGAGGGAGGTTGAGAATGTGCGTGATTATCTCCGAGTTTAGAGAGGATTTGGAGTGACGTACTACATCTCACGAAGGAAGATAACGCCGTCTGGCGGCAGATAGCGATGGCCATTGTCTCATATACAGGACTATCGTGGCTTTCATCTTCAAGAAACATGTCTAAGTATTAGTGAACAGACTCATAACTTGCGCCACAGCCTTATACGGGTCTAATTGGTCGCCAGCGTTCTTATCCATTTATTTCTCAAGTTACTAAATTACGTCAGAAAAGCATGGACTCTCTATGGCTCGCGTCCTTCAGTAAAAACATGGATTCTCCACGGCTTGTTTCCTTCAGTAAAAAATTGGCTCTCCAGGGATCGTGTCCTTCAGTAAAATCATGAGCTCTCCGTGGCACGTGTCCCTCAATTTAAAAAACATGGACTCCTTGTCTTGTGTCCTTTAGTAAAAAAAAAATGGACTCTCCAAAGCTTGTTTCCTTCAGTAAAACATTGACTCACCAGGAATCGTGTCCTTCAGTAAAAACATGGACTCTCCGCGGCTCGTTTTACTGAGGTTAAAAACGCGCATGAAAATATTGAGAAAAATGAAAAAGGAAATTGATATGATACAAGTCTTCAATTAGTCACTTTTCAACCTATATCTTCTGTACAATCCCTAGACACCGATTTTCGGATGAATACCTTTGTGGTACTTAAAATCATCAATATCATCATTAATTATTTCTTTGCGAATTGTTATTAGACCTATGTGCCCTCTTATATGTTTGCAGAATCTGCTTTAATTTCATTATTATCTTCTTTGACATCAAAAACAGAAATAGCACAAATCTTTTTGTGCTTTTGTGTCTCGTTGAGAGATGTGATATTTGTACTATCCTTACATCCATTACATGTTTCTGGTATCTTCAACATGAATGCTGACTTAACTATCACACGACGTACGCACGCACACACACATACACACTCACATAGTTTCAACAGTTTGACATAGAAACCAGTAAACTCCCCTGTAATACATTTACCGTAGAAAGTATTGACACAAACAATGCCTAATGAAGCTATTTGCCAATGAACTTTCATTCAGCAACAATTAATGGAAGCATATTTCATTAAGCGTTGCAACATGCCGGGATTGTCTGCTCCTGGTGTGGATGGCGCCATACAAATTAGGCTGTAGCTTCTGGAAATGTATATAAAGTTTCCGTGTCCATATCGGAATCGTTTCTCTTTCATTTTGGCACGTGAACGGCGTTTATCACAAAAACAGATTTTTTTCACTTGTCAGAGGTAAACCCTCGAGAGATTCGAATGTCGCATTCATTGCAGTGGAAGGAAAGACAAAACTGATAGTGTTCCAAAAATAGATATCGATGCATGATGTATAGCGAGGCAATTGTCTTGTATTAGGACGAAATGTGTAAATCACGCATAAGATTTCACCTGAAATGTGTACGCTGTCTCCAGACTCGAGGCGACTACACCGATTTCTGAGTTAGGATATTTAACATCAACATGGAACAAGTGTTGAGCAAGGTTGTCGATACTTTTGTATAAATTTGTTATTAATTCCTTAACCAAACTGGTACCAGGAGTAAGTGGGCGTGAAACAGGAAAATTAAAGCCTTGAAATACATTACATATATGTGTACATAGATAACCATGGTGACTTTTAAAACTCTTTTACTAACCAACCATGAAACCGTCTTTGCCATTGTAGGAGATTTCTAGACAGAAGTGTACTCCATACTTCGAGTAACATATTTTTCTAATGTAAAATGTCTCCTTTACATTTCCTTAATTTGGTAACCCAGAAGAGAAATAAGGTATCTTCTGTATTTTCAATGACTGAACTTCAAGTGTGTGATATAGCTATTTGAAATCAAGAAATGACATTTGATATCTTACGACCTAAATTCAACTTAGAGATCTAAAAAGGGTCCCATTTCCATCACAATTGTTGCATTTAACATTAATTTCATAATTTCTCATATTAACTGAATGCTTTGTTTTTATTTGAAAATCTTAATGTCATCAACTTTCATTCTGAAGAATCTTTTGTCCAGCCACTTGACACGTTCATGATATAATTTGGTGTAATGAAGAGAAATGACACGTGTCTACATTAAAAACCTTTCTACTATTATTCAAATAGAATTAATTAAATGTCGCGCACACGTGCCCAGATTTCAATGTATCACCGTAATTGCGTTCCGAAAAGGTCATTGAGTTGTTTAATC
Source organism: Ylistrum balloti (assembly GCF_031769215.1). Classification (NCBI taxonomy): domain Eukaryota; kingdom Metazoa; phylum Mollusca; class Bivalvia; order Pectinida; family Pectinidae; genus Ylistrum; species Ylistrum balloti. The sequence continues at coordinate 235,187 of NW_026782497.1, forward strand.
ATCTTTGGATACAAAAACCTTCACAGTTTAACAAATTTCGGCGAGGACACGAAACATCCAAAACAAAAATAGTCGTATCATCATCTATATTTACAAGGTTAGCAAAGGCCACTTTGAGTATATTCAACTAGAATGAAAGGAGGAACAACCTTGAAAATAGAAACAGTAGCATGTAATTTCATTGTCTAATCCCAGCGCGCAATTGTCTTGAAAATGCATTTCTGTAAAACCTTGTCAACATGACAGCTTCTTGTGATGCATGACTCCCAGTAGGAGACTACTGACCTCTCAGCTACAGCAAAGCCAATAAGTAATAAGTTCACTTTCGGCAAGTGATTTGTTTATCTCAAGCTATCTTATTTAGAGCCAAACTGCGCGAGATACAGCCGCCATTGTGAAATATCAGAGATGAAAGTTGTGTCGTTCGCTCTTGTTTTTGCTCATGATTTAGAAAATTGGTCTGACACATTGTGGAGTTTTCAGCACGCGGAGACAATGATTGTCGATCGTACTGGGTCGAAAGTCGCCCGTGTGGCGAGGACGGTAGGAATGTGATCCAGACTCGACCGTACGGGCAGACAATCGGCTACTTCGGACAGGGTTGTTTCCGTGCAAGCCAATACTCTCCCAGTTATTGTTGATAAAAATGGACTAGCGGTTCTGCCAGCGACAATCTGATCCTATAAATCTCCCGTGGCACCACGGGCGCGTTCTGGGACATAAACTCCTGCTCTTTTTTGCTTTAATCAAGTTAACCTAATTCAATTTTTTATTCGTTATTTGGCTGTACGCTGGTTACGTCTACGAAAGCGATGATTTTTCAGAATGTTTGTCGGTGGATGTTGTCCAGTCAGTCATCAGTTCTGGTTAACACTCTAACTCCCGAGACAAAACGAACAGACGCTGGCACCAACACTGTGGTCTTTGTATCAGTAAATGTCTGTGACAACCTCTTTGTTATATTACAGGTATATTAGCTAGAGTATTATACAAATGAAGGGTTCTCTCATAATATTCCGTCATCCAATGACTAGTTCCTTATATAAAGACTGTCTATTTTGACAAAGTACACTGAACAGAAAACTGGACTGGCTGATAGACAAAAAATATACTGTTCTGTTAAATCGTCATTCCGATGGTAGAATGAGATGTTTTGTTTATCAGAGCTAGAAATGGTTTCCACTGTATACACACAGTAGCTGATCAAATCATTCTCCCGGATCGAAAGATCGGGGCATATTATTTTTGTTTGTCATCAACTTTAACCTTGCCCATAACAATCCCACTGTAAGAGGTAAGATTTTTGTATCTGACATGTATGTTCCTTCTAACAAGAACTTTCCGGTCGGACCAAAAATTTGACCATGTGACCACACTGACGGTAATATTTGAGCAACACTTGAAAAATAGTGCATGCAATTAGTATATGCCTTACACAGTACAGTTTTAATGTCCCACTTCAGAATTTTGTTGCAACCGGAGGCAGCGTGTTTCATTAACACATCTTGTTTATTTCTGGTCCCCAAACCGTTGCCAGCGTAATTGTTGTTTTGCGTTCAATAGTAATTTTTCAGCTGTATATTCCTTACAGGTTTCCTATATCCAATGATATAACAGGAGCTTTGCTAAGAATTGGACTTACCCGTAAATTTAAATAATTGTTTTGTATATTGTCTACGATTTCATTTATCTAAAATTTAAATAATGACGCACGAGTGAATTAAACATTTCAATAGGAATTTAGAATTCGTAATGGTATAGCTCAGTAATGAAATCAACTAATGTAATGAATGCCTCTGTTGGAGACTTAAAAATATGACCACAAAATTGAGACAAAGACTAATTGGCGTTACACGGGTTAATTGTTCGGAGCACTTTTATGTGTAAGCCGCGGGTCCTGGTGACATGACGATGAAGAAATAACTTGTCATTTTGTAGATGGCCGAATGATAGCGTGGTGTACTCCGATCGAGAATTAACGGCGCTGTCTGGTTCCTCCACAATACACTTATTGTTACATCAAATTAAGACATTAATTAAATTTCCATGTAATTAATTTCATGTAGGTATCAGGATAAGTAGCGGGGATTCTATTCTCCATGTACTTGAGTTTAAAAGTACGTAAAGAGGCGTTTTTTTCCCTCTGAAAACGAACTGAAGACTGCAATTAAGATATTATCGTCAAAACAGTTTAATAATCTCAGGTGTTGAACGATATAAGTATTATCTCGCCATAATCTCGATGTAATCTTCCTCGTTAGAATATCTTCAAAGTCTACAGTAAGAGTGGAAAGGTAATTATTTATGGTTCCAACATCAAATTTCTTTGAAATCAAATACCATGAATAAGCAATTTTAAAGATATGTAGCTAATCCGGTCATTTTGACAGGGCCATTACTGAACCTGATATCCCACTGCTATAAAAGAACGCAAACCCATCAAGAATAAAATCAATATACATATGTATGGATTTAGATCGATATTGAATATAATTAAAATAATAATTCTAATTTAAAATAAGTATGCTATCATTTAAATGCTCATGTGAGATCGGTTAAATTAACAGGGGAGTTTAAGTCACTGATATACGTGTTATTACCCAGGTGCAATATCCCTTATATGGGAGGTATTTGTCTGAGGCTATATATAGAAGGGGAAATGAATGTTCGAGCAATTTTGCCTTTGAACGGGAATAGGAACTACACAATGTACCATAATTACTACAATCTATTACAGATACGTTTAAGGTTCGAGGCAGTGAAGCGCGAACATTTTGTAATTTCGTAAAGACTGCATATGGGTGGGGTGGGAGTGTGGGGGTTATCATCCAAATTTAAGTAGTAATATAGCAGACATCGTGAAAGGTGTTGTGTGGTATTATCAATAACAAGTTTAGAAACATACAGGGTTTTTTTTTGTCTCGTTGATGCCCATTTTTTGGTGTTGCCGTTCTTTACATTCCCAGAAAGGACAGTCAATTCAAACAGTTTATCATTAACTCCGTCATACAACTGTTCTGTCCTTTTAGACCTCATTAATGATGCCAAGTGCCTAAATTGTTGAAACCTAGTAAACGACGAAAGTACATGCAAAGTGGTCAAAATGAATGTCAAAAGCCAGATTAGGAGGTGGAATGGAATAGGTTATAACAGCTGAACCGTTCATTGTGGACACATAACCAACAAAAAGATGACCGGACGGTATGCCACTTTGGTTAGATTTTTTCTTCTATTAACATGACCAGCGATGTAATACAATGTAGAAACTGCAAATTGTGTGAAATTTCCAAAACAAAAATGCCGCTCCGCCAATACCATACAAGACAGAAAATTACAAAAGATTGAGTAAATGTCATTTTCTCAAGGCGTCATAAAATAGCTTTTATGTACATGTATAGTGAAAGCTAGTACTGCCGTGTGAACTTTAGAACACCGATATTGCTTCCTGTTGTGTTTGAATCATCGGCCGTTCTATTACATATTTTGTTATTGTGTTTGTATAACACAAGCAATTTGACACTGAATCCGATATCATTGGCTATGTTCACCCTTCACATTCTCAATAACATAACGTGTCCATCAGTTACACTCTACATCAAAGGGAAATAATCGTCCGCATCACGTAATACACACACAAGATGGCGCCAGTCTCTGACAGAATCTAATTAATAATTTAATATTTGTCTTCATAGCCTCGGTGTAAAACACTAATTTGATCTGCGCTTCCCTCGTGACCGGCCAGACCCATACGATCGGCCGGTCGATAGATCTCGAGATAACTAGAACAATGCTTAGAGAAGACCAGTACTCCGGAACTCCTCGGGGATTTAGATAGTAAATACACGCATATGTAACCGAACGTGCAATTGCGCTCCAGTAATGGTAGAACTTAACACACAAATATCACACTGTTCTCTAGGGAGATATCACCGAGAAGTTATATAATAGCAAGGCTCCTTATCAAATAAACTTTAATATTTTGGCATGACCGTTACATACCTCATTAACTTTACGACAGGCGTTTATTGGCCAAAAACTGAATTTTATGAAAAATGTCATGAAACGTAACTCAGCCGACACCATTTAAATACTTAATCAATGGAATCGGTGAATTATGATCAGGACAATATCATTTCAAAACATAAGATGTCTCTCTCTTTCGAAAGTTTTTCTTAAGTTTCCTTTGACGAAATAAAATAGAGCGTGGCTTCAGTCGTGCTGTGCTGAATCAAATAAAATGTCTTTTTTTTAAAACACAAAAATCACCCGTATTTGGATATCTAACTTTTAAAACTGGTAGCCGTGACCTACCTAAAAATACAGGTTAACAGTGAACTGGAGCTGTGATCATTTCATACATTTGTCACAACGGCCTCAGGGCCCACCAAACCACCCTATCACTACTGAGTTTTTTTATCGTGTTTAGGTCAATTTGTTCTCATACGGCATCGGCGCCTGATGTATTTAATAAATAAGTAAGTTTATCGCACATGATAAAGGACATCTCACAAAAGTGTCCGAACTGACAGTCAGCTAGTTTAATATCCTCTCTCAAATGATTCAGAGTGTCTGATACATCCAAAATGACACAGACACGAGTGCGAGATTCTCATTACAAATATCTCATAAGGAAATGAATGGACAAAAAGTCCGTTTGAGTTAACACACTTCGAATTGTGACTCGACCAGTACGTTATATACTGGCGTATGAGATCTCAGTTATATTGAATATATAATACAAATGTCAGAAATAATGATATACCAAAATTAGATATTACATGACAATACTAAGTGAGTAGATTGTTTTTATAGTTTGCTGTTTTATGGCTCATTTTACCATTATTGTAAACAAAAATTAAATTTATCAATCAAATTTCTTGACTTATGAAGAAAATTTTGTTCGCGAGTATCATAAAATAGACAGTTATGCTCTTCAGCCATATTTCTGTGCAATGTGCCTGTGTTTGTATGGTCTGCCATCGTATTTTCAATTTAAACAGTACAGCAGCTGCTGTACAAAAAATCAATCTCAAATTGATTTCCATTTATTGTGACGTCACAATTAGTCTGACGTCGTTACGCCATTGGGGTTGAATGAGTGGCTTTCTTAATAAAATTTTCTCCGGTGCAAGTTACAATTTTTGTTTGTTTATAGAATATATACTTTCTATTTAAGTCGACATTCTATATGTGATTGGAACAAACAATATCTTGATCAGCTGCTGATATTTTAAAATCGATTCACACCTGAATGACGTCAACGGCACTATCGCCGCCAATACCTACAGACGGCCGTCTCTTACAGGAGAGCGCTTTGATTGTACGGTACTACTCGGAGAAATCGTGATAAAAATACTTTGTTTTTACTTAAGGAAATCAAATATAAAACGATGTACTTTAAAAACAAACCCGTTTTCTTCAACCGTATTTTCGGTATTCTGACGTAAAAACCGATGTATTTCTTTGAAGGCTCATAAAATGGTTGCGGCTATGAACTCGTTCATCGTGGCGAATATAGAGGATTATATCAGAACACGAATCGTGCCATTTAACAAGAACAAAGTATCGACACAATTTATAGGGAACAATTGTAAAATTAAACTGCATCATAAACTTGTTTCAGTCGCCAAAGACCTTTTATTGATGACGAAAGTGTCCAAGTTTCAAAAAAGGAAAAAACGAAATAAAAAAAAAAACGAAATAAAAAAAAACTAAAATCAAGAAGGGATACAAGAATTAACCCGAAAATCAATCAATTTGATACTAAAATTTAGGATATTTGATAACTCTACAAGGCCGTTAAGTACAGATTTCAACTCATATCAATGCCTCTTCTGTATAAAACGGGAGTGCCCTTGTATTATAATCGGCGAACGATTCAATTTGTCACACTATGTTAATTTAACTGGTGTAAATTGTTATACGAGAGCCAGTTCAGTGTTAAGCTTCTGCTATTTTTCCAGTGCTTGTCAGTTAGAATTTTATTTGATATTTCACAATGCACAAGTTCTCTGGAAAGAAAATAATAAAACAATGATAGATGATGAGAATGCGGAAAGTTATCGACTCTGGTCATATCATCGATGTCAGTAATTACAACAATTTAACAATTTTGCTGAAATTTTCTTGGTTTTCACGACTTTTTTCATAGCTTACATTATAAGAACAATGTGTAAGCAACATTGAAATATTCACTTCTTTCAATCTTCAGAACCCACTTTTGGTCCCTACGTATACGGCGTACAGACAGGGTTTACCGAAATACGTGAGAATTTCCAGAGGAAATCCATTTCCACTCGAGAAATGAAAACAAACTCATTTGCTTTTGACTCTGACAAAGATAATTGACTCATTACTCTGCCGGAGACGAAGGTCAATCGTGAGAGTATCTGTTGTGCGATTTACAATGTAAATTACTATTTTAAGAGGGTACCCCTCTCCAGACCGAAACAGCTTCAAGTAAATGTTTTTTTTTTAAAAGTGCGCTTGTAGTAATACACCGAGGGGGGGGGGGTGCCTGACAAAAAACTACCAAATGTAAAAACTGCATGTTTACGTGCGAGATAGAAGCTAACACAGAGACACGCGGAAATGTTCGTTTTATTATACAGAACATGCATCTCTCTTGGTAGCAGACAGGAAATCCAGTTTGACAAAGTAATGGCTCGCTGAGATTTTCCGTCATCCATCTTGTTCACAGTCATTGCTTAGCCGTCAGACAAACTGAACGTTGGAGTAGGCTAGAAATCCCAACCACACAATAACCGATACTTTAGTCTCGGAAGATTCCGTGAAACAGTTATTAATTTGACGTAGAGACGAGAGCTGAAGTGTGCATATTTAGCGTCGACTTAAGTAGAAGAGAAAAGCTTATAAAAAAATTCCGCTTAACTTTCAATTGAGGCCGTAATGGATGTTTGTGAGAAATATGCCTTGTACACGTTATCGAAATGAATCTCAGCCGCGGTAAATACCGGATTTCATCCGTATTGATGTCTCCGTACTATACAAAAACTCAAACAGTTGACGGAAGGCAAAATCAGTTATAACGTCCAGTGATATCGGTTTATAGATATTAAGTGACTACCATGGCGGTGATGTATGGCTACGAATGCCAAAGAATAGTTTCGACCATCAGTTACCGCCATTACAGCTCCAGGACGATTCGCTCTCCATCATACATAATAGCGCCTTGTCAGCAAATCCCCGCTTAATGTTGCGAAATTTATCCAATATCAAAAACCGCGGCGCGATATCTGTTTTAATTCTTAATTCTAATAAATCGATAGTGAGAATGTATAATGTTGTATGGTATAAAAAAACACACTTGCTCCCGATACGTGTCCACGCACTGACAATGATGAACGATTCCCGACGCTAATTGTGGGGCAATTCAATACACACGCACATATTCTTCCTTTGGAAAAGGTTGGCTAGAGACGAGTTAAAGACGATCATGTCATCCATCTGAAAACACAAGATAAAGAATGTTTTAAACTTCTCCAGTATTTTCTTCAATAACTGATGGCTATATAATACGCATAGATTTTGTATTTCCAAAGTATCGACAAATCAACATCCACTACGGCAGATACTTCCTAAACATCTCGGGTTGTGTTAGACATGTTCGTAATCACAAATATAATGGTACTGTAATAATTTGATACGCTATGGAAACGAGACTGATAATTCACAGGATATCTACAACATGGCTGATATCTCACAGGATACAATATCTACAACATGGCTGATATCTCAAGGGATACAATATCTACAACATGGCTGATATCTCACATGTAACAATATCTACAACATGGCTGATATCTCACAGTGTACAATATCTACAACATGGCTGATATCTCAAAGGATACAATATCTACAACATGGCTGCAATCTCACAGGATACAATATCTACAACATGGCTGATATATCACAGTGTACAATATCTACAACATTGCTGATATATCACAGGGTACAATATCTACAACATGGCTGATATATCACAGGGTACAATATCTACAACATTGCTGATATATCTTAGTGTACAATATCTACAACATGGCTGATATCTCAAGGGATACAATATCTACAACATGGCTGCAATCTCACAGGATACAATATCTACAACTTGCTGATATCTGACATGGTACAATATGTACAACATGGCTGATATCTCACAGGTAACAATATCTACAACATGGCTGCAATCTCACAGGAAACAATATCTACAACATGGCTGATATCTCACAGGAAACAATATCTACAACTTGCTGATATCTCACATGGTACAATATGTACAACATGGCTGATATCTCACAGGTAACAATATCTACAACATGGCTGCAATCTCACAGGAAACAATATCTACAACATGTTCAATATCTCACAGTGTACAATATCTACAACATGGCTGATATCTCACAGGAAACAATATCTACAACATGGCTGATATCTCACAGGAAACAATATCTACAACATTGCTGATATCTCACAGGATACAATATCTACAACATGTGTGATATCTCACAGTGTACAATATCTACAACATGGCTGATATCTCACAGGAAACAATATCTACAACATGGCTGATATCTCACATATCTCACAGAATACAATATTTACAACATTGCTGATATCTCACAGGATACAATATCTACAACATGTCTGATATCTCACAGTGTACAATATCTACAACATGGCTGATATCTCACAGTGTACAATATCTACAACATGGCTGATATCTCACAGGATACAATATCTACAACATGGCTGATATCTCACAGGAAACAATATCTACAACATTGCTGATATATCACAGGATACAATATCTACAACACGGCTGATATCTCACATATCTCACAGAATACAATATCTACAACATGGCTGATATCTCACAGGATACAATATCTACAACATTGCTGATATATCACAGGGTACAATATCTACAACATGGCTGATATCTCACAGTGTACAATATCTACAACATTGCTGATATATCACAGGGTACAATATCTACAACATGGCTGATATCTCACAGTGTACAATATCTACAACATTGCTGATATATCTTAGTGTACAATATCTACAACATGGCTAATATCTCACAGGATACAATATCTACAACACGGCTGATATCTCACAGGATACAATATCTGCAACATGACTGATATCTCACAGGATACAATATCTACAACACGGCTGATATCTCACAGGATACAATATATACAACATGGCTGATATCTCACAGGTTACAATATCTACAACATTGCTGATATCTCACAGGGTACAATATCTACAACATGGCTGATATCTCACAGGGTACAATATCTACAACATGGCTGATATATCTTAGTGTACAATATCTACAACATGGCTGATATCTCACAGGATACAATATCTGCAACATGACTGATATCTCACAGGATACAATATCTACAACACGGCTGATATCTCACAGGATACAATATATACAACATGGCTGATATCTCACAGGTTACAATATCTACAACATGGCTGATATATCACAGGGTACAAAACTACAATATGTTTAATATCTCACAGTGTACAATATCGACAACATGGCTGATATCTCACAGTGTACAATATCTACAACATGGCTGATATCTCACAAAATACAATATCTACAACATGGCTGATATCTCACAGGATAAAATATCTATAACATGGCTGATATCTCACAGAATACAATATTTACAACATGGCTGATATCTCACAGGATACAATATCTACAACATGGCTGATATCTCACAGGATACAATATTTACAACATGGCTGATATCTCACAGGATACATCGAGATTTTAGCATCTCGAAATATAGATTTTCGTGAAATAATAAAATAACTCTGACATGCCAGACATTTTGTCTGACATTATTTATCAGCCGATCACCATTGGCACCATATTTGGCGTACTTATCGCGTCTTTTTGAAAACTGTCGGTCAAAAGTGAATATAATTTTCTCGCTCCCTGATACACTATCCACGTGTAAGTCACGCGCCAAAATAGGCACACGAATCGGTTTTAACTGACAGGTCAGATATGTTTGCTGACACAGAGATACAATTCCATATCTGCAGTCGAAACACATTGACGTGCTGTACAGAATGCCAATTGATGACTGGCTAGCCCGGGAAATTGACAGGGTGTTGGCGTTCAGACAAAGGTATCTTCTCCCAAAATATAATGACTGCTGAATAAAAATCAGATCAATCTGTCTGGCTGTTACAGAATGTATTAACGGAATATAACAACATTTTATTTCTAATATCAGATGTTTTGATATCATATATTAACTGTCAACACGCATAGCTCAAGGTATTTCTGAACTCTCTAAGAATTGTAGCTGGAATATTCATTCCAGGACGGCCAAACAGTTACAGCAGATTGACTAACTGCCCGTCAGTTAAGGTCTTATACTCTCAAAATATTAAATACTGGTCTACCAATAAATAAAAGAAAAAGGCGACGAAATGATTTTTGCTCGTGTATCTTCCATCGGGACTTAACAGACCTCCATGAATTAAACTAGGGATAGAAGCCATCTGATGAAAAGCAAGCAACGGTGTAATTCATGTGACTGAAAATTCAGGTGAAAACAATCTAAATCCCTTTTAATTAATAAATAATGCATACGTAAACATGTAAATTGTGAAACCGAGTCAGACCGACAAGACAGTATTCTGTAATATAAATCAACATATATGTTCTCAGGGGTTTTCTTACAAAGGAACATAGCTACTGATAAAACTTGGGGTTTTCACCATGTTTTTGTTTTTTGTTTTTTATGAAATTTACGAAAATTTTGATACAAAATGGAACGGGATATTTTTCACGGTAGTCATAAAAAGAACTCGTGTGTTTTTTTCCTAATTTTATCTAAAATGTTTCTTTTCTTGTAGACATGCCAAACTTTTTTTTGTATATTACGTCACGAACAGAACACTAAGGTAGGGGCCAATCAATAGGGGACAGAACACTCAGGCAAGGGTCAGTCACTAGTGGACAGAACACTCAGGTAAGGGTCAATCACTAGTGGACAGAACACACAGGTAAGGGCCAATCTCTAGTGGACAGAACGCTAAGGTAAGGGTCAATCACTAGTGGACAGAACGCTAAGGTAAGGGTCAGTCACTAGTGGACAGAACACTAAGGTAGGGGCCAATCAATAGGGGACAGAACACTCAGGCAAGGGTCAGTTACTAGTGGACAGAACGCTAAGGTAAGGGTCAGTCACTAGTGGACAGAACGCTAAGGTAAGGGTCAGTTACTAGTGGACAGAACGCTAAGGTAAGGGTCAGTCACTAGTGGACAGAACGCTAAGGTAAGGATCAGTCACTAGTGGACAGAACGCTAAGGTAAGGATCAGTTACTAGGGGCCTGTAACTGATGTAGGGGACAATGCATTATGGCTGGGGTCAATCATTAGAGGACATGGCACTGTTGTAGGGGTCGTTTACAAGGGGACAGAACACTATGGTAAAAGTAAGCCAATAGGGAACAGAAAACTAGATAGGGGACGGAATATTAAGGTAGGGGGTCAGTCAATAGGGGACAGAACATAACGGTAGGGGTCAGTCGCTAGGGAACTGAACACTATGGCAGAGGTCAGTCACTAGGGACTGAACACTAAGGTAAGGGTCAATCACTAGGGGACAGAACATAACGGTAGGGGGTCAGTCGCTAGGGAACTGAACATTATGGCAGAGGTCAGTCACTAGGGACTGAACACTAAGGTAAGGGGTCAACCATCAGGGGACTGAACATAACGGTAGGGGGTCAGTCGCTAGGGAACTGAACACTATGGCAGAGGTCAGTCACTAGGGACTGAACACTAAGGTAAGGGTCAATCACTAGGGGACAGAACATAACGGTAGGGGGTCAGTCGCTAGGGAACTGAACACTATGGCAGAGGTCAGTCACTAGGGACTGAACACTAAGGTAAGGGGTCAACCATCAGGGGACTGAACATAACGGTAGGGGGTCAGTCGCTAGGGAACTGAACACTAAGGCAGATGTCAGTCACTAGGGACTGAACACTAAGGTAATGGGTCAGTCATCAGGGGACTGAACACTATGTAAGGGATCAACCATCAGGGGACTGAACATAACGGTAGGGGGTCAGTCGCTAGGGAACTGAACACTATGGCAGAGGTCAGTCACTAGGGACTGAACACTATGTAAGGGGTCAGTCATCAGGGGACTGAACACTATGTAAGGGATCAACCATCAGGGGACTGAACATAACAGTAGGGGGTCAGTCGCTAGGGAACTGAACACTATGGCAGAGGTCAGTCACTAGGGACAGAACACTATGTAAGGGGTCAGTCATCAGGGGACTGAACACTATGTAAAGGGTCAATCATCAGGGGACTGAACATTATGGTAGGAGTCAGTCAATAGAGGACAGAACACTATGGTAGGGGCTTGTAATAGACTAGTAAATCATGTGTGTAATTGGTGGATATTAAGCGATGGGTGCTCATCATGTTTATTTCTTTGTGATTTTGTGGTCATTTTATTTATTTGTTTTGTTTTGATTTTGTTTCACACTAAAACGATTTTAAAACGTTCAAACCCTAAGCAATATGAGAACACAAGTGTAATGTGTTTACTTATCAATTCTATATTGTTAGATCCGAACAAAATGAAGAGAATGGTCCCTCGCATTCAGCCCTTTCCTTTCGCTTCAGGCCACGACTACCCCGTGATCCACGGCGTATCCCTCTACAGTAGCCGTGTAATTGACACATCACCCTTGCGCCAGGACAAAGGTTGGTAATATGAGAGGAGAGCCCGGGAGCGCCCTGGTTGTTCAGGCGCACCGGATTTAATGTGTCCCCTATTCAGTGGGACGGTTTTCAAAGGCTCCCAAGCCAGTGTTTTGCCTCGCCAATTGTACCGTCTTTCCCTCCTTTTCCTTACATGTAACCTTACATTGAAATATCAGTTTCCGTTCTGCTGTTAATTATAAAGTTTATCGAATTAGTTACAAAAACGGTCCAACCACATGCTTTTCAAAGTGAAAATGTAAGGACGGTTTGACAATGATATGGAACAAAGGCGCGTGAGCGATGAGAGTGCGTGACACGTGATAATGACTGGTTGACGAGGGATATCCGTTCTACCGTGATAGGTAAAGGATTTTAAACTTTTCTGTTTCTAATGAAAGAGACTTAGTGTACGCAATCAAACATTTGTAGAACTTTTTAAAAAAAATGTGAACGAAAGAGTAATTTGGGATTCGAGGTTAAAAGGCGTGGCCAGATCAGGCAGTATGTTACATACAAAACCGTGCTATGAATCCGGCATTATCAATCACTTAATTGATGCCCTGTATTAGAATAAAAGGAATCCAATAAATCACGAGGAATGATATGAACAAACAATGACATATCTAAATTATAAGTGGATAAGTGGACGCATTATTTCTTTCTAACATTATTTAAGAGTCCACCCCCCTCCCCCTTGTGAATTATGTTTTCTAATCTATTAAGATATCTCTTTCTGACTTGACAAATATAGTTCAATACTGCTGTCCTGTACGGAATTCATACGATAGTGGTATCTATATCCCTGTTCTGCTGTGTACAGTCTGTGTAGATGCCTAGACCAATGTCCATGGTTTGGTTTAGTAAAACCTGATTTTAAAGCTTGCTAAATGTATTAAAAAGTCGTAGTCACTGGTTTGAATTCTGTATACTTTTCATTTCTTTTATAGTTATATAAGAGTTGCCCATATGGTCATACAGAATTGGTGACTGATTCGAAAAGTCTCGATTCCTGGATATCGCTGAACCACTTCGGACTTCACAGCAACATCTCAATGTTGTTTATATCCGACCATCCTGAATCTTTCATTCTGGCTATTTCTTCACTTTGATACCACCTCGGCTCATTAATTAAATCGCTTGCCATCGACTGTGTGCGTGTCCCGATTTTACACGTGTTTAGCCTGGCGTTTGTCCTGACGTTAACAACATCAGGATACAATTTATCTTTTCTAAGTTGACGCCGACGTATATATAAATAATGTCCTTCACGAGTAGAAGGCGTGGCATGCTTTGTGGACGTGTTGGTGAGGTACATTTTGTGTTTGTGAGTTGACACCGTCATAACTGTTAACTCACTTAAAGATATCATGACACAGAAGGCCCTTCACTTGTTGACGATCTAGACTATTTTCTCCTTATAATTCCTGGTTCGCGGTTTGGCACTTTGGTACAAATGTACAATGATAATTCTGGTTTGCAGACGTTTTTGATATTTTTCACTTTACCCCCGCTCCCATAAGATTAAGAGTGTTTACATTTCTCTGTTTCGATATATAGGACTTGTGTGCAAGTTTTCAAGAGACCATGTTCTCTTTCCTTTTGTGAGATTAAGTGGACGTATTTACAGCTTGTTACAACGTGGTTTCTTCACTGTTTATTCAGTTTCCATTTAGGAACATGATGTTATTACCTACTTGGAATGACAAAGATTTAACGGTTATCGTCGATGAAGCAAAGGACGCTTACCCTTCTGAAACACTCGGACTTATAAACTCTTGTTCTTCTTCAATGGTTTCCGTACGTATGTTTCTTTTGTACATGTTTTCATCGATTTTGTTAAAATGTCAACATTTTTCAGTGTTTGTCAGTATTGGCGTCGATGTTTAACTATAATTCTTGGCAATGGTTGGCGCCGTCCATCATTCTATATATCGGAGTTAGAAGAACTGTAGTGTAGTTCGTGATTGTAAGTCTAAGCCGTGGTATATCGTGTGATTGTGAGTCAAACCCGTGGTATATCGTGTGATTGTGAGTTGGAGATGTGCTATATTTCGGGATTTTGAATTGACACTGAGGTATATTTTGCGAGTGTGAGTCTAAGCCGTGGTATATTGTGTGATTGTGAGTCAAACCCGTGGTATATCGTGTGATTGTCAGTCAAACCCGTGGTATATCGTGTGATTGTGAGTCAAAGCCGTGGTATATCGTGTGATTGTCAGTCAAACCCGTGGTATATCGTGTGATTGTGAGTCAAACCCGTGGTATATCGTGTGATTGTGAGTCAAAGCCGTGGTATATTGTGTGATTGTGAGTCTAGTCTAAGCCGTGGTATATTGTGTGATTGTGAGTCAAAGCCGTGGTATATTGTGTGATTGTGAGTCTAGTCTAAGCCGTGGTATATTGTGTGATTGTGAGTCAAAGCCGTGGTATATTGTGTGATTGTGAGTCAAAGCCGTGGTATATTGTGTGATTGTGAGTCAAAGCCGTGGTATATTGTGTGATTGTGAGTCAAAGCCGTGGTATAATGTGTGATTGTGAGTCTAAGCCGTGGTATATTGTGTGATTGTGAGTCTAAGCCGTGGTATATTGTGTGATTGTGAGTCTAAGACGTGTTTGACGTAACGGTAGATGTCGTGAATGAGTTGTCGTAATGTTAGATGTCGTGAATGAGTTGACGTGATAGTAGATGTTTGTGTGTGTTGTCGTAATGTTAGATGTCGTGAATGAGTTGTCGTGATGGTAGATGTCGTGAAGGAGTTGACGTGATAGTAGATGTCGTGAATGAGATGACGTGATGGTAGATGTCGTGAATGAGTTGTCGTGATGGTAGATGTCGTGAAGCAGTTGACGTGATGGTAGATGTCGTGAATGAGATGACGTGATGGTAGATGTCGTGAATGAGTTGTCGTGATGGTAGATGTCTTGAAGTCAAAGCCAGAGTTGACGTGATGGTAGATGTCGTGAATGAGATGACGTGATGGTAGATGTCGTGAATGAGTTGTCGTGATGGTAGATGTCGTGAATGAGTTGACGTGATAGTAGATGTTTGTGTGTGTTGTCGTAATGTTAGATGTCGTGAATGAGTTGTCGTGATGGTAGATGTCTTGAAGGAGTTGACGTGATAGTAGATGTCGTGAATGAGATGACGTGATGGTAGATGTCGTGAATGAGTTGTCGTGATGGTAGATGTCGTGAAGGAGTTGACGTGATGGTAGATGTCGTGAATGAGATGACGTGATGGTAGATGTCGTGAATGAGTTGTCGTGATGGTAGATGTCTTGAAGGAGTTGACGTGATGGTAGATGTCGTGAATGAGATGACGTGATGGTAGATGTCGTGAATGAGTTGTCGTGATGGTAGATGTCGTGAAGGAGTTGACGTGATGGTAGATGTCGTGAATGAGTTGTCGTGATGGTAGATGTCGTGAATGAGTTGTCGTGATGGTTGTTTTTTGAATGAGGTGACGTGATGGTAGATGTCGTGAATGAGATGACGTGATGGTAGATGTCGTGAATGAGATGACGTGATGGTAGATGTCGTGAATGAGATGACGTGATGGTAGATGTCGTGAATGAGATGACGTGATGGTAGATGTCGTGAATGAGTTGATGTGATGGTAGATGTCGTGAATGAGTTGATGTGATGGTAGATGTCGTGAATGAGATGACGTGATGGTAGATGTCGTGAATGAGATGACGTAATGGTAGATGTCGTGAATGAGTTGACGTGATGGTAGATGTCGTGAATGTCGTGAAGGAGTTGACGTGATGGTAGATGTCGTGAATGAGATGACGTGATGGTAGATGTCGTGAATGAGATGACGTGATGGTAGATGTCGTGAATGAGATGACGTGATGGTAGATGTCGTGAATGAGTTGATGTGATGGTAGATGTCGTGAATGAGTTGACGTGATGGTAGATGTCGTGAATGAGTTGACGTGATGGTAGATGTCGTGAATGAGATGACGTGATGGTAGATGTCGTGAATGAGTTGATGTGATGGTAGATGTCGTGAATGAGTTGATGTGATGGTAGATGTCGTGAATGAGTTGACGTGATGGTAGATGTCGTGAATGAGATGACGTGATGGTAGATGTCGTGAATGAGATGACGTGATGGTAGATGTCGTGAATGAGATGACGTGATGGTAGATGTCGTGAATGAGTTGATGTGATGGTAGATGTCGTGAATGAGTTGATGTGATGGTAGATGTCGTGAATGAGTTGTTGTGATGTTAGATGTTTTGAATGTGATTGACATTTTGGCAGATCTAGTGCCCAAGAGTTGACACATTAGTAGATTTAAAGCCCCAGAGTTGACGCTTTGGTAGACTTTGTGCCAAAGAGTTGACGCCTGGGTAGATTGAGTGCCCGTTAGTTGACGTTTTGACAGATTTCCGTTACATTGTATTGACACTGCGTCTGCGGTTAACATATTCGTTTTTACTTTGTATATTTATCATATGCAGTATTTCTGAAGAAAGTCGTAGTGGTTGTCAGCTTGAGATGACTCATGCATGCTTCCAAATTAAATGTCTCAAATTGATTTCATCCATGTCATGAGTACAGTCATAACGAACCTTCGCCAACCGTATCATGACATCAGCCTGTCAACCATTGGAAGTCGTTTTTGAGATAAAAATAAAAGTATTGTAAAAATCAATAGAACCACTGTGATAGTATAGCTGGTGGCATTTTGAAATTAGGTATCACCTATATCGATGAACAAATACACACATAACATATGCTATTTAACCCGGTTAAGATATTGAGAACGTGGCATTGCCTAAATTGACTCATTTTGACATTGTGATTCTTCCGGTACATTCATGGTTCTCCATGTGAAATACCCATTTTGTTTTTATTACTTTTTAGTCTTTTGTCGATGAATAATGTATTCCGCGGTAATATTTGCTTTTGCATAATAACCGCTTGTATTATATAAAACAAAGATATATATGACATTATTTTATGTATCTAGATTTACATGGCGGATGAAGCAGAAGACGCATACTCTTCCGGACCACCTGGTCTTACTCTCTATTTAAAGGTCTCCATGTAGAATCTCAACTTGTTCCAGTTTTGCCGTTTAATCGATTTTGAATCTGAATAACGATTATATGAATATTTTGGTATTTTCTAGAATTTTTTGTCATTAGGTCACTAATAAAACAAACCTGAGCAGGAGTCCGCCAAGTGGACGTTCAATACAGGAAAGCAGACAACGCGCAACACCATTACAATACATTAAACAAAAAACGTATAATTAATTTCAGTGTCTCTCTCTGGTGGCAGCTGGCATTGGATACTATTTGGCAGACTGGCAACGAGTGCATTAAGATAGAAAATCTACTAAATTACAGAAATGGTGAGTACTATACGAGAGATGTCGCCATATATCAGGGAAGGCCTGTATTTAAAAAGACAACTGGCCGATCAATGATGCGAAGCTCTCAGCGTCAACAACACTGTAAAATATCCCCAATAATCTGTCATTAGGATTTTAATTAAACATCTGTATTCTACTGTCCTCTGGAGATCATATCATATGTAGTGTGACGTCACATACAAAGATTTCAGCGACAACTACGCTGAAATTTAACACAAATTATCTGAGCATGTTTCAGAAACGAGGATCAAAGCAAAGACACATTTGGCGGGAAACATGCTGATCTAATAATTACCATCGTGGTTTCAGAAACCCTGTCTGGCTCAAATCCAGCTATGGATTTTTTTTTTTTATAAAATACCAGCTGATTATTCAAATTTTCTTAATTCTGAACGGATGGACGTGATTGAATTCAGAATTAATCAGATCAGAAAAAGAATAATGATTATATGAAAATGTTCACGTGGTTTTTTTTTCTTTTTTTTTTTTTTAAATCGCTGCTGATTCATGAAATGAAGACTTGGGGCCTTCCAAATACAACGACAGTCGACAGTGAAGGAAGGATATTAAAGCGTCGATTTGTGATCGCGCTGTAAAACTACTATCCAATTAATGTATTACAGATTTAATAACTTAAAGACTTGGAAACAAAACTCTCGTTTTATCTGATTCATTACCAGATCGGTAACATCAACGTCCCAATAGTTCTTCATTTGCAGTTTAAGCATTTGGAACAATTTGGTCACGCCGTGAATCGCACGTCCAAGTGACGAATTTATTAGTCTGTCTTCCATGTATATATATAGACTGAATATATATTGAATATAAAAAGATCTACCTATGTATATATTTATATATACATATATATAGATATTTTTTACACTTTGATGTTCGAGAAGACTAAATGCATTATTTGATATGTATCGTACTTAATTGTTTCCTAAATATGTTGAACCGATTCATATCCCTAAACTGAGGACAAGTAATTTGGAAATATTTATGTTGTATAATGTAGAGGACTGATTTAGAATTATCAAACACATTCTGACGATGACTTGTAATATATGTTCTTTTATACATTTCCCTGGTCTTATCACGGAAGATCAAACTAGCTCCTAATAAAAATCTCAAGGGAGACTTTCCAAACTTACTTCAACCTTCTATATCAACAGTAGTTTCTGTAAAATTAACATCGGATGTTGATGCTTTGTACACAAGCTTTATGACTAATGATTTACCAGGCGTCAAATTGTACAGTTGTCCCAGAGACCTATAGGGTGCGTATCATAAACAGTTATTTATCAACCGACAGCAAACTCCACAAAGTATAAAGAGTGTAGACTCAACGTAGCGTTAAATTGAAGTCGAAATCTCGAAAGATTTACCCTAGAATTTTACGGGAAAATGTTTCGAATTTTGAGCCTGCTAGAAAACGAACACGAGATACCAAAGAGGCACATACATGTATTATAATATGCATGTATGATATTCTCTTTTTTTTTCTTTTGAGTGTTATCATTTGCTATATTGAAGGTGAATGAATCATTATTTTAATATCATTCAATAATTAGGTAACAAATTTGAAATTTGAAACCGATCCTTCAAAAAGGTCAAAAGAAGCAGTGATGAAAATTAACTATAAAAATTTTAAAAAATGGTGGCTCGTCGGCCATATTGCATAACTGATCATCCTTCAAATTGAACACAACCATTATAGGACCAGGAGGAAGGGGAACCATGTCTACAAAATGAGAAATATCTATCTAGTTTTGTCAGGAAATAACAATATTAATGATCATTTATAGAACTACAAATGATGGACCAGCTGATCAGTGACAATGCCAACAGCAAGTAAACTTACTGGATTCCAATTAACAATAACAAACTAACAAAAAATTGATGATGGATTTTTTAATGTTTTTATGACATACAGGTACACGTCTGTATGAGAAACATGGTGGCATTTCAGTTATGGCACACACCCGAGATACACAACGTTCCAGTACACTACATGTAGTTTGATGTGTACCTTACACAGGATTAGATATACACAGGACGATCATACACATCTCTTTAGGAATTCAATTTGGTCCACATATTACACTACATGTTTTCCAAGATCATACCAATATGTATTAATTAATTAAAAAAAAAACTATCTCCACTTCCCTTGGAAACATGATTGGTCCAGAAATATATAAAACACATTACCCTATATTAGACCCACTGAGAATAAATTTGGTTTACCTGTATAATTATATATGTATACACTGTACTGATAATCTGCCTATGGTCTTGTTAATGACAGTACATAAGTATGGATCAGACATGTCTTACACAATTACTTTGTATATAGTAAATACCCTGTCATCAGTGCTACATAAGTACACAGGTATTATATCATGTTTATCACAAACAAGTAATATGACCTAGTGGAACTCTGATTAGCCACAAGTTCCGATTGTTTCCATTGTTGTGACGTCATAGCTTCGTGGTGACGTCATAACTTCATGACATCAAATATACGATGACGTAAAATGCATTGTACATGTAAGCCACTAAAGAAAGAGATACAGTAAAAATATCAATTCAGATTTTTTATGTCATTTTTTTTTAAATTTTGTTTTCACGCTCATCTACATTATAATAGTATTTAAACTATGTGATAAACAGAATCTCATACTCTTGTTTCCTTTTCATTTGAAATTTACAAAACTGTAACAAATTTTTTCATGTAAAATGAAAAATTCTTAAATTTGTTTCATAAATTTCCTATCTATCAAAATTCCTGTTTGGTCCTGATATATCTGTGTAAGCTGATTTTATTCATTACATTTATCAGTGAGAATGCAACAGATTCTGGACTGTCACCCATACAACAAGATATGATATATATCAACCTGACCCTTGACCTTCAGACTCACAAGGCTTTCCAAAACACTTTTAATTTCAGGTTGTCTTATCAGTCCAAAGGAGAATCTATATAACACAAATTTACCAACAAAAAAAGAAAAAAAGTTGGTATCAATCCAACGTATTAACAAATACATTGTATTACATCTCACAGTTAACAATCACCATAATAAGCAGTATAAAATCTTACTGAAAACCAACAGCAAAACATCCTTTTTCTTGTATATACATTCATCAATTACAATCATTGCAGACTTTCACTCTTGGGTTCGCATTCAATTCAACATTTACCATT
Source organism: Ylistrum balloti (assembly GCF_031769215.1). Taxonomy (NCBI): domain Eukaryota; kingdom Metazoa; phylum Mollusca; class Bivalvia; order Pectinida; family Pectinidae; genus Ylistrum; species Ylistrum balloti. The sequence goes on from NW_026782497.1 coordinate 256,575, forward strand.
CACAAAAAACACATCCTTTTACACTGTGCTCTGAACTACAAAGACTTCACACATTTTCACTCCTTTAATGATAGCACAATTACATGGTCATATTTTGTGATATATTCCAACTCCCACTTTCCTGTACAGTCTGACTGTACACAACCAGTGAGAGTTATCAACATTATATATATATATATATGTAAAATTACAAAATTCATTAATAATATCACAGTGATTCATCACACCTAGTTATTGCATAAAAGATTGGTGTGTGGTTCAGGATTTTAGTACAGCCAAACCTGCATTAAAAGTCAACTCTTTATAAGGGTCACTACAATACCAAAATCAACTGTCTATAAAGGCCACTTTGTAGTTACGAAACCTCAATATAAAGGCCACCTGTCCACAAAGGCTACCTGTATACAAAGGCAACCTGTCTATAAAGGCCACTTCTCTCAAATCTCTTGTGTAGCCTTTACAGACAGGTTTATCTGTATTATATTGTACCTATCAGTCTTTCATCTCCTTAGTTGTAAAGACATCACTGAATGGTGATCACTATTGACAATCACATCACATTTGGTGAAATGCTTTGACGAAAAAACCCAAATATGCCGAGGGAATATATATAAATATTCCACAAAAATAAATAATTAAAAATGAGGTAAGAAAGAATGAAATAAAAAAAAAAACACAAATGTCCCCACTCCCTTACAGAAGATATGAAGATATGGGATTAGATTCAGAAGAAGAACAGGACGGACTGTGACAGTAAGGACAGACAAACCAAGGAAACACTTTATGCCCCAGCTACCCATCAAACATGAATAGGCTGAGGCATAAGATCAATTTAAATTATCTATTATTAAAAGCACTCAACAATATACTCATGTGTGGATGAAATCTCATATTTCTGAACATTCCTATTGCTGGAGATATGTTTTAGTACAAAGTGATATGAGAGTAGAGCACCATAAGAAAACGTTGTTATTAATATGTACAATGTCTTTGAATTTGTATAATTTTCCACCATCAATGGCTGCCATCAGAAGAATGTACAGAAATTTGGCCATCAGAAGAACGTACAGTAATTTGGCCATCAGAAGAACGTACAGAAATTTGGCCATCAGAAGAACGTACAGTAATTTGGCCATCAGAAGAACGTACAGTAATTTGGCCATCAGAAGAATGTACAGAAATTTGGCCATCAGAAGAACGTACAGTAATTTGGCCATCAGAAGAACGTACAGTAATTTGGCCATCAGAAGAACGTACAGAAATTTAGCCATCAGAAGAACGTACAGAAATTTAGCCATCAGAAGAACGTACAGAAATTTGGCCATCAGAAGAACGTACAGAAATTTGGCCATCAGAAGAACGTACAGAAATTTGGCCATCAGAAGAACGTACAGACATTGCAGTTTTTGTTCAGTATTCTCAAAAATCTTTTTTACTTCTTTATACAAATCCTGTATATGTATAGCTACTGCTATCATTATCACAACCCAATTTATGTTTTTCACTGATATAACTAACTATCCCTGTCCAATTCAGGAAGTTTGTTTATACTGGTGTGTGAGTGTATGACTAACAGTAGTGTACCTGGTACACAAGGGGTGGAGGAGGAAATGCTATTGTGTCCACGTCAATACCAATAGTCATAATACAGAATTCCACAAGTCCACGACTAGAGATAAACTAGATGACATGCTCATCCTAACAAAGAGTTTAAATATACTAATCTCTGACACTCATCAGCCAATCAGAACACAAGGTGTGGGCAGGGTCTGATAAAATCACCACAGCCACAGACTTGCAGCCATCACTTTGGATGTGAAAGTGTCAGATATCCTGTATTTGTCCTATCTACATCTGTCTATCTTAAGGGCACAAGGTCATGGCGGTCAAATAATGTGTGATGGTTGGATAAATCCAGTGTCATGATCGGAAATATAAAAGTCAGATTGCTGTGTAAAAATACATGAAAATCATGTTCCCTCAACATTTAATAAATACAATGTTTAAGCCAAAGTCATATTTTCACTTCTCATCGGAATATATATATATATTTTTTAATTAAAAATTTATTTGGTGTAAGCATATACAGGACCAACAAAGATTTAATATCACAACAATTTTACAATTTCATATAAACCTTTTTTTTTTATTTGGATAATGCCCCAATCTAGCAATTGGTTCAAGAAACCAAAAACATATGTGTAAAACATTAAGCCCTAAGGCACATAAACATACAAGACCATATCTGATAAATATACTGTATAATCACTGTCTTATTACTCAGAAAACCTTAACAAATGCATTGCTGGTTATAATATAAATATCATACCCTAGAATAAACATCTGAGGTATCTTTGTTGGTATTTTTTGACAGTAAAGAAAATCTGATAAAATTTAAATAAACAAGACACAAAAGTTGAATGGTGGAAGAATTTGTGAGACTGTCGCTGGTTTTGATGACGTTTAATTTTCTGAGTAAGCCAAGCGTGACCTGTCAGTCATACAGTCCTATCACCTGTCCAGTACACCATACCTGTCTTATCTTGCCTGTCCAGCCCACGATACCTGTTCGCACTAATTGGAGAGGTGAAGATACAACCTTTGTTATCTCCCCTGTCTGATCATTATCTATAACCTACCGTCGCCACTTGGTCTATGTCGGTTCAGTGTATGTATTTCATACTTTCTTTTGAGGATGAGCTCTACCTGTACTTTGATCAGGACAATACTGTTCAGATTCACGACCTCTTCGTCCGTTATGACCCCGGCCACGAGCCTCACCATCACTGTAATGGCGCCTACGGTCATCATCTCCATTGTAACCGCGGCTGCTACTGTACCCATGATGCATGTTTTTTTCATCATCACTTTGATAGTCATTTCTGCGATACCCACGCCCCCGTGTCCGGCCATAATTATGATGGTGGTTATGAGCATTGTCAGAATGCCGGTGATCTACCTCCCTCCATCCTCCACCTCTCTCCTTGTGTGATTCTAGTGACCCATCGTCCAACGTTTCCGCCCTATTTGAGTGATGTGAGTCCTTATTTTCTGACCCTGAAGGCCCAACAGAAGCTGGTGATGTTGGTAAACATTGAGATATATTTTTCCCTTTTCTGCCCCTATGTTGACTTTTTACAAGTGGTTTGCTATCAGGGGCATTGTAGCTGTTTGCCTTGCCCCCGTCAGACAAGTCCCCATCTGACAGAAAACTACCTGTGCGTGGTTTAGGGTCACTAAAACTTCGCTGATAATCTCCACCTGATAAAACATCCCTTTGGGAGCCTCTGACTTTATGTACTGAATAATGACCTCTACCTCGACCATCACCCCTACCTTGACGTTTACCTCTGTTGTAACGTTGGTTGTCATAGTAATCATTTCTATTATCCCTATACCTATGTCTATCTTCACCTCTATATCGACCCCTATGACCCCTGTTTATATGGTTACCACCCCTGTTGTCATGGAAACCATCTTTATTATCATGAAGACTCCGGCGGTCATTACTTTCATGGTGTGAGCTGTTATATCCCTCGTCCCCAGACTTTTGTAAATTTGGAGATTGTTTAGCCTGTCCTGCTGTTGGCTGTCTCTGACACAGACATCGATTACACACATCTGCATAGGAATTGGTATGTGTATCCTGCCCATCACTACTAACAGGTTCTGATATCACAAAACTCACTTTCAAATCACGAGCAGTGTCACGAGATATTTTAGAATTGTCATGTTTAGTGCTTTTGCCTCCTGAACTTGAGCTGTCAGAACTTGTGACGTTATGTGATGAAAACGATGATTCTTGAGAAGAGGAGTGAGGCACTTGTGACAGCTGGTTGGTATGGAACCACGGTGATTGCTGTCGTAACACATGTTGAGCTGGTGATGGTGTTGACCATGGTGATGATCCCTGGGAGTAAGGCGAGCTGGTGGCAGACAGAGAGGGGGAGCTGGGAGGGGTCTGGGAAGGATGGAAAGGGTAAAGTACTAAGGGAGTTCCAGGGATAGGTTTCGCCTGGACACTTGAGAAGATGGCTGGAGAGGAGGGCTTCCGTCCCGACACCACACTCGCCCAAACACTGGAGTTATTACCTGCAAAAAGGAGAGTAAATATGATAACCTTTCCATGATATCATTAAAGAAGACAATTTACCATACATGTACCTCATTCACAGTTAGGATGTATCTAACAGTAGTGATTTCTGTGCTAGGGAATACCTCCAATGTATAGCTGAGATATCACACAACAAGAGCGTAGCTTTTTTTCTGATATCCCACACCCAGACTGCAGTTTTCTTGGTATCCTTTACCCAGAATGTAGCTTCTTTTTTGATATCCAAAACCAAGAATGTTGCTTTGATACCACACAATCTGGTGTGACTTTGACACCACACAACCTAGGTGTAACTTTGACACCACACAACCTTGGTGTAACTTTGACACCACACAACCTAGGTGTAGCTTTGTTACCACACAACCCAGGTGTAGCTTTGATACCACACAACCTTGGTGTAACTTTGTTACCACACAACCCAGGTGTAGCTTTGTTACCACACAACCTGGGTGTAACTTTGTTACCACACAACCTGGGTGTAGCTTTGTTACCACACAACCTGGGTGTAGTGTAACCCTATGCAAGGTTATCTGCCCTTGCTTTAGATATTAGGCAGTATTATCTGTTTTGGTTCTATTACTGAGTTGATGTTTATAATATTTAATTATTAAGCAGAATTATCTGTTTTAGTTATATGTTCTGACACACAGTCATTGTTCTGTGGGGGACATATATTAAGGTCACTTTACTACGCTGTACTGCTGCTGCTGAGGCAGGTGCACAAACTGCGCAATAGTTAATACCTAAAACGCTGACAAATGTTTATGTGACGTAATTTTTGAAAGTCTTTTGTTTACACTGGGAGACCGGACCTTGGCGTGTGTGGCCGAATTGAAGGCTTTGTATTTGTTTTCGACTGTTTTGGCTCCAGAATGTCTGGGATTCAATTCAAAATTAGTAATAGTTTGACAGCCTTGGTCAACCGGGGTCACCCATCAAATTTGACAGTCACGTAGGCATTAGACATAAATAGGAGGGGACAAGATCGTTCCTCACTCCGGTCACTAGACAGCGTATTGGACGGACTGGTGTCACGAGGCCTGGGACCAGGGCAGGTACGGGAGCGAGAGAATTTCGTAAGCTTACCGGAAATAAAAGGCATTTTTCTTCGCCTTCGGTAGTCCTTTAATTGTGTCTCTCAAACGGTTCGAGAGGGTTACAGTAGCTTTGATACCACACAACCTAGGTGTGACTTTGACACCACACAACCTGGGTGCAGCTTTGATACCACACAACCTGGGTGCAGCTTTGCTACCACAACCTAGGTGCAGCTTTGATACCACACAACCTGGGTGCAGCTTTGATACCACACAACCCGGGTGCAGCTTTGATACCACACAACCTGGGTGCAGCTTTGATACCACACCTAACTATAGTCAATACAGGGACAGCTTTGATAATTTTTGTATTGACTGTAATATCAATTCATAATTCTGAAAATTAATAGTGAAATCATTAACTAATCCTGGAACATCCACCTGGTATTAAAAGCTTTTCATTAAAACAATTACATATCAAATCACTTCACATTCAACGTCCTGGGGAGAAGACATTTTTTTATAAAGTTTTAACAAATATGAACCCTTTGGCTTTAAATATTGGCCAAAGTATTTTCTTTTCATGGTCTTTATAGTGCTTCTTCCTTGGAACCTATCACCAGATAAATATCTTGGTTTTCAGCCTTCCAGTTAATCAGATGATTTTGTATTAAGCTTTTTCTTGTAACCTTGAATAAGGGTCAAAGTCATTTATTTTTGGAAACTTTGTCATCTCAGGAACCGATGGGACTTTCAACAATTGTGAGCTAAAATGTAGTATCCTATAGGCATCAAAGTAAATTAGAAGATTTAATCAGAAAATGTGCCATGTCTCACTGATATCTGTTTGATTCTCGTCCCCTTGTGCTATACTGTATGAACAAAGTGGCACAACCCCATCACCTTAGAAACACTCCTGTACCCCCTGTCTCTCTATATCAAACTTCAGAGTTTATGTATTAGTAGCTACACAAACTGCAGAGAGTTTACATATAGAGTCAGTCCGGGTCATTTGGACGTTTTGATTAAATCACTTGTATCCAGGCTCCATTTCAAGTACACCTTCAAAGGCCTGGACAGGACTAATGAGGAGCAATCCCACATCTAAAACAGCCATCGAATCTGCTCGTCAGACTTAATTATAGTACTTTTTGGTTTTCTACATGTCATTTAACCCATAAGAAAAATGATTCACCAGCAAATTTTGGGATTATAACAAGATCAAGAAGCAATACAACTTCAAAAATTAATAGTGATATTATTTCTGATAAATTCTATGAATTTCAACACATATATAAACCCTTTACAAATTACAACTTCAACAAGGAACTTGAATATATTATAGAATATTTAGTGAAAAGAAAGCCTCACTACTTGACAAAAAAGTGAAAACAAAAACATTTTGAAATAGAATCCTCAGAGAGTTTTTATTCAACTAGCTTCCAAAACATAGCTGCAAGCCATTAGAGGGATGGGTAGCTAATTACGTTATGTAAATTCTATCTCATTGTTTTAGGACAGGAGAGGAAATTGATATGTAAATGTTTATCAGTAAAAAGTAAACAGTCGGTAATTCCTGGCAGAACAAATCTCCTTAAACTTATCTCTCCTGTCAACCACATGTAACTATCCTCTGATATCTATGGATTTTATGTCTCAAGCAACATCTCATGTACAACTGATCTCAAGTGTTCAGATCCCTGTCAGGTAGGACAAATTAGGAACCAGATTTCTGTATCACTGTCAGTAACTAGATCCTTGTCAGGTAGGACACATTAGGGACCAGATCCTTGTCAGGTAGGACACATTAGGGACCAGATAACTGTATCATTGTCAGTAACCAGATCTTTGTTAGGTAGGACACATTAGGGACCAGATCCTTGTCAGGTAGGACACATTAGGGACCAGATCCTTGTCAGGTAGGACACATTAGGGACCAGATCCTTGTCAGGTAGGACACATTAGGGACCAGATCCTTGTCAGGTAGGTAGGACACATTAGGTACCAGATCCTTGTCAGGTAGGACACATTAGGGACCAGATCCTTGTCAGGTAGGACACATTAGGGACCAGATCCTTGTCAGGTAGGACACATTAGGGACCAGATCCTTGTCAGGTAGGACACATTAGGGACCAGATCCTTGTCAGGTAGGACACATTAGGGACACATAGGGACCAGATAGGGGACCAGATCCTTGTCACCAGGTAGGACACATTAGGGACCAGATCCTTGTCAGGTACGACACATTAGGGACCAGATCCTTGTCAGGTACGACACATTAGGGACCAGATCCTTGTCAGGTACGACACATTAGGGACCAGATCCTTGTCAGGTAGGACACATTAGGGACCAGATCCTTGTCAGGTAGGACACATTAGGGACCAGATCCTTGTTAGGTAGGACACATTAGGGACCAGATCCTTGTCAGGTAGGACACATTAGGGACCAGATCCTTGTCAGGTAGGACACATTAGGGACCATATCCTTGTCAGGTAGGACACATTAGGGACCTGATAACTTGATGTAAATCACTTCTGATATAACCAGGTATATTCTTAAGCAACTGTTACATGTGATTTTTTCTGGTATAAAAAGCCCTATCACTGTTCAATAGGATCACAAACTAATACTATATCTTTGTTCTGTAATAAGGCTGTCCAATGATATTAAGTGAGCAGAAGTTAATTGACTTCCTGGAATTAGCAGGATAATTACAAGAGTTATGATCAAGCAGAATGTTATTATTTTAGGGTATTCTTATTCAGTTTTCATTTTATAAAATCTATTTTTAGAAATTGGTGACTTCTGATTCATTCTTTACCTTTCAACAAAAGAGAAACCTAGGTTCTCCCTTGCCTACTGGTTAGGTGGAAGTCTCTCATAGTTTATCAGGATGACAAATATTTCAGCTGTAGAACATTTTCATTGAATATATATCCAGAAGTAACAGGACCTTATAAATAGATAAGTAATCATTATCACAATGAAACACAATCCATACACTGTGTACTTACTTTTGATGGATTCTGGCAGAGAGACCGTCCCCAGAGACTGACGTTTGTTCCAGTAGCCCTGGAGTTGAGGTGAAGTTTGGTTACCATGTGCAGACGGTGACACTGACTGAGAAGGTCGTGCAGGAGACGCTGGAAGAGTGTCCACAGACAATGGCGGTGATTCTGTACTCAGGAGAGTTAAGATCACAACCTTCTGACCGGAGGTTGTTACACTAGCGTCAAGTTTGTGATGGTACTTAATAGATTTGGGTTTCTTCACTGTGGACTAAGTAAGAAAGCATTTGTAAGAGAAGTAATCAAAACAGATAAATAAATAAATGGATAAATTGTTTCCTTTAATTAATATTTTGAATAACTTTTTGATATTGTCACATGAAAGAAAGTATCAAAGATAAAGAAAGAAAGGCAACGATCAATACATTAAGTGTTTAAATTCATATTCTTATGTTAAATTCTAGTCATTAAATGATGAAGTGTACATTTTTTGTAACTTACCTCAAACTGGACATTACATTCGACCTCTATGTCGGGTCCCAAGCCTGTCTGCCATTTCTCCATAATAAATGGAGGCTGTCCAAGAAAAACAGAATATCAAACACTTTCATAAAACCATTCTGTCTTTTGATATACTAAATGGAATCCGACAAAAATCTCGTGAAATTTTAATGAAACTGTACCGAAATGAATATGCTTGCTTGACCTCTGACCTTCAATGCCTTCTAAGCTTGTTTAACATTGATTCACATGAGTCACATTCAAGACATGAAAATAACTTGCACCTTCATCATTACACATTAAAGCAGGTTAGTCTATATATATTTAAATATTAGCCATCAAACACCATGTATCAAACACCGGAGGTCTCTGATCATCACCGGTGACGTAATTAGTGTTTGATTAAATTACCAAGACAATGTGTTGTTTTTATCATCGCAGACTGCTGCACCTACAATATCATCAAGTCTTTTACAAGACACTTTGTGAAGCTTTCACTTATAATCTATCATGTCCTATCTGTAATAATGGTTGGTAATAACACCCATAGACTTCCTCAAAGTCGACTCATAATCGCTTAATTATCTCCCTTGTATGATAGGTATTAAGAGTTCCTGTAGTATCTCTGTGTTGCATGTGATGAAAGGCAGTAAAATCACTTTTCACCGTCGTTAGAGCTAGGCTTCCTCTACAAACTGTCTAACATATCAGCCAATGTTTCTGATGTTTAATTTCACATCATTTCTTTTCAAAGTTCAATAAACCAATGAAGATATGCTCTTGTTTTTTAAAAATACACGTTAAAATGTATGATTTTTACTCTTTCCCAGGTATCTACTTTTAGATGTAATTTATCCACAGTAAAATACATCTTGTATTACCATTCTGGGTCTTCTGGAACTTGAAGACTCTTTTGGTCTTTTTTTACATGTTTTTCCTCTGTGACCTTAAAAATAGGTCAAGGTCATTCATATGAAGTAAGTTCATAGAACTGAATCCTATATGGTATGATGTACACAGTGTGATGTGTGTGATTTAGATATTATCGTATAACCATTTACATATCACATCCCTTATCAGCCCGAGTGTCCTGATATCAGTCAGCGCTTGAGGTTGGTATCAAGACTGGAGGACTGGTTAGAGGCACAATTCTTGTCATAGGTTCTTCTAAAATGGTCTCACCATGCTTAGCGTTAACATTCGCAAATGACAGCTGCAGGTGTATCACTAATATGATAAATCAATCCAGAAATGGCACCATCTGGAAATCTGAGCGGGATTCTACACAATTTTTTGTAAGAAAGAAATTGCATTTCTTCCAGGCCAATATTATGTATGTTCAAATAAGATAGCAATAAGAAGAAGTGACAAAATATGAAAATTTGAGAGGGGTTGTGATATCACTTTCTTGTGGGTGTGATATCACTTTCTTGTGGGTGTGATATCACTTTCTTGTGGGTGTGATATCACTTTCTAGGAGGTGTGATATCACTTCAGGAGGTGTGATATCACTTTAGTGTGTGATATCACTGGGGCCGAGATCATCTTGTGGAAATTTCAGACTTATCACACATATAAAAAAAAGTGTTATCAGTAGTAAACATTTTATAAAGATATACACATATATATCTACATGGTGAGATGTAAATACTTACATGGTCTATTTTGAAGATTCCATGGTTTGAAGAACAAATAAAACTGACACTTTTGATCAAGGTTATTGGGACAACATCCTTGTCTTCCTCTTCATCCTCATCATCCATCTCCATGTACATCTTCCACTTGTGGTCCTAAAACACACACAACTATAGAATACAGTACAGGTTTGTCAAAATTGGTCCAATTTGGGTCATATCACAAAGTCGGACAAGGTCAAACTATAACAGATATGTATGTCATGGATTTGATATCAAATGTAAAATAAGACATTGTGTAGGTCATAAAGAAGGCCAGAAAAGAGATAAGTACAGTACTAGAGACTTACTTACAGATTTACAACCATATCTAACTTGTACTGAAAATAGTAACATCCCCTAGCAGTAACAAAAGTTGAATTTTATTTTAAACAGATTTTCTAATCTTCATTGATTATGATCCCTTCATTTTCAGAAGTACCTAGAATACAAAATAACATTTACACAAATTTTGTTCTCAAAAAAGAAAACTTATATAATCCTGATTTTTCCTTGCCATTGATATACAACATTTTTATAATTAATGGTAAATCCTGCGTAAACCCTGATTTTTCCTGCCATTTATTTACAACATCTTTATAATTAATGGTAAATCCTGCGTAAACCCTGATTTTTCCTGCCATAGATTTTTCCTGCCATAGATTTACAATATTGTTATAATTAATGGTAAATCCTGCGTAAACCCTGATTTTTCCTGCCATAGATTTACAATATTGTTATAATTAATGGTAAATCCTGCGTAAACCCTGATTTTTCCCTGTCCTTGATTTACAACATTGTTATAATTAATGGTAAATCCCCGTAAACCCTGATTTTTCCTGCCATAGATTTACAACATCTTTATAATTAATGGTAAATCCTGCGTAAACCCTGATTTTTCCTGCCATAGATTTACTTTTGATTTTTAAGATCACCAGTAAATTCTCTTTGTACTTATGGAAGAAGTTTGGGGTGTTGATAACATGCTAGGGAACAAAACCCAGAGTTGGCTGTGTGTTGTCAACTGGATTGGTTTGAACCAAGAAGTTAGTGTGTATACATCAGGCAATATAAACACATCTGAAGTGGTTTGAGAATACACCAAACACATCTACCACCCAACTCCTAATCCTGTAGGATGTGACTTCAGTATAATGACACATTATTATAACAATGTCAATATCTACCACCCACCTCCTCGTCTTGTAGGATGTGACTTCAGTATAATGACACATTATTACGACAATGTCAATATCTACCACCCACCTCCTCGTCCTGTAGGATGTGACTTCAGTATAATGACACATTATTACGACATTGTCAGTATCTACCACCCACCTCCTCGTCCTGTAGGATGTGACTTCAGCATAAATGACACATTATTACGACATTGTCAGTATCTACCACCCACCTCCTCGTCCTGTAGGATGTGACTTCAGTATAATGACACATTATTACGACATTGTCAGTATCTACCACCCACCTCCTCGTCCTGTAGGATGTGACTTCAGTATAATGACACATTATTACGACATTGTCAGTATCTACCACCCACCTCCTCGTCCTGTAGGATGTGACTTCAGTATAATGACACATTATTACGACATTGTCAGTATCTACCACCCACCTCCTCGTCCTGTAGGATGTGACTTCAGTATATCCTTTTCTTTAATCAGACTAAGACACTCAGTGATTTATACATGAAATCTGGTTACTGTGGTACCTCGGTATTTATATGCTTTACAAGGAATTCAGTGAATTACATGTACATGTATTCTAAACATTGATAAAAAGTTCAAGTACAAACTTTCCCCTCTCTTCTAGATATTCTGGTTTCAAATGAGTAAAACAAAAACTATTCCACATTATAAATTGCATTTTTTATTGAAGGTGAGCACAACATTTCAAGTCAGTTGTTTTAGAGGAAACAAAACCATTTACAAATTGGGAAAGATTTGTTTTTAGTGCCCTTTACTCAAATGTTGACAGAAAGTGATTAAATTGTTTACATCTGAGAAAGTAGTTTTAAGATTCAGAAGCTTTCCTATTCTTACCAAAATTTTTAACAGAATTTTGGATGTGGGGTGCTGAAGGAATCCTCAACATAAAATAGGATTTCTTGGGACAACAGAATATCTATGATAAATTACCCTTGGTATGAATAAAATTTCTTCTTGGTATATAAATAGAAATTCATTTTGGAATGAATACATTTTTTTCTTAGTGTGAGTAAAAAATTATCTTTTATACCAATAAAATGATCTTGGAAAGCCGTTCAAATATTTTTGAATCAGAGCATTCATTAACAATAAGAAATTATCCTTGCTACAAAATAAAAAGATCTTAGGACTAAATTCCTCCAGGTACAAATGAAATCAGAGTAATCCTTATGAAATTCTCTTTGATACCAATAAGAATGTCTTGGACACCAAAACTCTCATTAAGAAATTCTCCCGACACAAATAAAATGATCTATGAATGCTATACAAAGATCTTGGAAAGCAAAATTTTCCAGAATAAAATTTCTCTTGAGGCACATGATGTAAAATTATCCTGCAAAAAGATGAAATAAGTCATAGAATTAATTCTGCAGAAATTACACATTCTCTGGAAAACTGGTACACATGTGGAATGGAGACGAGTTTCCCAACATAAAAAAATAGCCCTGTGTGATACAGACTGTAACAGTAAATAGCTGATTGTCGGAACGGTTCTCAACAACTTGGGATATTTACAATGTGTGGCCATTCACACACCATCAACTGCTTTCACTAAACTATTGTTATGAAAACTTTGCCAAAACAGCATAATTTCTTGGCTTGGTGTCAAAACTCATATTGGAGAGCCAAAATGAAAGTATAAATCATCAAATAGTTAAAAACCATAATAAAAAAATGAAAATTATTGAATTTATGTGTCAGAGGGTGTTTTCCGTGTTCTTAAAGCAGGAATCTGTCGATAAATAACATTTCTACAATACGTGAGATTTAATAGCAGTTACACAACATAATTATTTTGAGTGTTAAACTTCCATCAATAAAAAGGAAGAATAATGTATCATACAGAACTACATAAAGCGTTATTTGCTACAGTCTATTTATTTCAGAATAACATTTTAAATTATTAGATATTTCATAAAAAGTGACATATATTGGAGTATTGTGCAAGTAAATAAAAAGAATTCTTTTGATGAAGTAAATGCATTTTGTTCTTTCGAAACCATATGTAAACTTATGTTTGATTTTTCAGCAGGTATGTAACTTAAATGACTTTAATTTATCATACAAGCTATACAAACAGGGAATTTTATTGTTATATGTCTAGGGGCGGGGTCAACTTAGGGGTCAGTTGAGCAGGTATGACATCAAGATGTATCAGGACTTCCAATGTAACAGTGAATAAATGGCCAGCAGAGGGACAGATGTGGCACTAAGGGAGAAAGGAAAGGCCAAGGGAAGGTGTGGCACTATGGGAGAAAGGAAAGGTTAGGGGCAGGTGTGGCACTACAGGGGAAAGAAAAGGTGAGGAGAAGGTGTGGCACTAAGGAAGAAAGAGAAGGCGAGGGGCAGGTGTGGCACTAAGGGAGAAAGAGAAGGTGAGGGGAAGGTGTGGCACTATGGGAGAAAGGAAAGGTTAGGAGCAGTTGTGGCACTAAGGGAGAAAGGAAAGTCCTTGGAAAGGTGTAACACTATGGAATGAGTTTGGGGTGGCATTGAGATGTTTTGGTGGCTCTAATGTTAAATGTCCAGCAGAGGGGTTGAGAGTGGTCAGATTGGGGTAGCTGATCAAGAGGGACATCAGGTTCTGGAAAGATGAGACACTCAACGATAAGTGTTCTGGGATGAGGGGGAGATGTTTAAGTGTGTCATTGAGGTTGGGTATTACCAAGTAAAAACATCTTAAGATGAATTTCTTACCGACCTGTCCTACACAGAACAGATGTATACATGCTGTTGATAGCCTGCTCTATGCAAGATTTGTAATTGTAACATTGTCATGGCAACAGTTTCAAAAGTAATTATAACATATACACACCAGATATACTTCTAATTTATGATTATACAAAGCTGAAAGCAAAAAATCTGGCATTTGTCATTTTTTAGAAGAAAAATAATTGCCTTGACAAAGTGCATGGTGAAATAGTCAAGGACCATAAATAGTTCTGCTTTCATTACAAAAAAGTGTGTACCCAGAACAAATGTACTGAGATGTTTCTGTCCTTTCTACCTTCTTAAACTTAAATATGAAAATATATCTTTTTGATAACTTTATTATTAAACCACCACATATTCTATACAAGAGTATAATATCTCCAACAGAATAGGTTTTTTATGTAAAAAGCAGTTAAAACAGAAAATTGAAACACAGTCAATCATAAATATAAACAGAATGCCCAAGGCTGTCAAAAACAAGGAATGCATCATTTTCAGTACTGTGACATAATGACTTGATGGGATGTTTTACAGGATAACACGAAACAGATTGTGAATTTATATTTAATCTTGGGTTCAATGTAACAGTATCTTTCTTGTCATAGTTATTTCTTGTAAATAGGAAACATATTTCTTACGCTAACAACTCTTGGTGGTTTTAACCAACACTTTTATCACACATAAAAAAAAAATCATGATTATTTTATTAATCTTGAAATTTTAATGTATTTAGTTTCTGTGATTTTAATAATTCCTCAAAAATGGGTAAAAATACCGGACACATCAGAGAACGGTACTGGCAGATTAAAATCTGAATCTAAGCAGATTTCAAAGAAAATCCATGAAGTTTCTGAATCTTTAAAACACAAGTAAAACTGAAAAAAATGAAATCAGACTGCCTTTTAGAGACAAGACGTGTTTTCGGAGTTCAAAAACCTATTGACTTGAACTGAATTGGTAGCTATTATGTATAGATCTGTTATTATTTAAAAGAATGTTCACATCAAATCTGTGAACAAATCATTAAGTTTCACAATGACTGGTACAAATTTAAATATTTATGGAAATATAAGTATTCCATCAATTTTTCAAGTTGTGTACCTCTGCTCCCTTAAACCTGTCTAAAATCAATGAGAACCCATTATACATATCTCCCCCTGAATGAATGAACATAACTCTCGCGAAAAAGACGGAAGTATTAAAAGTATTGTTGTATGATAGGTTCACAATTATATACATCCTTGATACTCCAAGTATTACAATCACTTTCGCTCTCTGCACCCCTGGAACATGTCCTCGATACTCCAGGGGTTACGATCACTTTCGCTCTCTGCACCCCTGGAACATGTCATGGCAAAATTGAAGGCACAAGCGAAGTAATTTGATTGGTTCCAGGGAAAAAAACCTGACCAATCACAGGCTTTTTGAAGATTATATAGGAGGGACACCCAACTTCATTAACATTTCATTGTATGGTGATGCGATTCCCGAGATTTGTTTGATGTACATCAAAAGATCAAACTAGTCTTTTTGTCTTCTCCACAAGCTGTCTCACATGGAACCTTCAATTTTGTCATGACATGTTCCAGGGATGCAGAGAAAAGGTTATCATAACCCCTGGAATTTCAAAGATGAATTATTTAACAATAATTAGAATCTAAAAAATGTTTTGCCTGCACAGAAAAAACACATGCCATGGTTATGATAATGTTATATATAATAACATTTCTGATTGTTTTTTTTATGTAATTAAAATCCCGATTTAAAAAAAAAAGAATAAAAATACATTTTTCAGAAAATGTTTTTTTGCGGTTTTTCCCCATTATACCTATCACGTTATGATAAATCTTGATGTATAATCATCAACACAACATAACACCTCTCAACACTTCGTTTTTTTATCTGTCAATATACACTGGATATTCCAGCATAAAATCAGTCAGAAGTCCAATTAGCAACCCTGCTTTACAGACACAATTTTTTGCGACATTGATAAACAATGAACTGCAGGATGCACTTGTACATTAATCTTGGCGTTGGAATACTCCATCAACATCCGTTTTTATCGTATCCTGATTTTTTATGACACAAATAGGTATATTTTTTGAGGGTATCCAGCATGCTATCAATGTTTTACTGTATGTGGTCCTGTGTTGAGTGGAACACTACCAGTCAGCTGTTCACTGCCAAATCGCAAAATACCGAAAGTACAGGAAATCACTGGGACTTCATCCTGACAACTTAACACAAATCTTAGGGGCTTATTACCGTACTGAACACAGTCAGTTTACAAAACACTTAGGGGCTTTCTACCATACCGAACACAAATATTAGGGCCTTTCTACCGTACTGAACACAAACAGTCAGTTTACAAAACACTTAGGACCTTTTTACTATTCCGAACACAAATCTTAGGGCCTTTCTACCGTACTGAACACAAATCTTAGGGGCTTTCTACCATACTGAACAGAAACCTTCAGTCTACAAAACACTTAGGGCCTTTCTACCGTACTGAACACAAACAGTCAGTTTAAGGAACAATAAGGGCCTCTCTACCAAGATCACTGAACACAAAACTTCTGTTTGCAAATCACGAAGGGGCATTCTACCATACTGAACAGAAACCTTTGGTATATAGAACACTAAGGAGCTTTCTACCATACTGAACAGAAACCTTTGGTATATAGAACACTAAGGAGCTTTCTAGCATACTGAACAGAAACCTTTGGTATATAGAACACTAAGGAGCTTAATACCAATATCACTGAACACAAACATGAACTTGTTACTTAAACAGTGAAAACTAGAACATGTCTGAAATGCCCCTGACTTTGATCAATTCCATGCAATATTTTTTGTTTGATGACTTTGTAGAAATGTGACCTTTGACCCTTTAACATTGACGATGAACACCTAAATATGTACAGAGCTCGATGTGGAAACTATATATAGAGTAAATATGAACCAAATCTGTTGAGGGATTCGCATGATATGCTAATATTCAGAATGAGGACACGAGGGGATCAGGACTGATGGACATAGGCAACACTACATGGCCTCCAACCTCTCCCACCCAGCACCCCTATAACATGACAGGAGATGACATACAGAGAACCATACAGCATATTATGTTCCTTCCTGGTCCATCTTGATATCCATCCCCCAACACACCAGGTGATACTGACATCCTATTAACCCAGCTGTCCGATCACATATGTCCTTTTGTACTAACTACATTAAAATGATATTTCTCATCAGATCACCGTGGAGATACAGATTAAAAGAGTTCCCATGGTGACGACGAGAACAGGGGGAAGAGAAATATCTTATCACAGCCATCTAGACATGAGGAAAAACTCTGCTCACACAGCACTTGACTTCTTGTGAAGAAGCTGTAATTTCTGAGTGGATATATAAACTTTTTATCTTTTTATATTCCAATTTATTGGTATTTACCATTTTACTTTATAATTTCCCATAAACTGGAAAAAACATATTTTAATCAATACATTGGAAAACAATAAATCTAATCGAACGAGACGGTACTTTGTAGAAAGGTTTTAGTGGGCATCAAATACACTAAGTGAAGCTGAGATGAGGACAAAACAACATGGAGGAGGTGAAGGATTGTCCATGATAGGTCTCACTACAGATACGACCATATGTCATCACCATAACATCTAACAAGATTATCTATTTGTGACCAATACCAGTGAAACCGATCATCACTATATCTTTCTATGACCATACCTCACATTAATCTATTCATCTGATGTCTCATCTTTACATGGAGATAGTTTAAAGCTGAGCTTGCTTTAGGCCTTTCTTGTTTTGTAAATTGAAACAAAAAAAAAACAAAAAAATAAAAAAACAAGTTTTGAAGAGATTGGGGCCAGTCTGACCAGCAAGAAAATAAATCACAGATATCATATTAACGATGTGAAGTTGAAAAGCCCTGATGAATTATTTAACAGAACATTCGCAAAATAATGTATAATTTGGTAATACAGACACTCAATGAAGCACGTCAATCTGAAAAATGTGGAATTCAACTGAAAATTAAACATCAAATGTTCTCTGAGGACAACATAATGTCAAGTTAACATGTTTTGATTTTGAGAGAAGCTAAATTATCAGTTAAATGTGTCCTATTCATTTGTCCTAATGTCAAATTATAAAATACACAATGTATTTCGGAGATAAATCCACAGCCTTCAATGACTTCAACACAAAAACTTAATTTTCTTAAATAGTTTCTATGATTTTGAAACAAATGTGCATCATAAATTTAAATTATTGTCATTTTAAAAGACAGAAACCATTAATATGAAACATTCAAGTTTTGAAAATGATTCATGGCTTTATCACATTAATATTCAACATGGCGACCATGTTTGGGTGATTTGGTTCGTTGTTGCTTTGTGTCTTATTAACAGTGGCGGTTATTTTAGGACACGATAGGTTTGGGTGGTGGAAGAAAGCTGGAGTTCTCAGAAAATAAAAACATCAACCTGCAGAAAATACAAGGTGACTACCCAACGTTTGTCTCGAAACCAACAACCAAAAGGTGGAGGGTGAAAGATATAGATGGCTGGAAGCCTTAACCATTTGGCCATCACAGCCCCAGGTTTAGATGAAAGAGTTGCAAGAACTACTGAATTACATCATTGTAAAAACTGATCTGAATTATAATCTGTCACTCTGTCACCTGTAGAAAGAGAACAGAAATATCTGTACACAGATTTCACTCATTATACTTAAAACAATACAAAAAAACACCAGGAAAATGATGACAATATTTGCCAGTGATGAGGTAATCCGAACATTTTTTAATTTGATATTTTACAGGGACAAAATGAAACTCACAAACAATAATGTTTTTATATGATATGCTAAAAAAGTCTCACAAAAACATAAAATTCTGCAGAAACCAGATATGTTTGAGAAACACTAGTCCTGAATGATAAGCTAGTTGTGAAGGCAAAGTAAACATGAGGGCAAGGAAATTCAACTGACAGGCACTTTTACATAGAAGGTGTGGGCGAACAAATGTGATACAACCCATGCAGTGAAAGGTCATTAGGAATACAAGTGCTAAAAACGAAAGCATTTTCTAAAAGAGTATAAGATATTGATTGGTATGGAGACTATGGGACACACTTGACAAATTAAGGACAGCAAAATGGAACTAAAGCATATATTTAAATCCCCATAATGGATCGGGGCAAAGTTCTGTAACTCTAGCGATTATATTGACAGATTTTGACCAATATTCAACTCATTTGAGATTTCATAAATATAAAGCTATATAAAATTTGGTTCAACTCTACCAGCAAAAATTAAAGTTTTTTGATGGAAAGATAGATCTCATCTATTTTTAAAGTCTGTAACTCTAGAAAATCATCACAGACTTTGCCCAATATTGAATCAAATAAATTAGATATTAAATATTATACCAGATTTGGTTCAAATCTGAAAACAGAAACTAAAGTTATTCGATGGAAATGAAGGAATGATCTATTGTATAGGATTTTAAAGTTAAAAAATGCTGGCAAATTTTGACGGATTTTTTTTACTGATATCAATCTCTTCTGAGATCTGATCAATATAAAGCAATACAGTAAATTGGGTTTAGATCCGATGTTAAAAATTCAAGGTACCCAATGGAAAATCCTGAAACAGACACACAGACCAAACAGACCAAACACATCCCATCCATCCCCTCCCCTCTTCTCCTTGATTTTCAATCTCGGAGGTATAAAAACATCTCACTAAATCAGCAAAAACCCATTATACATATTTACTAACACTGTTTACTGAAGGTGTTGTTGTTTACTGTAAGAAGTGAAACTAATTTTTTCAGGGACTTCTAGATAATCCCTCAAATCCCTTAAAAAAAAATCATGTTATTTCCCAGAGAATGGGTCAAAGGCTATGTTTTGATTGATGCGGCTAATGTCAATTGTTTTCTGAGCCACTAAGCCACTTACACAGCTTTTTAAATATTATCAATGAAAATTACCAAAAATACATGAAAAATTACCTAAAGTTTTATAGATTTTAAGAATATCAGTAGGAAAGCTATGTACAGAATTTCAGTTTAATTTCCCAAGCATTGGACTTATATTCCATGTCAAAATTTCTCTTTTCTTCCCCATCTG
The DNA here is from genome assembly GCF_031769215.1 of Ylistrum balloti. Lineage (NCBI taxonomy): Eukaryota > Metazoa > Mollusca > Bivalvia > Pectinida > Pectinidae > Ylistrum > Ylistrum balloti. The sequence goes on from NW_026782497.1 coordinate 277,001, forward strand.
AGTGGTACATGTAAATTTATGATACATATATACCAAACTATGGTGACTGTGCAATTCTGTATCTGTAGGCGTTCTGATAAACTGACATTTCTGAGAAAATGCTCTCAAGCATTTAACCATATCTAAATGTTGGATAAAGACACAGACGAAGATATATCACATTAGCCTTGCTGGACGGCTTTTGACTGTGCTTCTTTGTCGCAGAGACAATAACGTTTGCAGTAACGTAACTTAGGTACTGGAGAAGATATAAAGTACAGGGCCCCCTACTTCAACAGAAAATGTTCGGATCCTGACCTTTGACTAAAAGGTTTAGAAATTTGTACATAGACAAACTAATGACTAGAGTTGTAATAGGGTAAGTAACGTAATAAGTATCCTGGCTCCCATCAATTCCTGCATACAGACTATTCCTTAAGACGCTCTCCACGTGACTAAGAATTTCTTTCATGAACCTCATAAAAAGCACATAGTGATTCGATCAAAACAGGTATAGAAAACTTTTCATCCCAGTGTTACATAATCAGCACTTCTAAAACAATAATTAACAGAGGCTATAAAAAACATATAGCTAGAAGGCTCCTTTTGTGCATAATTAAAGTTCAAAATAGTTTTTGCTGCTTTGAAGACATCAATTCAATCTTTGCTCAAAAAGCATGGAAATGAATTAATCTGTTTATATTAATTAGTTTTTCCGTACCCGTGACAACATATACCTTAAATCAGGAAAATTTTGTAGACACATCGGCAACAGTAACATATACACTGTTAATTACGTTGATGAAGAATGGTGTTTTTGCTGCGTTGCATACTTTAGAACTTACATGGTTGGACTAATTTAGCAGCTCGGGAAGGTTACGAAAGGAAATCAAACATCCCTTTATCAGAGACCACTTAATTACACACTAATGTTATAACTTTAAACTATTTCACGTGTTGGTTCGTTTTGATAATTTTAAATTGAAATGTTTAATATATATATCAAATTACAAAAAGATTTCCATGAAAAATGGCAATAAAGATTTGCAACCACAACATAAAATTAACAGTCTACCTGAATCTTTGATAATTTTAACAAGTTTGCAAACTTTTTAGGTTTCGTATATAATCCAGCTCAGAAATAAAATTATTGTTCATTACAAATCAATTATGTTGTGTAAACTATTAAAGTATTCTGCTTGTTAGAAAATTATGTTGATATCAGCAATCTATTTAGCTTACACATTCACAATATACAGCAGTTCACATAACACTACAGCATTGGATTATTTCATCAAATAAATCCATTCAAAAGTCTTCTATTTCACTGGAACTTTAAAGTTCAAATGGTACATAACATTTGAACAAATAAGACATCTGATACAATAATTGAGTCAAATATAATAATATATTATGATTATTATATTAATATATTCTATTAATTAATTATAAATTATTATAAATAATCATATAATAATTATTTTTTCAATTAAATCATTGAAAAAAAAAAGGAAACTATGTAGTTGTCATAAGAGTAAAGCTATTCATTTGGAAAGAGCATTGAAATTGTTTGTTTGTTTTTTTTTCTTCCAAAATTTCAAATTTTCAAATTAAATCTGATATTTGGTTTTCAATATTTTTCTTAAAAAAGATAATTTTGCTTAATATTTTCCAAAATTGAAATCAAAGGTACCAAAGAAATCAAATATAAAACCCCGGAGCTAGTGGTGTCTTTGTGTGATAAACTTGATGACTTTTCACTATTTATAGACACAAATAAGACTTTAACAAAAAAAAAAAAAAAAAAATACTACATTAGTGTTATAAATATCGAACATTTGAGCAATGAAAACAGTTTAAGGTTGGGAGTCATTAAATTCTCATTAAAATAAAAATAAATTAATCATAAAAGTGACTTTATGTTTTACAGTAGTACAGTTAAAGATAAAAACGAGCCTTCACTTAAGGGTATAAAATAAACAGTATATGATAAAACCAAAATTCCATTAACCATCATAAGAGTACTTCTATCAGGGTGACACACATTATAATCAGCTAATGGAGTACGCCGGCACAGTACATTTGCTATATTTCTGCTGTTAATCTGAAAACGTAAACAGCTACAAGTTTTGTTGATTACTTTTTAATCCAGGTCCTTGGGAGCATTAAGAGTTTTAATAACTTCGAGATTCATATTGAGCTGGTCATGAGTCTTAGAATCTGTAATTCCATCTGTAGGATATAACAACTTCAGTACCTCTCCAGGACGTCCGGACAGTTTATATGTTAAACGACTGTAGGGATTAAGCTGTGTTTTAATTTAGTACACCAAAAGGTTTAGAAATATGTCTTAAAACTGGAAAATTGATCCTGTATCGCTCATTTGCACAGCAAGTTTTTTTGTAATAAAAAATTTCAACTTTGTCAATTTCATAAGAACAGTTTTATAAACACAACCTTTCTGACAGTCCAGTGCAACAAATTGTGGTCAAACGTCATGAACTTTGGCCTCTAGACTTCCAAAAAAAAGAATTAATTAAAGACTTTTTACTTTACACAATTGATTCAAATGTGACTTTAAAAAGAAGTCAAGGCCATTCTTTTCAACAAATCTAAAAATCCTTCCCAGCTACAATATCACTGACCTAATATTATCTCAAAGAACCACTGAGATGATTGTGGTGAAGTATAAAAAATGATTTTCACAGATTCTGGTATTTGACGTCTTGAAAGTCTCTTGAATAGACAGGATATTTTAGCATGCTGCTGACCTCACAGTTATAGAGTTGGACAGAAGAAAATGTTTATGCCTGCCTGAAAAAATTTACACCAGGATATACAGCTTTTACTCACTGAACTTAATTGTTACTAATCAATATCATTTTGCATGACTAACACAAAAATATTTTAACCAAAACCACAAAATAAACAAATTTTTTTCAGATGGAAGCCATGGACGATGTCTGATGGATGTCAGACCCAGTCATCAAAAGCCAAGAGTTTCCATTCACCCCAACAGTCAAAACTTCAAAAGATTGTGAGAAAATATCTGGATCTATTAAAGCACTGTAACGACGCAAAATAAGTTCACAAGAAACCTCAGCTAACACATCACAGTTAACAAAAAAAAAAAACAGGCAAAAATCTGTCTTTAAGTATATGTATATAAATAGTTACAAGAATCTCTATAGATTAATACATTAATTTGTAGAATATATATGGCTGTGTCATGTACAACATGGTGTACATAGAGTTAACGATATCTCTGTATACCCGTTATCACTCTGACAACATATATCTCAATAATTACATGGCTTCACACCTGCCTCCACAAAAAACATAACCTCTCACAAAATATTGAATTTAATGTCTTCCTAGATAAAAAATACAGCAAAGTGTTTCAGATTTTTTTTTCTTCACCTTTCATGTTGCTTTTTCATTTGCCATCTGTAGATGGAGTCTTACTAATTATAGCAAACACCGTCTATCTGATAAGGGTAGTCCCTTTAGTACTATCTTTGTGAACAACTTACATCTTTATATGCCTCATGCATCCAGTACTTCTAAAACTCCCAAACTTGATCTACGTTCTCCTACTTCTAAAGACTGCAGATCTACACAGTTATAAATTTCCTTATCCGCACAAACATAAATTTATGTCGAAAAAAATGTTTGAAGTTTATGATGTGCTTCATCGAAGTAAATTATAAGTTACCACTTAAAATTGCATTAGTTTTGTAACATTAGCCCCAAGATAGCATTGACATTCATAAGTTGTGAAAAATTCCATCTCATAACACAACACTTCTACTCTAGGAAGAGCTATTCTATGTGAACAAATCTTAATACAATCATACATGATATGCTTCAGTTCCTATCAGAACTATCTGTAACATCTTCATCCCCCCCTCCTCCTCTCCCACCACCCTCCCCCCATCCCCACCAATCAGTTCATCCAAACTTACATTCAATTTTATCACACTCTTGTATGTAATTTACAACTACATTTCATTCTCAATACCAAAGTAAAATGAAATTTAAAAGTGTGAAACATATCACTCAATTTTATATTTATTCAAAAAACTTGGTACTTAAATTTTTAAATCAGATGAAAGTACCTTGATCAAATTCCGTGAAGTTTGTTTTATAGAAGGCTGACTAGCTGATAGCTTGAGGGTAATGCTACAGAAATAGGACTTGAGATAAGCAGGTTCAACATGAATCTGAATGAATTTTAAAAGCAACAAATTTTACGATTTATCATAAATATCTTATCTGTTTTTACCTTGAATTTCATTTTAAAATGTCATTATCTGAAATAAATTATCATATAAAATATATTAAAATTTACATATTTTTCTATCATTATCATTATTACTACATCAGTCGCATGTCGTCATAAAAACAATGTAAATATTACCATACTTCTCATTGTAAATAACGAAAAATGGCGGCAATCAAGAGAAGATACCGGTAGTGTTGTGTTCAAAATCTGTGATTCAATTGGTTTAGAAAATGTAAATACATAACAACACTTTTCATGATCAACATCTTATTTCTATAGTTTTGGTTTAAAGAATTCAAACATTTTGTTGTGTGTGTAACCAAAATATAGAGAAGAAAGGCTTAAGACATTTATCAATGTGTTAAAATCACTGACATCTAAATCTCCATACAGATATCTACATTTTTGTACAACTTTGTCAGGAGGCCCATAGTGCTTGACAGTCATCTAACAGTATTATAGAAACATTTATTTCACAATGAAATTAATATTCTGAATATTTAATATCATTAGCCGTAAAGAAAAACATTCTCCTCAGTTCAGTTTCTCAACATTTCCACCAAAATTTAGCTAAATGGAGCCAGTTAAATTGAGAAGTTTTAAGATGTAATTTTCAAGATGGTGGCCATATTGGATTTTGCATGACCTGAAAGATAACAACACTTCATCAAGTCCACATCAGGATCATTTCAGACATGGCTCATGACAATCCCACTTGTGGAACTTGAGAAGAAGTTCAAAATAGTTATCCAGGGAAACTTTATGTGCAATCCTGTTGCAAAATAGATGCTATATTGAAGTTATGATGAGGATTACAAAAAAAAACAACACTTTGTTGGCTTTCCCTCCTTAACAACCCTACTAATTCATTGTTTAGCTCAATGGTACCAGTAGAACTCCAGGAGAAGTAAGTTTTTTCAAGATGGCAGCTATGGCAACCATATTGGATTTTTCAGCCAGTCTTTAATTAATGATACCTTGTCAGGACCATTTCAGCTCAATCCCGCGGGTGGAACTTGAGAAGTTTAAAATGCACAAAGTTTACATACAGTACACAACTATGGATGAAACATGATGGCTATAGGTCATCCTGACCCTTCAGAGCCAGGTGACCTTACAACTGAAAATCATCTGTTATGCCTCTGCCCAATGCACATAAATACACTTTGCCATATTTGAAGAAGTTGCTTAATGTGACCTTTGACCCGTTAATGTTGACCAATGACTTCCTCAGGTGTAGAACTTGCTGTTATGATATTATTGGGTAAATGGAGGAACTAAGTTTTTTGAAAGGTTCTTGAAATATGACATAAAGACAGGAGGGGATGCCTGGACTTTGAAAAAAACAACTTTCTGCTCCCCTCCCCGACCCAACCGCCATGAAATCAAAATAAATAAGTCAAGTATCCTGCAGTGAAGTTCTTCATTCCGATAAGCAACTCTCTGAGAACACTTGTATTTTCATTTTTTACTGCACAATGTTGCATTATACTAGCTATACAATGTCTCAAGTGTGCAGAAACATTTGTAGTGGAGATAGTGTATAAAAAAAACAACATTATCTATTTTAAGTCAGTTATATATTACAAAAAACAGGACCAGTTCTACGATATTATCAAAAGCACTCTAACTTTCTGTCGCCATTTTAAGTCCATTCGACCAGTTGGATGTGTTTGGAATGGTTGTATGGACTCTGCCCACTGATAGCACCAATCAGGCTGGTTGAGATAACAGGACATTCACAGATACCTACACACTTAGTCAGGCCTACATCCTCAATAACGTATACCATTAATGATAATTACACTTGTCAGTCAGGGAATAAAACTGATACAGAATCTATAAGTTTTTGACATCAACTTTCCCATTTGCAGATAAAAGTAACAATCTTCACTACAAATGTTTAAGTAGCTGGAGTAGTACGTAGCTTCAATAAGTAATCTGCATTATCATCTTGTGAATTATGTTTAAAAGAATATTCATCTTGTATTGATTCATTAACATTATTAAACTTGACAGTATAAACATATTCCTTGAATAGATATGTGTCTTTCCCACTTTTCCCTCTAGTCCTCAGTCTTGTGTATTCCTCAACTCTCCTTATACTAGTAATCCTCAGTCCTGCCCTCCCCAAAACTCCCTATACTAGTAATCCTCAGTCCTGCCCTCCCCACCACTCCCTATACTAGTAATCCTCAGACCTGCCCTCCCCTGTCACTCCCTATACTAGTAATCCTCAGTCCTGTATCCTTCTCACCACTCCCTATCCTAGCAATCCTCAGTCCTGTATCCTCCCCACCTCTCCCTATATTAGCAATCCTCAGTCCTGTATCCTCCCCACCTCTCCCTATACTAGTAATCCTCAGTCCTGAATCCTCCTCACCACTCCCTATACTAGTAATCCTCAGACCTGCCCTCCCCTGTATCCACCCCACCTCTCCCTATACTAGCAATCCTCAGTCCTGTATCCTCCCCACCTCTCCCTATACTAGTAATCCTCAGTCCTGTATCCTCCCCACCACTCCCTATACTAGTAATCCTCCGTCCTGTATCCTCCCTACCTCTCCCTATACTAGTAATCCTCAGTCCTGCCCTCCCCTGTCACTCCCCTGTAGTCCTGCCCTCCCCACCTCTCCCTATACTAGTCCCTACCTCTCCTCAGCCCTGTATCCCTCCTCACCTCTCCCTATCCTCCCCACCTCTCCCTATATTAGCAATCCTCAGTCCTGTATCCTCCCCACCTCTCCCTATACTAGTAATCCTCAGTCCTGTATCCTCCTCACCTCTCCCTATACTAGCAATCCTCAGTCCTGTATCCTCCCCACCTCTCCCTATACTAGTAATCCTCAGTCCTGTATCCTCCCCACCTCTCCCTATACTAGTAATCCTCAGTCCTGTATCCTCCCCACCTCTCCCTATACTAGTAATCCTCAGTCCTGTATCCTCTTCACCTCTCCCTATACTAGCAATCCTCAGTCCTGTATCCTCCCCACCTCTCCCTATACTAGCAATCCTCAGTCCAGTATCCTCCCCACCTCTCCCTCCCTATACTAGCAATCCTCAGTCCTGTATCCTCCCCACCACTCCCTATACTATTATCCTCAGTCCTGTATCCTCCCCACCACTCCCTATAATAGTAATCCTCAGTCCTGTATCTTCCCCACCACTCCCTATACTAGTAATCCTCAGTCCTGTATCCTCCCCACCACTCCTTATACTAGTAATCCTCAGTCCTGCCCTCCCCACCTCACCCTGTAATTTCCAGTCACCTCTTACTATAATCCAGAGTTCCATATCCCCATTCCCTTTATAATTCATGGTCACATACCTCCACCTCTCCATATACATTACATACTCCCTGGTGCTATGCTAACAACTTTCTCCACTAATCCTCAATCTTGTGACTCAATCTTTCACAATTTTCTCAAGTGGTGCCCTAACTTATCCCCATAATCCTTAGTCTCCTGTCCCCACCCTAATTAATCCCTTGGCTGTTTCTGGGCATTCAGCCAAACATGCCATAAGCATTTAATTATCATTTTGTCAGATTAGATATCTTTCCTCACACTGAGTGCTTTTTCAAATCCAATCAAATTAATGGCCATTTATTCGCATGAATTTCTTCTTATTAAGAAACAGACACATTGCCTCCATCAAACCAATCATGTTTTAGTGAATTTCAATACACCACACTACCAACTATACAACTCACACTCCTAAAGAAGGAAACAAAAAGCCTATTAACACTTACTGATGAGCCAGAACATGGAAAATCTGGTTATCTGTTGTAATGTTGATACTTAATGCTCATTGACATTTTCAGTCTTTGCTGATTGTTGGGACTCTATAAACAATGTTTACAGGTAGAGCGTATAAAGCTGATGTAATAAAATTAGTTGAATTGAATTTTCCTGTTTTTGTTTTTTTTTACTTTGTTCAGAATACAAACAACACATCAGCATTACTAGATATATATCACTTTTTAAAATGATGGTTTCTCACAAGATAAATCACTCACCCGCTGTCTGGGCAGGGAAGCTGAGATGGTATACATGTGGCTATGAAAGATGAGAGAAGGACAGTAAAAAGTGCAACACTAGTGACATTTTATGCATGCACACTATATCATAGACAGTGTGTTGCAACAGAGACAGAGTCAACAGCTGAGCGGTTCCTGGCTGGGATTTGATCACCACAGTCAGTGCACTGTTGAAGGTTGTAGTGGACAGCACCGAAACAGCAAACAAAGAAGGATCCACCAGACGTCTGGTGATGTATCTATACCAACAATATATAGGTATTTCCTATCTGGGAAGGCAGGGACAGCCAGGAAAGCTGTCAAGAGGTAGTCTAGAGAGACGGACAACCAAAGGTGTGGAGGTTTAGCAGGCTGAAACACACCTTCTGTGAATTCAGTGAAGACTAATAGAGAAATACCCAGTGGTTTCCTGAGAGCAAGGGAGGATCAATGAGACCATGTGAGAGTCTTTATGGATGATATGACAATCAGCACCAAGACTTCCAATGAAGCAAGTTGGATATTGAAGGAGATTGAGTACAATAATAACTGGGATCATATGACGATCAAGCTAGAGAAGTCCAGGAGCTTTGTGCTGAAGAAAGGAAGGTTGAGCGGAAAGACGATCAATACATGAAAAGACCATTGGTAAAGTGTTTAGCAGTTGAAGAACTGGATGAACAACTTAGACAAAAATGCTTTTCAGGCAGATACATGGCATTAATTTATCGACATGTTGTTTATCTACACATTCTATGACTTTTCTTGTATATGAGTGACAACAGTCTAGGCAATGAAGTGAGTGGCTAGCATTTACCTTAAAGGGATGGTTTTCAAAGCTTCAGCAACATTGGCCACTTCAGCTCAGGATCCAAGCTACAACTTCCACTGATATCAATCACAGAGGATTTTAAGGTCACAAAAGGCTAGCCTGTTCTTAATGCTGAGTGAGACAGCAAAGATGCCAAGGTACGAGAGGCAAGGGTGAACAACCTGACAGGCAGAATGTGGTCAGCAAAGAAGTGAGTAGAAGAGGCAGAATCATGCCTGAGAAAGGGAAACATCAGTGACGCTGTAGGCAGGCAAGGACTTGGTATAACATTAACAGTGGGATTTACTACAGCCTCTGATGGGTAGGCAAATGGTAGAGAAGGGGGTTAGTATCTCTGGAGAACATGTGAATGGCTATGGTAGTTGATATGAAAAAGCAAGGAAGTTGGTTCAACTAGAAATTAATTTGACAGAAGGTATTATCATATAATGATATCTAGTTCCTGACATCAATGAAGTTGTAATTCCATCTCTAGTCTGTGTTTGATATGTTGCCTCTTGAACCAACCTTGCGACATGGGGTATGACAAATGATCCAAACTCCACCTTGCGACATGGGGTATGACAAATGATCCAGACTCAACCTTGTGACATGGGGTATGACAGATGATCCAGACTCTAAGCTTTGTGGAAGGCTAGCCAACTTGGAGCACATCCTATCCTCCTGTTTGGTTGCTTTGACGGATGGCCATATTTCATGACAAGGTTCCATCTGTTTTTGTAGATGTGTTAGAAAAGAGCAGCAAGAAACAATGAGAAACAAAGGCGGCCTTCAACTTGTCAACTTTGTCAGGGCTGGAGAACTGAGCCCAGAAGGCAAAGTGGAAGGAAGAGGACTATTGGGTACTACAGGTAACTGGTAGCTGCAAGCACACTTCATGGATTGTAAGTAGTCACCACAGGAACTAGCAGCTACCAACCAGAAACCAGACTTTCTTATTTAGTCTCCATCCTCCAGACTGGCTATTCTGTTAGAACCAATAGCACCATGGAAGGAAAAGATTGAGGACGTGTTCAGCAACATGGCTGGGGAAGATGGTGAATTTCAGTAAAGATGGGATGCAGAAGCTTTGTGTGTCATATTGAAGGCTCTATAGGTCATCAGTGTTACTGGGGGTGAGAGACAGCAAATGATCGAATGTCTGGGCAGGGAAGCTGAGCATACATGTAGCTATGGAAAAAAGAGAGAATAGTAAAACGTGAAACACTAATGACATTTTGTGAGTAGACACACAATTATAGACATATTCAGTGTGCTGTAGCAGAGACTGAGCTGATTGGTTTTCGGCTGACACTTGATCACACCATCTCTGCAGGTTGTAGTGGACAGCACCAAAACATCCAACAAAGGAGGACCCACCTGATAATAGGACCATGATGCATCTACACCATTGAGATGAATGTAAAAACTTCAATGACAATTTGAAGTCTTGAATATCTTCAATAATGCAGAATACATACAGTGGACTTTTGATTATTAATATTCCTGTTATCTAAGTCCAAATCTTGGTCCACTATCACAGTGATTTGTTTTGTGTTTGTTGAGGGATATGAAAGTGAGTTACAATGTTGTGAATAATAAAGATTATAGGTCAGACTTAGTATTTTGGTACTGTGTCACATGATAGGACATCCTGAATGTCCAGTGGATGACCACAATGTCAATTTTTTAGGCCCCCTCCATGTGTCTGATGTCCATACGGGTCACATCACGATGTTATCACAGGTCACAACACAGTGTCATCTCTTGTGAACCTCTCAACAGATTTCACCCATATTTACACATATGTATCATCAACTAATGCTCTGCACCTACCTGTATATCAATACATTACAATCATCATTAATTAAGGGACACTGATAACTTACAGACATTTTCTAGTTATGGAGAAAAATCATTGATACTTAAGAATGCTATCTGCTGTGAGTTACAGGTCAGAATATTCAATACAGTACCTATTGTGGTATCAGAAATTTGGAAAAAAAAAGATATGTCTTCTATGTGTGATATTGTCCAGCTAATTTTGGATGGTTTCAGATAAAGATTTCAAAATATTAGAAGAAGAAGAAAAAGAAGAAGAAAAAAAAAGAAGAAAAAAGAAGAAAATTTAATGAGTTTTACACAGCAGTTATCCTGATGAACTGTATCTAGTAAGTATTCACCAGCAGCAGCATGTTGACCTGTCTACACAAGTCAGCTAATATACACTGTTAGCATTGAAAGATGCGCCATAAATTCTCTCTCACGTCATTATCTTCACCAACTCCAGTAAAACATATCTCGATGCTTTCCGACACATACAGCCCATTCAATTTAAATTAATCACAGCGATTTAAAATCATGACTTATAAAATTTTTTGATAAAGCTGATAGAAAGATGAGATACTTAATGCTTGTCATATATATATTTAGAACTTCCAATATACATCAATTTTGTTTTTACATCAACAATTTCATCAATGCTTTTCTAAGTAGCCATTCATAAACGCACAAGCAATAAAAAAAATCTTCAGAAAGATTTGGTTGAGGTCTGATATCTAAGATGGTGGATGAACAGTAATCATGTTTTTTTACTGCGCTCCTAATTCTGACATAGCAATCTGCGCCCTCCTACCAGGTGAGAGATCCCAGACCTGCCCTCCTGGTGGGGCTTTCAGTCTGGGTCTAAGGGGGATAATACAAGTATGTCATAGGTAAATTTGCTCCTGCATGTTATACCTGCCATTTCCTGATTTTAAGAAGACAAGATTTAGAAAAGATCTACAATGTGATTATCTATATCATATAACTCAGAACCTAAAACCCAATCTCTCTGATTCATAGAGATTTCGCAGTCAGAGTCTAAATGGTAGAGTTCTACTATGGACTAAAAAACAGATCTTGAATAATAACTTGATCATAATTATATTCCAATGTGTAGAATTATAATATACCATTTTTAATGGACTAATTAAATCTAAATTCTAATGGAGAAATCGACAACAAACATATACAGAGAAGACACAATTTCATACGAAAAGCTTTATCATTCTTAAGTTGCAGATCTAGCCTTCGTTTTAAAACGTAAGTGCCTTCATGGTGAAACATTACATTAGGGACTTTAAGAGCAAGCCTGTGCATTCATCAGCAGTCCTATAGAACATAGGGCAATATAATCTGCTTCATAAAGTATGGCACATCAGTAACATGACCCAGAATACTTAACAGTGCAGTATCCACAAGTTATTTTTGACAAGCCATTAAAATGACGAGAACTGAACCATCTCATTCTTATTCTAGAACTTCTAAACGTTTTCCTGCTGTTGCAATATGCAGGCGCAGATTCAAGCCTCCTAGGGAAGCCGAATGTTGGAACTTACAACTGTGGCGTTGCTAATTACCGTGGAGTCCTGTGTACATATGGTCCTACTATAACTGTTATATATAACAAGGTTATTTAAATGAAACGTCCTCCACAGAAATTGCATTCTATAATTTAATTATGAACCAACATAAGACATGTTGATATAAAGTACTTCCAATCTCCACTCTCTTGTTTATGAAATTTACACATGATTAGCTTCCTCTTTCATATGTATACTGCCAACGTGTCATTAATTAAGGCCAGCAAGACTAAAGCTCCATAAAAAATAAAAACAACTAAAAAAGTCGCGCATTACAAACTGTGTATAGTAATAGTTTGTGCTAGAATTTGGACTTCATTTTTTTTATCTTTTTTTTAAAATTTTTTAATTTTGTCAAGTTCTGTACATAAACACTGTCTGTACATGTAGAATAAGTCAACAGAGTGAAATAATCTTAGATATCTCTTATTAATTTTAGATTTGTTTTTTCTTGATTCTACATCTATTGGGATGAAAAATGAAGTAGAAGAATCAACAGAACAATGACTTTCGTCAGTCTCTTTTCTTCAGAGATACAATGTCATACTTTGTATTAATGACCTGTTTGATTTCCATAATGAAATTCAATACTCAGGTAGCAGGAAACAGTTAATTTGCATTTTCCCCGAAATTATTGGTCATGTTTGAGATATACAGGTATAGCAGTTTGGTTATGAAAAATACATATTACATGTATATATATTTATAAACTACACAACAATTACATTAATAGTAGAGAGATAATGTTTGTGTATAAAAAAAAAAATTTACACTGATCACTGACATGTGATTGCCATAGTTACCAACTCAAAAAATGCTAAAATGCAAAACTACTGCTAATTTCAACCTAACACTACAACTTTATGACAGAAATTTATTTCTGAACATCTGTCTTAAAATCTACAACACTGTCATGGTAACAAACTATTTACATTTCAGCAATTTCCAACTCAGAAATCCTTCATAACATGACCATGTGTAAACACTATGAAAATTTCACTTTCTGTAAAGCTAGTTTTTGGTGTGTAGACACCTATTCGAGACTACCCAAATAGTAATCTCCAACACAAAGCTAAAATATCATATCGAAAAAAAAAAACCCTTTATAATGGGGTAGTCTAATGAACAAAAAAAATCACCCATAGCCACGATGAGAAACTGTATTGCTACCTTAACTCAAATGTACAAAATATCATTTTTTCACACAATACACTAGTGAACAAAAACACCAGGAAAACATGTCATATGGAGTTGTCATAAATATAGGAAGACACATGTGTAATACATGTACACTCAAACTATTGTGATTTCATAGATAACTTAAGTCTAAAATTGATATCCACCACTAAACCTTTGACTTCCAACTTAAAAATTACTTAAAAATACAGAACCGACTGATTAAATACAAAAAAGTCTTGACAGCTGGAGCAAAAGAATTTGGCATTTTTAAGATATATTGCACAATATTCAGGCATTTGCAAAAAGATGTAGTTGAAAAGAACATTGCAATGACTGAAATATTCAGCTATACAATATTTAAACTCAGAATGGAGAATTACTACAGCATAATCAAACTCAACGATGTATTAATCGGGATTTAATGTTGTACAATTCAACAGAATTATCGGGCAATCAAAAATGCCGAACTCCAACTAATTCTCATGCATAACAACGAAAACGACCTGATGTATCAAGAGGCACTGATGACAAATGTATTCCTTCCAACAATTTTAGATCTTCTGAACAGTTGGAAGATTTTATCTGTTTCCACTGTGGGACCTTTAATTATACAACCTCACTACCATATATGGCAGGATTATTTAATTAGAGACTGATCATAAAGAAACCTCTATTAAAGATATCGTATGAAACGAGAGTTTAATGTTGCCCTGGGAAATGGAATGAAGGCCAAGCAAAACTTCCATTGTAGTCTTGTATCTGTAATCCTGTTCACATATCTTTTGTCAGCTGCACTTAAAGCGACCGACAGTATTCTGATTTCTAGCTTATTCTATTATGATAGTACTTATCCTGTCAGTTTCCACCCAAGCCTTATACCACAATCACATGACGAAGCATTGATCTAGAGAGATAGTCCATGAAACATTACAAATAATTCAAAGCGAAAAGCATCCCTTCAATATAGCTTGTACGCTGCAATATTGCTTATTTCTTTAAATTTGTGTTTCTGAAACATTACTACATGTTGATAGTAGAACATTACATTAAACACAGATAGGAGTGTTATTTGAGCAGGATTTGTGAAACAAACAAAACAGGCAAAATCATTAAAGCATCACAACTGCTTTAAAATATCAATATATGATTTATTTTCTTTCATGCGAAAGTAAAAAATCTATAATGAAATAATTTTTAAGATAACCTGATACAACAGATGACAAAAGAACTCATTAGAAGTCAAAGTCAACATAACCAAGGAGACAGACAGCTGATCATAGTCAACAAAACCAAGGAGACAGACAGCTGATCATAGTCAACATAACCAAGGAGATAGACAGCTGATCATAGTCAACATAACCAAGGAGACAGACAGCTGATCATAGTCAACATAACCAAGGAGACAGACAGCTGATCATAGTCAACATAACCAAACAGACAGACAGCTGACCATAGTCAACAAAACCAAGGAGACAGACAGCTGATCATAGTCAACGTAACCAAGGAGACAGACAGCTGATCATAGTCAACATAACCTAACAGACAGACAGCTGATCATAGTCAACAAAACCAGGGAGACAGACAGCTGATCATAGTCAACATAACCAAACAGACAGACAGCTGATCATAGTCAACGTAACCAAGGAGACAGACAGCTGATCATAGTCAACATAACCAAGGAGACAGACAGCTGATCATAGTCAACGTAACCAAGGAGACAGACAGCTGATCATAGTCAACATAACCAAGGAGACAGACAGCTGATCATAGTCAACATAACCAAGGAGACAGACAGCTGATCATAGTCAACATAACCAAGGAGACAGACAGCTGATCATAGTCAACATAACCAAGGAGACAGACAGCTGATCATAGTCAACATAACCAAGGAGACAGACAGCTGATCATAGTCAACATAACCAAGGAGACAGACAGCTGATCATAGTCAACATAACCAAACAGACAGACAGCTGGTCATAGTCAACATAACCAAGGAGACAGACAGCTGATCATAGTCAACATAACCAGGGAGACAGACAGCTGATCAAAGTCAAACAAAACCAAGGAGACAGACAGCTGATTATAGTCAAACATAACCAAGGAGACAGACAGCTGATCATAGTCAAACATAACCAAACAGACAGACAGCTGATCATAGTCAACAAAACCAGGGAGACAGACAGCTGATCATAGTCAACATAACCAAACAGACAGACAGCTGATCATAGTCAACATAACCAAGGAGACAGACAGCTGATCATAGTCAACATAACCAAGGAGACAGACAGCTGATCATAGTCAACATAACCAAACAGACAGACAGCTGATCATAGTCAACATAACCAAGGAGACAGACAGCTGATCATAGTCAACATAACCAAGGAGACAGACAGCTGATCATAGTCAACATAACCAAACAGACAGACAGTTGATCATAGTCAACATAACCAAACAGACAGACAGCTGATCATAGTCAACATAACCAAGGAGACAGACAGCTGATCTTAGTCAACATAACCAAACAGACAGACAGCTGATCATAGTCAACATAACCAAACAGACAGACAGCTGATCATAGTCAACATAACCAAACAGACAGACAGCTGATCATAGTCAACATAACCAAACAGACAGACAGCTGATCATAGTCAACATAACCAAGGAGACAGACAGCTGATCATAGTCAACATAACCAAGGAGACAGACAGCTGATCATAGTCAACATAACCAGGGAGACAGTCAGCTGATCAAAGTCAAACAAAACCAAGGAGACAGACAGCTGATTATAGTCAACATAACCAGGGAGACAGACAGCTGATCTTAGTCAACATAACCAAGGAGACAGACAGCTGATCATAGTCAACATAACCAAACAGACAGACAGCTGATCATAAGTAAACTAAGCCAAGGAGCAGCCAACCTATTGTTAGAAACATAACAAGGAAGACAGCTAACCAATCATAGGAAACATAACTAAGGAGACAGACAAATGATCATACAACTAATTAAAAGATTTATGTATCTCATCCTTCATTAACTGATAAATTTATTAATTATAGAATCAAAATTCACAGACAACATCAAAACCAAATATCAAAGAAATATTACAGAGATAAAATTCTTTTCAAGTTAGATCCAACATACGCTTAATCCTATAAAACAAGATTTTTTTAATGATTGTAACAAAACAGCGTAACACGGAATGCATAATTTATAAAGAAACTTAAGACAATAAAGGTTTCACAGAGAATGGCAGATCAGACGAGGAAAAGTCCTCCCTTATCTTTTACATGTAGACGCATAATCAAAGGAAATAAACAACATGTGCCTAACTTGATTTCCATGTTGTGATTGTCAGGGAAATTGTTACTCAGATGCGGTGTGCTGATGCAATTTAACATTTGCTTCCTTTTTCGACAAAAAGATCCCAGATAATTCCTGCATTTGTCTTTAGCTCTAGAGTCTAGCGTCATTAAATTTAAAGTATGTAGCAATAACATCACAGCAGACACTGTCAATTCCAGCCTTTATCACCACAAAATTTATAGATGTCCAATTGGTTGGTAATTTGGTTTGCCACGAGAGTTGTATCCTGTCTCTGTGTTATAATTTGGTTTGGTGTCATGGTATTGACTGACCATTCAGACCTGCTTAACACCGGCTGGAAAACAGGGATGTCGTGTCCACCATGTAGACAATTCAATTTGGATGTGATCACGAAAAGTCAGACAGCAGGCTTTTTGTGTTGATGAAGCTGGCAATGTTCCGAAAGGGAAAGGTTCAAAACAATTCATTGTGATGTTTTAGAATATTCCTTGCTGAGTGTCTCGTATATAACAAACATCATTGTATGTAAGGGAGGTAATTATCAGACAGACAGACCAATTAGAATAAAATTATACTGGAAAGTTCTTACTCAAATTGTCATTCCTTATCTATGTCCATTTACAATTGCTCTATTGTATTCAAATTCAAATTGTCTCGCTAATAACTGTCCAGTTACCAACCATAAATCTGATGTTAAAGGAACTTAATATAATGAAAGCACATTTCTTGAACAGTAGGTTGCCCTGACTGCACAACCTCACTGCACAAATTTCTTGAGCAGTAGGTTGACCTGACTTCACAAATTATTTGAGCAGCAGGTTGACCTGTCTGTACAAATTTCTTGAGCAGCAGGCTGGCCTGACTTCACAAATTATTTGAGCAGCAGGTTGACCTGTCTGCACAAATTTCTTGAGCAGCAGGTTGGCCTGACTTCACAAATTTCTTGAGCAGCAGGTAGGCCTGACTTCACAAATTATTTGAGCAGCAGGTTGGCCTGACTGCACAAAATATTTGAGCAGTAGGTAAGCCTGACTGCACAAATTTCTTGAGCAGTAGGTTGGCCTGACTTCACAAATTATTTGAGCAGCAGGTAGGCCTGACTGCACAAAATATTTGAGCAGTAGGTAAGCCTGACTGCACAAATTTCTTGAGCAGTAGGTTGGCCTGACTGCACAAATTATTTGAGCAGTAGGTTGGCCTGACTGCACAAATTATTTGAGCAGTAGGTTGGCCTGACTGCACTCATTATTTGAGCAGTAGGTTGGCCTGACAGAACTAATTTCTTAAGGAGTTGGTTGGCCTGACTGCTCTAATTTTGTTTAATTAGTAGCTACAGTAGGTTGGCCATGACATGCACAATTTTTTTGTTGCACTTTGGTAAATGTTTGGCCTGACTACTGTTAATTTTTTTAACTTTTATACTTAAGTCTAGACAGTTGGGCTTAACCTACATGACTTACATGAATTCCATGATCTTTTCTCCTGTTGTTTTCCTACTTTGGTAAATGTTTGGACTCTTGCTCTGTTTTTGTTTTTTCATACTTTTATACTTAAGTCTTTAGACAGTAAATGATTTAATTTTTTTCTGATGGTTGGTAAGTGTTTATATTCCTTATTATGATGAGTCGTTTCTAAAATACTGTGGTAAATATCTGGGAGATAGAACAGAATTTCCCCGTACAATACTGTGGTAAATATTTGGGGGAGAGAAAAGAATTTCCCCGTACAATACTGTGGTAAATATCTGAGGGATAGAACAGAATTCCCCTGTACAATACTGTGGTAAATATCTGAGGGATAGAACAGAATTTCCCTGTACAATACTGTGGTAAATATCTGGGAGATAGAACAGAATTTCCCCGTACAATACTGTGGTAAATATCTGGAGGATAGAACAGAATTTCCCACTACAATAATATGGTAAATATCTGGGGGATAGAACAGAATTTCTCCGTACAATACTGTGGTAAATATCTGGGGGAGAGAACAGAATTTCTCCGTACAATACAATTTATACAATAATATGGTAAATATCTGGGAGAGAGAATTTCTCCGTACAATACTGTGGTAAATATCTGGGGGATAGAACAGAATTTCCCTGTACAATACTGTGGTAAATATCTGGGGGATAGAACAGAATTTCTCCGTACAATACTGTGGTAAATATCTGGGGGATAGAACAGAATTTCCCTGTACAACACTGTCATGATACATATGATTACATATGATATGATACATATGATACAGGATTCCTCTTACAAATCCACTTAATATCATGTTCCAATTTGTCATGGGAAAATGTGATAATAAGTGGAAGGTTACAATAACAGGTGACACATTTTTCCAGATGTCTAAACACAGAAGTTAATTTTCAGATGCTCCAAACTGACTTGTTTCTAACAGAAATCATTTGAAGACAAGATGATTTGTGATTTGATTTGTTTTTCACAGAAGAAAGACAAGTTTCCTAAACCTATGTCGATCATGATATAATTCATGTCATATTCATTTTATCCGTGGTCAGATTCGTATGTGACACAGAAATGCCTCGTTTCATTGTCTGCTCATTTAGTAGTTATCTTTAATGGCCAATCAAATGTCAGAAAACATAGCATTGGGAAAACCTGATTTCAGAACATTTTACTGTCACCAGTGCTCAAGATAATTTGAACAATAAAATGATTAGAAGAAATATTGAAACATCAACATTCTGATATTATGTTTTTTACCCTGAACCAATCCTATGAGAAAAATAATAAGGATATCAGCAAAGACATAAAAGAGAATTTTCTTATACATTACTCTGATAAATGTCTGACTTCACTTTATGAATGATGTCTGTTGGCAGCAAAATTGTGCCGATAAATTGATCACCGGTGTTCTATAGAAGGTGATGTAATGACCTTTTTGCACTTGACCGAGGAACCTTGAAATATCTATGAATACAGCAGTTATTACTATACTCACACATGACCTTTGAATAATTTTCATATATCAAGCTTTAAAGACATCTACCACACCTGGTGTTGCGAAGTTTTTTTTCTTCCAACGAACCACAGTGCCTGTCAGACACCAAAGGGCTAGTAGTAATCCAGCCTATCACCCAGCTGTCAATAGTTACAGGTGTTTACATGTATATGTGTCCAGCCTATCACCCAGCTGTCAATAGTTACAGGTGTTTACATGTATATGTGTCCTGTCAACATAAAAACAAAATTAACCTGTCACAGCTAACCAGACCTGTGATGGTAGAAATCAAACAACCACAGTGCCATAATCATTTCTGTCCAGTAATCAAAATTTCAGGCTTGTAATATACAGGTATTATATACATCAATTAAGTGTTCTTAGACATGTTAAGTTCACAGAGTTGTCTGTGTGAAATACCAGTTTTGATATGTTTGATGACACCTCTGGTTAATTTTCACTTGCCCAACCATATGAAAAAAAATACCAAACTAAATCTACGTTCAAAGCTCAGAATTGATTAAACAAAGCAAAAAACAAACCAAAGAAAGTTTATTTATTTATTAGATTTTACATCCACTGTTACCACCTTTCAGTCTTTCAGCCTTTCAGCAGATAGCAGATAACCTAACGAAAGATTTGCACAGAAACCTTTATAAGGAAATAATGACCAGGTGTTCCAGAAGCATAAGTGTCCTTGTCTCAATGATTATATCAGTCCCAGGCATGTCAATTAATATAACGTCATGCTCCAAAATGAGCAAGGTCTATCTCTATACTCATGTCTCATACTAGAAGTATCTTTTAATAAATATATTGTTGCATAAGTAACAAGGCAATCATGCAATGAATGGTATTATTAAATCATGACTACAAAGGGAAGGTTTGATAGTACTTGTATGATACAATAAGCCCAAAGTCAGTATAGAAATGCTGGTATTAAGATATTTGTGAAGATTTGGAATCCAACATAAACAAGGAAGGTCTATATAGTTATTCATTAGTTTAATATTATGATAGACTGGAATGAAGCCATAGTTTGTTACAAATGCAGGGTTGTGAAAAGATTTTCAAGTCAGTAGCATTAGAATTCTGGTACCCTAAATTTTGTCTACACAATTTTTTTTTTTTTTTTTTTTTTTTTTTTGTAAATTTGGAAACTTCTCCACCCAGAGGTTCTCTTTCAATTAAATAGATGATTTACACATATTTCACACAATTAAAGGTCTTTTCATAGAATGAGTGATAAATCAAATAACTGAAGCCGAAAAGAAAATATGATATTGTTATAAGTAGATGGTATGGGGGTCTCTTTTCACCCTGTGGTCTGAGGTTCGGAGGCAGTAATCATCAGTAAGTATGTACACTACGCTGACGATGGTGTATCTGGTTACACACCAAGTTGTACATGTCTTCCAGTTATTTAAAGATAAGGGTTTTTTTATGATTTTAGAACTAGCAGAGAATACCAAAATAATGAAAAACATGTATAAACAACAGTGTAACACAGAAGAAAAGCCAACTGCCCTCGTGAAATGTCATTCTACATTTGTCTCACAGAGCTGTATACAGATTCCAGGCTTGATGCTATCACAGTGTTACATGTACAGTGTGTGACGTCTGCTTACTGAGAAACTTCATGATGTGACGATACTTTCTGCAAGTATACAGAGCTACTATACATCTCATGACGTGATGACATTCCCCACAAGTATACTGAACAATTACCCTAAAAAATTGGAAGGTGAATACCAGCATTAGGCCGAAACCCTCTCCTGAAATGTTATATGTAACGTTACATATTTCAAATGTTGTTGGTGTCACAATATTTGTCTACTCGTCTTTATTACCGTTGTCAGTGGGAGGTTGTAGTCGTTCATTGTTGACTTAATTAATGATGTCAATGGTTTATTTAACTCCCAGGCTCTGTTTCCAATCTCCAGAGCTGTTGACACTTGCTATAGATAAGATGTATTAGTTTTCAATGTTAAACTCCTCCCAAGGACTACTTCATTCACAGGTGTGTAGTGACACAGGATATGGTTATGGACACAGTTCAATACATAACTGTTGTGGCTATTTGGCTATAGTTAGTGTGGTATATATGTGCGGAAGTTAGTAACCTTGAGCAAGGCCAGCACCTGGAAGGGTGACCTTCTATTTAGCACTGGTGACAGTTTGTAAATGTTCAATGTCTGTACAGCTCATTGTTTCATTATTATACAATACACTACATCCTAAGTGAACAATATTAAAGCAATTTTGTATATAGAGGCAGAATTATGAATGAAATTTGATCAGTCTCAATTTGATGCTTCTCCACTTGTCTTGATAATTATCTATAAAAAACAAACGTTGACATGATGCTAATGCAAGTCATCAGCAGCAACAGCTCCTCTTCAACATGTCTTTTGTCTTAAGTGTATCATATGATCATCATACTTTATAACATGTACATGTTAAGATAAAGGTGACAGACATCAACAAAACACCCTCAAAACTGTCACTTACTTCAATAAAGCTGTTGGCCATCATTAATAGTTGTCATTGTCTATGGTAAAGGTGTTGGGCATCAACAAGAGACTTTGGTAAAGGTTTCGGACATCAACAAATGTATGGTAAGGTGTTGGACATCAACAAATGTCTTTGGTAAAGGTATTGGACATCAACAAATGTCTTTGGTAAAGGTGTTGAACACCAACAACAAACTTTGGTAAAGGTATTGGACATCAACACAGTCTTTGGTAAAGGTATTGGACATCAACAAATGTCTTTGGTAAAGGTATTGGACATCAACAAATGTCTTTGCTAAAAGTGTTGAACATCAAGAAATGTCTTTAGTAAAGGTGTCGAACTCTGGTAAAAGTGTTGGCCATCAACAAAAGACTTTGGTGAAGGTATTGGACATCAACAAAAGACTTTGGTAAAAGTGTTTGGCATCAACAAAGTCTGGTAAAAGTGTTGGACATCAACAAAAGTTTCTGCTAAAGGTATTGGACATCAACAAAAGACTTCGGTGAAGGTATTGGACATCAACAAAAGACTTTGGTAAAAGTGTTGGACATCAACAAATGTTGGACATCAACAAAGTCTGGTAAAAGTGTTGGACATCAACAAAAGACTTCAGTGAAGGTCTTGGATAATGAAAAATCTGACACCTGATTCTAACAAAAGTGCAAAGATGTTTGTCCAGCATTATAACTATGATGAAAACCATACAGCATAAATTCACAGGGTTGTGATTGTTTTCTTTCTAAATTTCATTATGACGGGAGATGAAAATATGCTAAAAATATATCATGAATACCTTCTTCAAGCAAATTACATTGTAATACATTGAGTGTGTCTTTGTGATATTTCTTCCTGGACATGTACATATATAAATATATATATTTATATTGTTCCCCATTACCCTCCATCCACATCCCCCTCCTCCCCCCACCCCCCCAAAAAAAGACACAAAACCCCCATGGGTGAAATTCAAGCCATGTTCTTGTTTTCAAGCAATTCCTATATAAATACATTGTTAGGAGTACACTGTACACCCAGTTTCAAAAGTCAAGAGAAAAACTGTATATATTACATACCTGCATAGCACACAATTACAAAAGATTAGGTTTGGGGCAGCTTTCTTCCATATCAGGATATTACAATTGACAATTCAGTAATGAGGAAATCTTTGTATGGTATCTATATCATATCAACAGTAATGATGGCTGACAGATCCTTCTTCCTGGAGCCCCGCAGTGCCAACATACAGATCATCCAGATATGACCAACACAAAAATACATGCACGTACTGCATACAAAACAAGGTGCAGGATATGCTTTGAACTACTATCTTTTACCATAAATGTTTAAAAAATTTGCTAAAACTCTCGATTTATCATACACCTGCACTTTCTCTGGCAACTACAATGGAAGTAACTGAGGGATGTTGATGCCTACTATTGATTAGATGGCTAGAGGTACCCTTGTACCACTCTTGGGTTGAGAGAGAGATTTCCCTTCTATATCCATGTCACAACAATGATGCCAAGCATTTGGACATAAAACATACCTAAGAAGGCCAGAAGGGAAAGGGGAAATAATCATTAATGCTCTTACTGGTAATGTATGGAAATCTCAACCCTCAGGGAAAGATTATTAAGTTGCAAACACTCATCAAGACTCATTTTTGTATATTTATATAATCTACCTAAGTTCAGATTCCTCTATATTTCACTTCCAAAGGAATGGCAATTCCATCTATAATCCTTAACCATTTATTCCATATCTAAAATGTTCAAGAATAATTATATCTCTACTTGAGGACATCTTTTCTTACACCTGATGAGATAAGGATACTGATACTGGGAACAGACACCATTATGATGCTGTGGAGGAAGGTCAGCCAACAGTACTGTGTAATTAGGCCAAGGAAAAACATAAGTAACTCAAGGACACTGTACAACTTTACCACGGTATAACAAGACCTAAAGCACGATGAAGAACCGAGCAACACAAGCAATCATTCCTGACCTCACGCCTTTATATAACAATGTGTCCTGTCAGGTCTTGTAAGAAAAATCAAACTAATTCAAGATCAACCAAGAAGCCATATCTTTTTATCCAGATTACAAAAGACAGCGGTGTAACGAAATGTATGTGATGAAGAAATTTACACCAAGACAAAGCCGATTCCAAACAAAATTCTGAAAAAAACGATATATATGTAAACGTAGGATTAGGGCTCATTATAAACAAGGCAAAACTGAGCAGACAATGGCATGGAATTAATACTGGTAGGTAGACATGCAGCCATTTTGTGAGCATGTCACTATGTACTATGGTATTTATGAGCAGTAGATTTTGACTCTGAGGTCAAACTACTGGAACAATACATGCCTGTACAATCAACCATGTTCTCTCAATGGCCTAAACACAAACCATTGGCTGTTATACACAATGATGGAACTCTGCCAGGAAGCTGTAGTCAAAGGTCATCCTGTGTGACAACATTACAATTTTAAGGACACATGCACTAGACATCCTTTATAAGGTTGATTCCTTTCCCTGACGAAAATTAAATTCACGGGGAAAAAATATGACGTATTACAACTAAAATGCATTCATATTTTCTGTAGGATTTATTTATGTGTTCTGTTACTAATATGGCTAATATCGCTTTATATAAAACACAACAAAAATATCCCTAATCATTAAAGAACTGTATAAAAGTGCTCATTCATTCGAATAAGAGAACTAAATTATTTAAATTATTTATAAATGCATTCATAAAGAAAGGGTTTGGAAATGTGTGCTAATTCAAAAACATGGTCAAATGGATGTTGTAAGTTAGAGCTACTGTGTAGTGGTGCAGCATGGGTTTCTTCAACTGATTAACTTCTGTGTGACTTTGTATTTAGCTCAAACAGAATAGTAAATCAGAGGTAAAGTTTTACATTTAACACAGAGAGGAAAAGATATTGAACTCTGATGCCCATATAAGGAATATCAATAAAAAGAAGGTTAACATTACTCTCACCAGCATTGATGTCGCCCGTGGAAAATTTAAGGACGTGGGTTTCCTTCCAGGAAGGAAAGTAAATAGCATCCCAGTAAAATACTAGTCCCTTCCTACTGACTCTGGTACAGCTCAAGATATAGACATAACAGTAAGTGTGAAGGATCTGTTACATTTATTTTGTCCTCTTTACAAGACTTTGTATTTATAAACAGAATTAAACAGAAGTTTTACATTAGAGACTTGAACAGATTTCTTCAGTCCTGTCATACAATAAATGTAACACGATATTGTCATAGGGATGAGAACAGATTTCTGAAGCAAATTCAGTCCCTTCATACAATAAATGTAAGACTATATCGTCATTCATTTTGTTCTGTCAACAACAATAAGAGGTACAGGGACATGGAAAGCAAAACCATGCCAAGTAGATTTACGTGGACATGTAAGACAAGCCTTACGGCATGTCAGTATGTATGATAGCCAACACTATAGCATGCACTACAACATCCAATCACACCCACTCTACAGAACTGTTAGCTTCTTGTTAGGTAACATGTAGAGTGTTACATCAGTGTCAAGATAACCGAGCCAGACAAATCAGGACACAGATGTCCATGTTAAAGTCATCCACAATTTACTCCACATTTACGAGGAATTGTTCTAGTTTTCCAGGTGTGGTGGTCCATCGTATCAACATAGGTCAAGGTCACCATGACTGTCTCCTTCTCATTAGCTTATCTGTACTTTAGTTCAAACATTTCATATCACAGTGAAATCTGCTTGAAACAGTCTCATTTATATGCAAGAAAATATCATATTTAGTTGAAAGCAATATCATAATCTAAATAATATGAGGAACACTGAATCTGATGTTAAACTATGGATTCAACAAAGCCATGATGTATTTATCAACGAAAACACAACAGAGAAAAAATTTGATACTGAACTGTGATGTCAAATTTTGAAAAGACAAAAAGTGTGGCTTTTTCCAAATTCAAACAAGTATTTCCCAAATGTGCTACAGATTCAAAATACAACTGCAATATGTCATTAAATTTTTCTAATTTGAACTCTAGTGGTGATTCAGACATTAGTCAGGTACAGTCCCTGGGTATTATATACAATATGTTATCATATCGTTAGTTATTTCATAAAATATTTACATGATATTAACACTACTAGATATCCCCTATCAATGCATCAGTAAGCTAAAATGTTTGCTGCATATTTGCCTTTGTCATGGTAACAGTTTGTATAACATTTCTAAATGTTTAAAATTCCTTAAAAATGTTCAAATTTGACAAAACACACATGTGTTGTGAAACTTGTTTTTGAAATTTTCAGATTTTCTGATGACTGACAAACCTTGATAAAATGGAACTAAATACAGCAGTTGATTTAACTACACAAACTTTTATAGTAGACATTTTTTCTGTAGATTCTCTCCTCTTGGATGTCAGTTTTTTATTTAGTTATGTGATCTTGTGTTCTAGCAAACCTTAGGTAATGAAATACTTCTGTAATTACCATACTGCTGAGACGTATGACAACCAGGGTTCACCTCAAATACGATAATAAGATTTACAACAGAAAAAACTCCTACCAAAATACTTAAAACTGTCATGAAACGTTGAGTGGCTTGTGTGAAATATATCATTACTCTTATCAGATTTCAATTCAAATTCTGTAAGGTACAAGGGGAAATAACTCCCACTAAATACATTTACTAACCCTCCGAATGATTTTCTCACAACTGTATATTTTTAACAATTGCAAAAAAAAATGTGATTTTAATCAGAAAACCAGAAAAATACAAATGGAAACCGGACAATAAGATTCAATTTCTTTTTGTAGCCAGTTAAATTTTGCCAGCAGCTTGTTGGCATTATTTAACAAATTTAAATTAATTTGTTCATCTTCCTGTACATCCTTAATGATATTTGTGTAGAGAAATTGTCTTAGAGGCCCTGTCAAATCAGTGTGTTGTACCTTTGAAAAAAATTCCAATTAATTGCGTTGAAAAATTCCCTGATTTTTGTCAAAAGGAATTGTAGGACATCTGAAATAAACTTTCTGATCATTGTGCATCCTCAATACTCCAGGGGTTACTATCACTTTTGCTCTCTGCACTCCTAAAACATTTCCTGGCAAAATTGAAAGCAAGTAAAGCAATTTGATTGGTCCAAAGCAGATTGCAGGAGAAACGAAATGACCAATCACATGCTGATACAAACTAATCGACTCCGAAGCCAGTACGACATACTATCATGCGACCTCAAAATTTGTCTTATGTATATCAAAGGATCAAACTGTTCTCCTCATCTTATCCACAAGGTGTAACACATGGAACCTTTAATTTTGTCATGAAATGTTGCAGGGGTGTAGAGTGCCGATTTCAAAGTAATCCTAACTCCTGGAGTATCTAGAACAATGGCTGTGTCAAAATGGAATCAGCAGGACGGATATTTAAAACAAGTTCCACCTACTTTTTCTGATGTTCCTTTCCTAAGATGGTGCCCAAATATAAAAGTCACTGTAACTTTCCTGTTGACTGGGGATGCTGCTCTCTCTTTATTTTGTACATTCTGAAAAAGACACAACAAACTTTGATCTACAGTGGCGTATAGAGTAACGCATCTGTCTTACAAAACATATTTTATAAAACTAAGTCTTCAAATCCTTTATAAGGTTAACAATGATATATCTATATGTCTGACAATATTGGTGGAATCACTGCTGACCAACTTCAATATCATGAAAACTTCTCTACAATAATAATTTTCACCTAAATTGGTTTCACACACACACACACACACACACACACACACACACACACACACACACACACACACACACACACACACACTATTATAGTCTTATTATACATTTGAGATCAATACAACACTGATCAAAATATCAATAAGAAACAGATAAAAGGTACTGAAATATCCATCATGTTCTACTGAGGAAAGATTCTACAGAAGGAAAAGGTAAAACAAAAACAAGTACATGTTTCCTAATTCATATCTACTTCAAAATTATATAGAACTGGTGCATGTATCCGTAATACATTTCTACGTCAAGTTTATAAAGAGTACGTAGATGTATTCCAAATACATTGCTATTTCATGATTACATAGAACACAATTATAAATCCTAATACTTACTGCAGAAAGTGGAGGAAAATTTAGAAGTCGGTGGTTATGTGCCTTCAGTAACTCAATCTCAGTCTGAAAAGATTTTAAAAGTATTGTAAACATTTACCTGAATATGTTTCAGGGATATAAGTAATAGAGAACCATTTTAATCAAGAACAAAGTACTTCTCATTTTATTTAAAAGGAACATCTTATTATACCACAATGTAAGCATTAAATGTTATCCCACACACTTCACAAAAAATGATCCCAATAATGTCCGGCTGTTTCAACCACTGTGCCCATTTTTCTCCGTCTTTATCAACCTTGTTACACCACTGCCATCACAACTTATTTTTAACGTCTGCCTCAAGTTCTTAAACATTATACCCTCAGGTAAATACTTCATTTTGTCATAATGACTTTGTCACAATAACTTTCAATGTTCAAGTGTAAACACAGACTAATTTCTAGATGTCTTAAGCAGTGTCGCCCATGAAAAATTGATGATGTGTGAAGTACCTACTATACTAACACATATGATTGGACTAAAGGAATGAAGAGAAACATTACGATTGGTTGTCCCTGGACTTAAGTCACTTTACATGTAGAAGTTTTGATTTACTAGCTTTTTTATTAATAAAATGTTCCAGGACAGAGAAACTCACCAATATCATTCTAAAGTAAAAAATGTCTTTTATATGTGAATACCTGCTTTCTCCAATGCATATAAGTATCATTAAGTATTGTTGCTTGATGAATATGCAGAAGCTGTCACACGTGACCTTTGAACCTTTAACCTTGATCAATCACCACCATTATACGATACAATGTACACTATATTATGGGGTAAATAGGAACCAAATCTGTTTAAACGTTCTCAAAATAAGACGTTGATTTGAAACATGATGAGGCGGGAGGAGTGGACATGATGAACACTTAAACATTATCCCCCTCCCCAAATGGTGGACACATGATCAGGTCAGAAAGCATTGAAAAGAAAAATACAGTTAAAACAAACATGATACATACAAACAGTTCTAGGATGTGGCCCACTGATGTGATGCCCATGTTTTTGAGGTCAGTCTGGGTCATTAGTAAAAGGCGTCGCCCTGTGATGTGGTTGTTAATAAAAAGGTCTGCATACATTGCAAGGTCATTTGTGTGGCCTTAAAAAACATAAAGCAATGTCATTAGTATCACAGTAAGATATTGAGAACCACATGTAAATATGTGACAGATACATTTCTATCAAATGTTTTAGTGAAAATTCAAAATTGAACTACAGATGATTACAAATAAATGTTTTTGAGAAAATTCAAATTTGATAAACAGCCGTTCTTGGATGTTGAGAATCCTTTATTTTCACATTAAATAACACTTATTTAACACATTTGTATTATTTTCCCTAGTTATTACTTATGTGGCTTGTATCTACCATTAATTATTTTACTACAGCTTACTTTTATCATTAAATAATTTTATGAGATTTTTTTTTTATCCCGTATTATTTATTTTAAGTAATTTAATTACTGCTTTAAGACTATTTCTAATCATTAATAAAAAAAAGTTTGATATGTACTTACCATTATGCAGTTGTCGTACCCATTGATACTGAAATCAGAAACCAATGTTAAATCATTCTAACAAAAATATCAATGTTGTAGTGAAAAAGTATTCTTTCAGATATTCTAAAGGAATATTATATTCCATCAGTCATATATACCTATATGTAATGTCCAAAAGTTACGAAAAAAAAAAGACTATTAATGGAAGATTAATATCCAATTTGTGTACTTTGAAAAGCTCAGAAGCAGAGGTCCACTTCAAAGTGTTGCATTGAAAACTTAAAAGAATGCTCAGGACTCACCAATAAGGACAGATTTTCAATAATAAGGTGAGATATGTTTCAAGAACACATAAAATGCAGTTTGCTTAAAATACAAAAAAAAAACTTACAACATCCACCTCTCTCCAGCTGTTAACGTCATAGGAATCAAGTTTCTGCAGAAAATACAGAAAATATAGGAAACAAATGGTCACAGCAGTAAATGAGACAAATTATTAGAAATCCATGCTTTAATCGTTTACTAATTTTTCATCACCCTTGATATAAATCTTATTCATCATTCATACCATTAACAGTTATGACTACATAATAAATATTCTACGACTCTGTGTCTTTTCTTATGTTGGCACATGCTGTGTACTATACTGCTGTGATTATCTCCCCTTAAACTTACCACTACTTTGAACTGTTGCTCCAGACTTTTCTCTCTTTCCTTTATCTTGTTTTCTCTTTCTCGCAATTCTTGTTCTTTTAAGGTAATGTTACGTTCTGCCTTCTTCAGTCTATCAATGGTGGCCTCTATTTCCTTCCTCCAAACCTCCCGGTGGTCCAGGAAAGAATTTGTTTCCTCCGGTAAAGACTCTAGAAAAAAAAACAGTATTTATTTAATAATGATAGGATAACATAGGCTGTAACATGTGACAATTAGTCTAATAAAGTAGATGTTCAATAAATACAATTTTAATCAAATTTGTACAGAATACACATACTACATTTCTTATATTAAATACTCTAAAATAAGATCATTTCAATCTCACATTCTCAAAGTTTATGACCAGATACTTTCTGAAATATTGATAATATCCAGTTATCAATCTGAAATCAAGTTCTTTCCTTTCTGCTGTCAAAAACAAAAGAGTCTTCCTTTTTATGTAAGATATTTCCCACATGATAGCAAGTTTAATTTTTTTTAATGAATTTCTTTAAAAATGTCTTCATAAAACATCATCCTATGGTACTTGAATTGTACCACAGCTGTTTGTTAATGAATCAAAACCAGATCTTCTGATAATATTCAGCTTTCTGCACACATGCATAAATATAAATAGAGCTGAGGAATTGGTTTGGACACATAATCGTTCTATTATTATGATATTTACCATCATTGAGCATCGTATGGAGTCGGGATAACAGGTCTCTGAAGCTAGGTCGTTGCTTTGGATCTACATACCAACAATCTTCCATCAGCTTGGCGAAGGTAGCAGGACAGGTACTTGGGATAGTCAACCTCTGTCATATAGACATTTTAATAACAGATAAGAACATCAATTATTTGACAGGAATGTTTTAAAGCAAATTCAAGAACTAACACTTAAACAGCGAATTTAAGAACTTAAAGTTAAATAGTGAATTTTAAAACTGATACTTAAATAGCCAATTAAAGAACTGATATTTAAATAGCCAATTTAAGAAATGATACTTGAATAGTGAATTTAAGAACTGACAGTTAATGAAGTAGCTGGGTTAGTTGCAGTCACATACAACCTGATCTATCTCAGAAATGAAGGATAGATTACATAAATACAACATGACCTACCTCTCCCCTCTCAACAACTAGCCAGGCTACTTGAAAACCCTCAATCCCTTTAAAAGGCACTTCATGTGTAAGGAGCTCCCAAAGGACCTGGAACAGTTGTGGAGCTCATCAAGCATGGGGTCAGCTGCTTCTGAATTTACTCTATCTTAATATTTCTCTGTTATTAACTGTTTTTTTAATTAGCATACATGTACAGTTGCTTTTTAAACTTATTTACCTATAGTATCAAAACATCCAGATAATACCAAGATCAAAATTAAATGTTTATCTCATAGTCTGTTTTATTTATTTACTGGACTGACCAAATCATTGACAAAATGTTTCACTGGAAAAGAAACAGACAATAAATGATATTTTTCTTTAGAATACGCTCAGCAAATATCATTGAGTACTTACAACACCATAAGACCAGGTATCACAGGATTCTGACACAGGTAAACTTTGTATGACCTGTTGAACATAAACAGTATTAACAAAATTCTGATGATGAAGGTAAACTGTCTCGACCTGTTATAAATAAACAGTATACACAGGGTTCTGATGAAGGTAAACCTTGTATGACCTGTCATCAATAAACATTATGCACAGGGTTCTGATGAAGGTAAACCTTGTGTGACCTGTCATCAATAAACAGTAAACACAGGGTTCTGATGAAGGTAAACCTTGTGTGACCTGTCATCAATAAACAGTATACACAGGGTTCTGATGAAGGTAAACCTTGTATGACGAAGGTAAACCTTGTGTGACCTGTCATCAATAAACAGTATACACAGGGTTCTGATGATGAGAGTAAATTTTGTATGACCTGTTGTAAATAAACAGTATGCACAGGGTTCTGATGATGAGAGTAAATTTTGTATGACCTGTTGTAAATAAACAGTATGCACAGGGTTCTGATGAAGGTAAACCTTGTATGACCTATTGTAAATAAACAGTATGCACAGGGTTCTGATGAAGGTAAACCTTGTATGACCTGTCGTAAATAAACAGTATGCACAGGGTTCTGATGAAGGTAAACCTTGTATGACCTGTTGTAAATAAACAGTATACACAGGGTTCTGATGAAGGTAAACCTTGTGTGACTTGTCATCAATAAACAGTATACACAGGGTTCTGATGATGAGAGTAAATTTTGTATGAGCTGTTGTAAATAAACAGTATGCACAGGGTTCTGATGATGAGAGTAAATTTTGTATGACCTGTTGTAAATAAACAGTATGCACAGGGTTCTGATGATGGGAGTAAACCTTGTATGACCTGTTGTAAATAAACGATATGCACAGGGTTCTGATGTAGGTAAATTTTGTGATTATGATTTTCTATGTAAATAAGTCTACATTCTACAATTAGGAAATAACAGAAATGATGACAGATTTATCATTTTTTGTACTAACAGATGAATTATATATCACCATCCAGCGACAGATATCACACCATCTATACCTACCTCTGGTGCCATCCAGGGAAAAGTTCCTGCTAGGGACATTTTTGTGGTACTTCCCATAAACCGCGAGGCTCCAAAGTCACAGATCTGAAGGAAATGAACAACCACAGTTTAAAACATATAACATCAGCAATCATAACATAAGGAATTAGCCTTGTTACAATGTATACAAGAACCGATGTCAATTTTACGATGCTGCAGATGAACCAGTATTTTCTTTCACATTGATGTGTTAATGTTAAATCAATATTAAAACTATATAATAATTAACCAAGAAAGGCCACTGCAGCTATCTGACCTTAACTTTCTTGAAATTTTCCAAGAAATATTTGGTTGGTGTCTGTTTTAAATCCTAAAGCCAATAGTACAGGTCTTATTTCCAAACTTACCTTACAAATCCAATCGTGTGATATCACAACTGAAATTATCAAACAAAGAAGGCAAAATTATTTCTACTTCATCAATACTTTAACATATACTCTTTGTAAAGTTCCAAAATGGTAGAAAATATAGTTAAAATATGGTAATAAAATTACACAAAAAAAGGTAACAAAATTAAGTGAGAAGCACTCACAGATATAGTAAAACTTATCTATCATAAACAGGATTGTTTGGAACCTTACTGACAGGACAGAACAGACAATATTATATAGAATGTATTATAAAAAAATCAGTGTTCCATGAAAATGTCATATTAACCAGAAAGTGATATTAACAGAGGTGACATTAAATGAGTTCCACTATATAAACATATCTGAATTCTTTAAAAATAAAAAAGAAAAAGGAAAAAACAAAATAAAAAATTCAACAAATTTCTAAATGAAAATATTAATTGACTAGTATTTAGCAATGGTTATATAAAGTTTTTTCTTAATCCCAACATATTACTGAATGTTATTTTACCATGACCATAGCAGTACATACCATTTTTGGATTTAAGATCTCTGTGGATGATTTTCATGGGGGCCTCGTCGTGGAGATAATTCATACCTGAGGTAAACATTAAAAGAAGAAAATCAGGTTATATTGTCCCGCCTTGTGCAAGAAAATGATATTTGACTTATATGAAACAATAATTAGCATCTGTTATCAAAATTTTCGATGATCACTACAATTACATTATTATGTACATAGCATTTAAATTTACAAGTATACATATACGTCTTATAAAACCTGAAGTAAAACGTACTGACAATATATAACAATTTCACAAAGATATCACTTCAGTAATTTGAAATAGCCAAACCCCGCTGTCTTGAACTCATATAACTCAAAGACCCTGTATATTTTGTAATATCAAAGTCGGCCCTGTCTGAAGTTACAGTACCATAGTAAAGACTTGGGAACCAGGGCCAATAGCTGACTATATTTTTCAACATGATTGAATGATGGGTTGACTGTCAATATTATGAATTTCAAATGATAGAGTTCTTGAATCAATGAAAATTCATTATTGTTTTTTTTTTTTTCAGTCAACAAAACCTCTAAGTCTAACAATTAAAAATGTTTTAAGTTACTGATGTTAATAATGACTTTAACAAAAGGGAGCATTTGAGCCATTAATATGCTGGAATGATTAAACTACTGTGTCAGTATGTCAATAGTAACATAGTTCTGCTGTAGAGATCATATTTAAATCATCACCTTGAGCTATCTCACGAGCCCATCTGAGGATGTGTTGAAAATCCATGGTGTTAGTTGGATTCTGTAGATAGGCATACAGGGATCCATTAGTGGCATACTCTGTAACATAATGTGTATCAGTATCATAAAGTATCAGAGATCAAAACAATGTTTTAAATATAAAGTAAAAGGACACAGAGTAGATTACCACATGTATACCATATAAGAGTGTTAGACTGAGTTTACATTTACCAGACTGTGGTTAAGTTCACCAGTACTCAAAAAAATTCACGCTAATTTTACCAGCAATCCACCTGAGATTAAATTTACCTGTACTCAGACTTATGTTACGTTTACGAGTAATCAAATTGAGGTTGTGTTCACCTGTAATCAAAACTGAGGTTAAGTTTACCACTAATCTGCAGACTGATGTGAAGTTTACTATCTATCACTGAGAGATGATATGTAACATTACCAGTAATCAGACAAAAGTTTGGCTCCTCCACCACAGCCCCGTAGAACTGCATCACATTTCTGTGGCTTAATACGCTCAAAACAGTGGCCTGAAACACACAGTAAAATAGTATATAGATGTTAGGATCAAAGTTTAAATACAGTAGTACAATATAGATTTAGGTGTAAAAATTATAATCTGTTTTGTTTTGATTTATGCCATTTTTTCTTTCGCCATAACCTGTTGTTAAGTGATTAGACTTTTCATCACATACACTTGTACATTTTGTAAAACCTGGATATAGTTAGTGGCTAAGTGGCCTATTGAGTTAATTAATAAGCAATAACCAAGAACACTTGTTGAATTATATGTATCTTCACTAGTAAATATTTAATTTATTGAAACAATATTTTTAGAATGCAGAAGGGATTCTAATAATCATTTGAAAAGGAATTAGAGCTTACCTCTTTGTCCAAGGCCAATAATTTCTTGACAGCTACAATCATGTCTTGAGACTTCCATAAAGCCCGATATACACTTCCAAATGTACCACCTCCACATTTCTCAAAGAACTGGAGGTCATCAAAGTCTACCTCACAGAAACCTCCTGCTAATGTCATTTTGATTGTGTCTATCTGTTTGTATCATACAACATCATATAAATAACTGCAAAAGAAACAAATAAGCAATTTGATTAGAGTCCGGATTAACCTTTTCATTTCAAACTTTTGTAAACTTGCAACCTTTGAATATTGAATCAGTTAACATATTGAACTACTGAGATATTGCAGTGATGAGTGTTATAAAGGACAGACATTTCCAGATAAACATCATATTGTGTGCTGGAACAAAGTTAAAATTTCATGATGTTACTGTTTGAACTTTTGTTTTTGAAATTGACAATATTGCAATGGTGCTCATGTCATCTGTTATCAGTGTCACCCAAAATGATTTTTGGCTTACAGATTGTATGTGCTGAAGAGGTTTTTAATAAAACTCAGAGACTGAACAGAGTTACCTCCCTTCCACTATGTGTTACTTTTAATTCTGATCTGACAACTGGAAATAATGGAGATGAAAGGAGCATTGTAATAGCATAAATTCATATTGAAAACATTGTTTTAATATCTGATTATCCACAAATCTGAAGTATACTTCTTAACACCACCACCTTTTATTTCAGAATGCTCATATCTATTGTAACCTGGACAGTGGCTATTTTTCACAAAATTTTGAGTGCATGTTAACAGTGTTTTAGCATTAAATCATAAGAGTTCCAATTCACCATATACCCTTGCCTTTGAAATTTGAAATCATTGACACATTCAGAAATCTTTTATATATGTCTTTTGCCTGATAAAGGTGCCAGTATTGTCATCAAAACATTATACTTAAATCTTCTATTGGTTGTGTTAAATAATCTTATGTGTCCATGAAACTTATTCAGGTGGACAATGGGGTTTCTTTTTCTGGTGAAAGAAAGGACCTGACATTTGTCTGATGCAACTCCATCCTCCACTTTCTCTCCCAATGACAGAGAATGACAAGGTCATTTTGCAGGGATTGTGCGAGATACATAATGGTATCAACTATAAAGAGCCTAACTGATGATGAAATACCCTCGGTAATGTCATTCATGTACTGTATTTTCTGGACTGTAAGTTTCACCAGTATAAAAACCACACCGGCATATAAGCTGCAGAGCCAATTTCTAATGATTTGTTTTATTAGATCCACATTATCAGTCTCACCTTAATATAAGTTTGCAAATTAATTATACACAGATATTCCTTTGTTGATTGATGCGTTTCAGAAACATAAGCAATTATCAAACTTGTTTGGCTTGAGAGCCTTTTTTGTTTTTTGTTGTTTTTTTTTTTTGTATGCATTATATCTGTCCAGAACCTATTCATAGGTTTTATATTTGTCAGTGTCAGCTTTTGAAGACAGTAACTTCTATATATTCCAATAGGTATGCCTCAATAACTTTTGGATTCTGTGTTAAATTGTTTTGGTTTTTTTCTTTGATAGTTTGATTACCAGTTTTTTTCGATTGTAAAAAAATTCTCTTTTCTTTATCAACTTTTTTTATTTCAAAGGTACCTCTGAGTTTACAGTTTCATTTTAGCCATATCATGGGGCATGTGTGTATTAATGATATTGTGTAAGAACTCTTTGAATTGTACCCTCAACAGTTATAATTTTATTTGTTGAAATGTCCAGATAGAAGGATAAAAGCTTAGTTTTCACGGATTCCTAATTTTACTTTGTGTATAAATGTACTTTGCAAGGTTTTTTTATAGATTCTCTGGGGACATGACAAAGTTCAAGCGATACAGCATCACGATCGGATATGCCCAGGAGAGGCTCAATTCTGTACACTTGATTGGGGTATTGGTGGTGATTAGGTCTAATGTGTTATCATTGCAAGTGGAGAAAATCCCAAGCTGAGGTTACCAAAGTCATAATACAGTTTTGGGTGGACAGTAGTTGGTTTTAATTTTCCCCTTACAGACAGATCCTGGAAGATTCATCTATGATAACAGAGGAGTTATTTATCTGACACTCTCTTAAGGCAATGTGTTTTGGTTAGGTAAATATAACTAACAGATTTTAAATATGATTTGTTAAGGTTAGCAAATACTACGTTCTTTTTCCTCTTTACTTTTTCTCATATTACAAAGTATTAGTAACCCTGGTGACCTGACAACCTGACTTTCTACTGCATGGGGTCATATGATTACGATCGAAGACAGTTTTCCTTTAAGCTGATCATGAGTGTGTGATATTACACATCCATTTTTCAGGCATTCAAAAAAAATGTTGCATTAAAAGAAAATAAACTATTATCGGTAATATCGCGAAGTTTAGTTACATGCCTACTTACCGTGCACCGTCAAAATTCTTCTACTGCAATATCGAATAGAAACTTGAAATGCCCACTAATATGACTTGACTTTTAAAACATTTTATTAACTCTGAATAGTCATGAACGCACCCGGTGTGTTTTTGCGACAATAATATCTTTTAAATGAAAAAGGTTTATTAATGTTCACGCCAAAATACCTAACGTAATGAAAATGTTGATATTCTGATGAAAAAAGTCTTATTCAGAGTAAATGAACTATCAAAATCTTACATTTTACGACATTGAAATGAAAAGCGGGGTCAGGGTCCAGGAAACAATGTAAACACGGGTCGCGCAGGTTGTGTATTTAAATGTCCACACGTGTAAAACCAAGTCGAAATGGTCGTTGAACGTATGATGATTGTACGGGAAATACTATACCAGGTAAAAAAGAATTCTAACTCTAAATGGAAACGTAACTCTGTTTTTTCATTAAGTAGGACAGAATACTCGGATAGTAGATTCTTTTAGTCACTTTCGGCATAAGTGTTTGAAATGGTTGAATCAAGCAGTGCTACTCTGGGCATACCGGTGGAACTTTTGGAACATGAGGGGGTTTGAGAAAGGGTTTGTCAGAACAAATTTCCGAAATTTTATGATGCCACATGTAAGTACAAATGGGGTCAGTCGTAGCGTCGGCATATACCTACATAAATGCAGCACAGGTGAATATCCAAGATGCGCCGTTTGACAGTCACTTCTAACCGTGGCAGATTATGTTTCTCAAGAAGCTGAAATATGTCGGTCAGTGCAGATGTGGTTGTGTTCATAGACAAAACATTTTACCTTAATTTCTTAGGATGGCAGGTGATGGGCCTTCCATATGATGTTCATCGAGATAGCCACCAGCTACCAGCAAACCCCCACCTTAAAACAGCTATATAAACAAATATATTGAGAATGAGATAAATGGGAACACAATATCAAAACATTTTCTTCAGATAGATATTTCCAAATAGA
Source organism: Ylistrum balloti (assembly GCF_031769215.1). Lineage (NCBI taxonomy): Eukaryota > Metazoa > Mollusca > Bivalvia > Pectinida > Pectinidae > Ylistrum > Ylistrum balloti. The sequence continues at coordinate 316,391 of NW_026782497.1, forward strand.
TGTTCCTTATCTTAACAACCAGTAAGAAAATTATATGTGGCATAATGATATTTCTATGATTACATTGTCGCTTTCATTTGATATTATCCTGTGGAAAATATAATTGACATATATTGGATAGAGAAAGGGTCATAGAAAGTTTTCTTTTATATACTTTATCAATACAGTAGATACTAGTATCAGATTCATTAGTGGACTACAGATTAATCAATTTCATCGCCATTAGCTCATTTAGTTTTAAAAACTCTGGATCAAGATTTGGAATGGTCAATATTTAGGAGAAAATCAGTTTTTTAGATTAATTCTCAGTAAGCTCAACCTCTCCAAAGTAAGATGAGACTGAGGTTACATTACATAACTCCTTTTTTGTGTAATATTCAATCTAAAAATGCTATTTTGACAAAGCTTAATATGAGAGTCACCATTAGCCTGTCACTCAGAATTCTAAATGTGAAAGGCATCTAGAATATGTAAAGGGAGGTAACTCTAATTATTTTTCAATGACAAAGCAGTCAAGTAATGGTCAAATGCTGTGAAACTTCAGAGGAGCTGTATGATATAAGATCAATTTTTAATCAATGATGGTTCTTAATTTTGGAACTAAAATTCATGTTACCCTGGTAAAATACTAGCCACTCAGCTTTAATGATCTCTCTAGCTCAGTTAATTGAGCTTTAGTCTAGTAAATAGAGGTCACAGGTTCAAATCCCAGCAGAGACATTGAAATAAATAAAGATCATTTTTATTGACGACGCAATGCCCTTCTTGTTAAGAAAGATAACAGCACAGTCAAAGTATTTGTCAGTAGGAAAAATACACAGACCAATAAATCAATTTCCAGTCTCAACATCTCATTCACCAAAGTAGGCATGGTACAAATTTGCTCTTAAGGATTAGATAGAGAGAAAAGAAGCATCAGGGAAAAATGAAAGTAGTCATTTCCTTCATTTAAGAGTTATCAAAAATCATTCAGAGACCATCATATTGCAACAGCTATTGGCACCTCGCAAGACACTTTGTAAATCCCTGTCCAACACTTTGTAAATCCCTGTTTATTCAAAGGATGAAACACCTACAGGGGATGTTGTAGAATGCATGTACAAGATCAAATGTAAGAACTCTGATGCATCTTATACAGGAGAAACTGGAAGGGGATTATGGGTCTGACTTGGTAAACATTAAAAGACACAAAAACACAAGAAAGCAGAAAATATTTGACAAGATTGGGGCAGAAATAATTGATTCTGACATACATCAACAAAGGACCACTGGTCAATCATGTTGCCCAGCAATACCATGTGATTAAATGGATTACAAAGCATTAGATTGGAAAACAAGCTCTTTTTAGCTGGCAGGTCAAGAAAGCACCTGCTCCCCCGTTTCTCCTGTATATATAGCCTATATGAAAAATGCTGAGACCCTTGAGGCCCTATGTGAGTTCTATCTGTGATGTTTACATCCTCCAGTACATGTAGGGTACAATAATTTTTTCCTGGAATAATTCTATACTTCCTTGACCATTTCAAGTGGATAGACAGAGTTATAGTACATTTCCAAACTGTATTCCACATAGCTAGTTTGACCAGTTATCAAATTCCAGAGCAATAGAGAAAGAACAAAGAACAACACCAACTTGTCAACAAAATCAGGATTCCAGCTCAAATTTGATTTAACTCCGACAAGATATGATCAATATGGTTATTCTCTTCTGTCTTACAGTGTTGTCATATAGATACTATATCTCATTCAATATATTATCGTATCATTTTGTTCTACAATAGGTTTGTACTTGAAACATTAATAGTACAGTGCAGTCAAATAGGCCACAGAAATAGCTATCTATTTATAAAGGTTGATGACCAAACATGGTCACTTTGAAAAAGGATGCTGGTTTGCTGGGTTCATTGCCCTCTCAGTATCCAGAATCATGATGAGGCAGCTGCAGGGTCTGTAGCTAGAAGCTACCACTTAAACCAATCAAACTCAGTTTGAGTTCAAACTTCACACACTGCTTTCCTAAACAACAACTTGTTATTTTTGGATTGCTTTTCAAAGTCAAAATATCAATTTAAGTCAAAGCCAATGTCACAAATTTTATAAAAAGAATATTAATTTTGACATGAAAAAAACTTGAGTTCTGGTCAATAACTGCTTCCCCTGCACTGATCAATCTCAAAACTTATAAAACAATCCATGGACAATTAATCAATGGAGAGAATCAATATCATTCAATGACACCTCGTGTTCTGTGATTTGTCTTACCCAGTCTAGAGACATAATAAGCCGATACTTTGTAATATGGTGTTACAAACTATTTTTAAGTTTCGACTCTTTGTTGCTTACCTAATTGAGGAAGTCAAATTGATGATCCATTAAGCTTTCCTGGCATGAATGGAATTATTTTGTACCTGTCTTTACTTAACACAGAGGATAACTGTTCTTGTTTTCCAAATAGGTCATCCTCTAGTATAGTGAGCTAATGCTTTGATGTAATTCATATTCACAGATATATTTTGATATTCTCTGTCATTAATATTGAGAAATTTGTACCTACATACACACCATATCTATCCTGTATTAAGGTTTGTATGGGGTTTACATATTACATGGGTGGGCTTATTACAGGACATGAAATGTCATTGGTTTATAATTTTACTTAGCAACAATATAGGAAGTTATTGCCGTGTATATTGCAGGATACATATGATAAGTAATTTCTGTAACTGGCAACATATTTTAGCATTTGATCTAATAAATAACATAGACATTGCCTCTAATTAGTGGAATTTTCCCTATGGGTATAGAAAAAAACGCAATTTGATAAAGATTAAATGTGAAAAAGGCTACTGTACCTGATGATTGAAAAAAAATTTCTGATTACACAATGTAAGTGGGGGATTCATGTGGTGAAGTATAGTAAAAACCTACCCAAAAGGCCATTCTTATGATTTATAACTAATACCTGTCTTTGAAGACTAACTGCCTAATACTGCCACTTTTCTTTACTTACTGGGGTGCTTTTTACAAACAAGTTTGGTTTAATATCTAATGTACCAGGGCTACTTTGTTGAGAAGGCTAGCACTGAACGATTTCCAGTCATACGAGTTGGTTATGTATTGCTTATGTATGACTGTTTTGAACTTTCATGCATACCTCATATATACCAAAGTAAAACTTTTTTTATCATGTCGTTAGGTATTATTGAGTAAATAAAGGTTTTCTTGTGAGATGCTATATTCTGATGTGATGTAATTTTCCCAATATTTACAGATCAACAAAAACAAAACAACCTGTCCTGCTCTGAACTTTCGTCCACAGACTCACTCAGAGATGATGATGCAAGCCCCAACCCTAAACCAACGATGAGGTGCTCAAGTGAGTGTCCCAGTCATGTGACTCCTACACTCATCAATCCAATGTTGGCTGTAGTACAACAACGCACTTGCATCTTTCTGCGTAGAGTAAGACAGACAGTGCTGGGTTGGTGATGGTGTTCAATGTAAGTATGTCAATCTTTGCCAGCAGACTTACTTATATCATAAAACATTGTCTGATGTGAGGTATTATAACACTTTATACTACCAAACAACTGTATCATGTCATGTATCACCTTTATAAAATAACACATTGTCTGTGATAAAATAGTAGGAGGTTAAGCATGTCCTACATGTAGTCTTTGTTGTGAGGTTATCAGAGTGTCAGAATGTCATACATATGACACAACAACAACAGTCATTGGTCAAAAGTCTGGTATTTGTTGTCATTTGGATTTGTTTATATGGTGGAATATGCATGTCTTGAAGAATGTTGTAGATTGTAACTGATAGATCTAGACCAAGGTGAAATATGCTAGGAATGTTATTGATGTGGTATTTACAGGTGAGGTTGGATATCTGTGTGATATAATTTTTAGGTAACATGTGTATGTCCTAAAAGTAATTCTACGAAAAGAAAGAGTGTTAATCTAAGTCTGTCCCTCCCCACCCCTCAGTCTGAAGGATATTGATCTTACCTCCCCACCCCTCAGTCTGACAAATATTGATCTTACCTCCCCACCCCTCAGTCTGAAGGACATTGATTTTACCTCCCAACCTCTCAGTCTGAAGGACATTGATCTTACCTCCCCACCCCTCAGTCTGAAGGACATTGATCTTACCTCCCCACCCCTCAGTCTGACGGATATTGATCTTACCTCCCCACCCCTCAGTCTGAAGGACATTGATCTTACCTCCCCACCCCTCAGTCTGAAGGACATTGATCTTACCTCCCCACCCCTCAGTCTGAAGGACATTGATTTTACCTCCCCACCCCTCAGTCTGACGAATATTGATCTTACCTCCCCACCCCTCAGTCTGAAGGACATTGATCTTACCTCCCCACCCCTCAGTCTGAAGGACATTGATCTTACCTCCCCACCCCTCAGTCTGAAGGACATTGATTTTACCTCCCCACCCCTCAGTCTGAAGGACATTGATTTTACCTCCCAACCTCCCAGACTGAAAGATAGTAATTTTACCTCCCCCATCCCTCAGTCTGAATGGTAAATACTACCTCCCCACCAATCAGTCTGAAAGATATAAATCCTACCACACACACCCCCCTCCCCCTCAGCTTTATAAATATGAATACTTCCCCACCCTTCAGCCTGTAGGATATGAATCCTTCCCCACCACCCCTCAGCCTTGAGGAAATTAATCCTACCTCCAAAGCCCTCAGCCTGCAGGATATGAATCCTACCTCCCCAGCCCTCAGCCTGAAGGATATGGATCCTACTCCACCTCCCCTCAGCTTGCAGGATATGAATCCTACCTCCCCAGCCCTCAGCCTGCAGGATATGAATCCTTCCCCAAAACCCCTCAGCCTGCAGGATATGAATCCTACCTCCCCAGCCATCAGCCTTAAGGATATGAATCCTACCTCCCCAGCCCTCAGCCTGCAAGATACGAATCCTTCCCCAAAACCCCTCAGCCTGCAGGATTTGAATCCTACCTCCCCAGCCCTCAGCCGGCAGGATATGAATCCTTCCCCATCCTTCAGCCTGTAGGATATGAATCCTTCCCCACCCTTCAGCATTAAGGAAATGAATCCTACCTCCCCAGCCCATAGCCGGCAGGATATGAATCCTACTCCACCTCCCCTCAGCCTTATGGATATAAATCCTACCTCCCTTACTCCAGACTACAGGATGGGAATCATAACACATTTGAATTGGTTTATTTATAAACGCAGTAGGGAGTAGTTGTCTCAGTAAAGCACAGCAGTACAGCAGTATGTACAGTGGTGGATGGTTATTATAAGGCACAGGATGCTACAGATGAATAGTGGAGGTTACAGTGCCTGGAAGAGATTGAACTTGTACCAGTGTGAGGTGTGATCATAGTTTATAGGAAATACCTGTCAGTGGGAAGCTAGGTCTCATCTGTGTAGGTGTTAATATTTCTGTGGTATGAGTGAGGACTAGATCAGATCCGGGCAGGAATTGATACTGAATACATGGTAGGTATACATATATATCATTATGTGACATGAATATTAGTTTTGAAAAGATTAAAATGAAAGTTAATGTAAATTTGATGTGAGGATTTTTTTTTTTTTATTTTATGCTACAGTTTTAAAGATAAGAAGTCAATTCTAGACAAAGGAAGACTGTTTATGGTTTCCTAACCTATGCCTATGCAATTATTCCTCATAAAAAAATTACTGTGAATGAAGCCTGATGTTGATAGATTTGATATTGCTTGACAGCAGAAATATGTGTACTTAAGGAGACATCATATAGCACGGCTAAGTAATTACAATGTTTGTGTATAAGGGGATTCCTTTATGCCAGGCAGTCATGAATCGTTCTATTTTGTATGCAAGGCTAGTCAACTATGATGAACTGTTGACAGATATATGTTGCAATTAGCTTCTAAGTTATGATCAGTAATACACTGCTGATACAGAACTTTGAAGGTAAGTAACAGACACCATTTAAAAAAAAAATTGAATTGTTAAACAATTTTTATCAGTTGGATGTAATTCATTTCAAGATGTTTTATCAAGAGTTGAATCATGGTTATGTTTTGAAATTAATTTGGGGTCTTTCAGGGAAAAAGTAATATACAGTCAAACCTCGTTAACTCGAAGTCGATGGGACCACGAAAATACTTCGAGTTATCCGAGTCTTCGAGATAGCCGAGTTCATGAGTTTTGGTGCAAAGATTTTTAATGTTCCTACGTTCCTTGTACTTTTTGTCACTTTTTGGCTATATACGAGCTTGATGTAGATTCCGGTAATAAGCAAACATATTTTGTTCTTGATCGTTGAAAAACCAGAATTGATAATTAAATTAGGTGCAGTTTGCTTATTATTTAGAAACCATCAATTTCGTTCTGTCAGTCCTTTTTATATGCTTTTATCCCTATGTGACACTCATTAATTCTGCCCTAAGTACTTAAGCCAATTAAATAATTGTTTCACTCATTTGTCGGTTTAATTGAGCACAGGTGACCGTTTCATGCGTACTCCTGTAAAAACATTAAGCCTAGTACCGGGCCAGTGTTGTGATTGAAGCTTAGTTCCGCTTCAAGTGTATACACAGGTCGGTGTTTGTTATGGCTGACAGACACGGAAATTACGCAATGTGAGTAGAACTTCACTTTTTATCGCCGATATCTATCAATTATAAGATCTAACGGTTACCTTTTATCATTCAATTAAATAACAATAAACACTTTTCTAAAACATGAATATTGTTAATTACAGTATTGTTCATTAATATTCACTTGTAAAGCCTATTGTCGGTAAAATTGCAAAACGGCGTAGCGCATCAGCAATGTAATTGACCGGCACAAAATTTATACTTCAAGTTTTCCGATCATATTCAGTATATGTTTTGTTGTTGGGACCAAATTTTTACTTCGAATTAACAGAGTTTTTCGAGTTTTATCGAGTTTTGAGTTTTGATTACTAGAATAAAGAGAAGATTTTGCCGGGACCGACAAAGTGCTTCGAGTTAAACGGGGGAAAAAGTTCGAGTTAACGAAGTTCGATAATTTTTTATGCATATGAGCAAAATATTGGTTCCTGTTAAATATGTGCTTAAAACCCAGTACATATAAGATATATATATCTCTAGTCTATAGATATTAAATACATACTGGCATTTCTTATAAAGGTAGCTTTTATGCTTCCCCCAGTTTATCAAAGAAACATATCTATTGGCAGAGATGAAGACGATATATAATGAAGACGGAAGATAGGACTATCTCTGCAGATGTTGTCTAGGGTAGCTTGACAGGTTGGAGCATCAGTAAATCCAGATTGTTATGATAGAACTGATAATGTGGCTATTATCATGGGGATCCCTGCTGTATCTGTTATTACTTGTAGTGGTCTTATCAGAGGATTAGACTAAGGATTTACTGGGTTCTGGGTACAATCTTTAAACATGTTGTTCCTGTTGATAACAGTGATCTATTTCAATTAGGCTACCAGTACTAATTATTTTAAATATCTGACTTCTGATGTCTTCTTGGTGATCTCAGAGTGATCAATATGCCTTCTAAGACTTTGTTTGGTAATCTTTGTATCTGAGTTGATTATCTCTAAATCATTCTTCAAGGACTGATATGAAAAACTCTTAATCTGACCTTAATACTTTTTGATAATCTCTTAATATGATTTCCAGTACTAGAATATTTCTTAACACATTTCCTGTACTTGAAAATTCATTTATTTGCTTTCTATAATAAATTTATACATGCTTAAATTAGATCTTTATCATTTAACTATAGTTTACAATAACCAAGTCTTACAGTGAGTCAAACTTTTATGTGTTGGTCTTGACAAACTTTTATGTGTTGGTCTTGACTCATTGTAATATAATGTAACCAGGTCTTACAGTGAGTCAAACTTTTATGTGTTGGTCTTGACTCATTGTAATATAGTATAATCAATCCCTACAGTGAGTCAAACTTTTATGTGTTGGTCTTGACTCATTGTAATATAATGTAACCAGGTCTTACAGTGAGTCAAACTTGTATGTGTTGGTCTTGACTCATTGTAATATAATATAATCAATCCCTACAGTGAGTCAAACTTGTATGTGTTGGTCTTGACTCATTGTAATATAGTATAATCAATCCCTACAGTGAGTCAAACTTTTATGTGTTGGTCTTGACTCATTGTAATATAATGTAATCAAGTCCTACAGTGAGTCAAACTTGTATGTGTTGGTCTTGACTCATTGTAATATAATGTAATCAAGTCCTACAGTGAGTCAAACTTGCATGTGTTGGTCTTGACTCATGGTAATATAATGTAATCAAGTCCTATAGTGAGTCAAACTTGTATGTGTTGGTCTTGACTCATTGTAATATAATGTAATCAAGTCCTACAGTGAGTCAAACTTTTATGTGTTGATTTTGACTTAATACATGTTAGAGATAATAATTATGTATTGTAATGATTCTTGCTGACTAATGTTGGATCAAATTGATTGCAGTATGTGTCAAACTGTGTCTGACACAGTAGATATGTGTTCAGTCTGGTAGAATGGTCTTGAAACATCAAACATTTCTTTTTTTTTTAAATTCTTCTGGAAAAAGTTTCTCACACACTATGGTGGCATGGAAGTAAAACCGAAAAAATAAATTTGGCCCTCCTTCAAACTCTACAGGCATTGATGATTAATTATTGGCCCAGGGTACTGTGAGGTTCAACAAACAGTGGATGCAGGGATAATTGAAACCAGATCTCGCCATATGTAGATGTTTACATAACTCACAAAATACATGCTAAGGTCAGACTGTAGGCATTTTATATGTAACGTGTATAATTATATATACGAGACCAAAATACCTGGATGGGATTTATGTATTAATGCATGATGGGACTATATCAAACAATTAAAGCCTGTTAAATAATTGTTCCAGTTCACTAGGATTTACATTAATTATAATTTTATGGCCCTGTAAACATTGCCTCTGACATTTAATCAGAGTCTAGAGGTTATGTGTTGGGACCCATGCCTTATTACCCTTAATCCTATGTCAGTGGCTTTTAATCACAGATTTAGGTTTTAATTACCTTCTTGGCCTTATTGTTTGTACATAATAAGTCCAATTTCTGATTTTAAGTCACAGATTAGGTTTTAGCTTCTTGGGCTTATTGTCTCGTAATAACACAAGTCCATGACTTTAATTTGATAATTAGGATTAATCTTTTGGAGCTTATTATCATTTGATAATTCCAATACATAACTTTAAGTTGTGGACTAGAGTTTAACTCCTTGGACTAATTGTTCTGTAATAAGTTCAACACTTTACTTAAGTTGGAGATTAGGGTTAAGCTTCTATTCATATTGTCCTTTATTTAGTCCTGTTCTTGACCTAGGTTTAGCTCATTGGGCTTATTGTCCTGTAGTAAGCAAAATCCCTGGCTTTAATTGACTTGGCTTATTGCAGGATATATGATGAAATTAGTTATAGTTAATCTATTTGACCACATGTTTGGAGATGCTGCCTCGATACTTGCACCGAACTTTATATTTAAACTATAGTTTGCATAGTAATGTAATAACAGGGTCTGTGCCATCCTCTATGTAAACTCCTTAAGATCTTTTTCTTATACTTGGGCAACTTACCAAGCAGATATTCAGATACTTATTAAATACATGCATTACTTATTGATAGTTTGGAAGTTGTAAGGTATACACTGAACGGAATAGATTTATACATGTATTTTTGCTTTGTGTGCATTCTATGTGTGTATAGTGTGTGACAGATGTGGAAGAGTGCTATAATACTACTCAGACACTTTTTACTGAGTATTGTAATAGACTGTAACTACAGTGTCTGTCATGTGGCACACTGACTGACAGCAGAAGATGCTGGGTGTGGGAAGTTAACAATGTAGTGTCTTTTATGTGGTACACTGACTGCTGGGCTGTAGATGCTGGGTGTGAGAAGCTTCCTACGTAGCGTCTGTTGTGTGGCACACTGACTGCTGAATGTAGATGCTGGGTGTGAGAAGCTTCCTATGTAGTGTCTGTTGTGTGGCACACTGACTGCTGGACTGTAGATGCTGGGTGTGAGAAGCTTCCTATGTAGTGTCTGTTGTGTGGCACACTGACTGCTGGGCTGTAGATGCTGGGTGTGAGAAGCTTCCTACGTAGTGTCTGTTGTGTGGCACACTGACTGCTGGGCTGTAGATGCTGGTCATGAGAAGCCTCAAATGTAGTGTCTGTTATGTGGTACACTGACTGCTAGGCTGTAGATGCTGGTCGTGAGATGCTTCCTATGTAGTGTCTGTTGTGTGGCATACTGACTGCTGACTGTAGATGCTGGGTGTGAGAAGCTTCGAATGTAGTGTCTATTATGTGGCATACTGACTGCTGGGCTGTAGATGCTGGGTGTGGGAAGCTACCAGCACTGTGTGTCCCATGGCACACTGACTGCTGACTGTAGATACTGGGTGTGGGGAGCTACCAGCACTGTCTGTCCCATGGCACACTGACTGTAGATACTGGGTGTGGGAAGCTACCAGCACTGTCTGTCCCATGGCACACTGATTGCTGACTATAGATACTGGTTGTGGGAAGCTACCAGCACTGTCTGTCCCATGGCACACGGACTGCTGACTGTAGATGCTGGGTGTGGGAATCTACCAGCACTGTCTGTCCCATAGCACACTGACTGACGGGCTGAAGATGCTGGTCATGAGAATCCGCAAATGTAGTGTCTGTTATCTGGCACACTGACTGACGGGCTGTAGGTGCTGGCCGTGAGATGCTTCCTATGTAGTGTCTGTTGTGTGACACACTGACTGCTGGCTGGTTATGAGAACTCTACCCAGTAATGTGTCTGTCCTCATTGTGTGAAAGCTGCTGTCTGTGTAATTACAATTTGTAAGGTATGTATGTTTGTCTGGTATCACCGTAGCTTGTTCTACTGTCGACAAAAGCATGTTTGTCTCAATGTTGACTCGTTGAAGTACAAATTACATTGTATGTATTTGTTTCAAAACATAAAAGTTTAATATTTGTTATCAGTCTGTTGTTTACAATTTGGAACCTCTAAACTACATGTAATTACATTGGAGACAGGACCTCCAAACTACATGTAATTACATTGGAGACAGGCCCTCCAAACTACATGTAATTACATTGGAGACAGAACCTCCAAACTACATGTAATTACACTGGAGACAGAACCTCCAAACTACATGTTATTACATTGGAGACAGAACCTCCAAACTACATGTAATTACATTGGAGACAGAACCTCCAAACTACATGTAATTATATAGGAGACAGGACCTCCAAACTACATGTAATTACATTGGAGACAGAACCTTCAAACTACATGTAATTATATAGGAGACAGGACCTCCAAACTACATGTAATTACATTGGAGACAGAACCTCCAAACTACATGTAATTATATTGGAGACAGAACCTCCAAACTACATGTAATTAGAGAGGAGACAGAACCTCCAAACTACATGTAATTACATTGGAGACAGAACCTCCAAACTACATGTAATTATATAGGAGACAGAACCTCCAAACTACATGTAATTACATTGGAGACAGAACCTCCAAACTACATGTAATTACATTGGAGACAGGACCTCCAAACTACATGTAATTATATAGGAGACAGGACCTCCAAACTACATGTAATTATATAGGAGACCGGACCTCCAAATTACATGTAATTACATTGGAGACAGAACCTCCAAACTACATGTAATTACATTGGAGACAGAACCTCCAAAATACATGTAATTATATAGGAGACCGGACCTCCAAACTACATGTAATTACATAGGAGACAGAACCTCCAAACTATATGTAATTATATAGGAGATAGAACCTCCAAACTACATGTAATTACATTGGAGACAGAACCTCCAAACTACATGTAATTATATAGGAGATAGAACCTCCAAACTACATGTAATTAAATTGGAGACAGAACCTCCAAACTACATGTGATTACATTGGAGACAGAACCTCCAAACTACATGTAATTACACTGGAGACAGAACCTCCAAACTACATGTAATTACATTGGAGACAGGACCTCCAAACTACATGTAATTAAATTGGAGATAGAACCTCCAAACTACATGTAATTAAATTGGAGACAGGACCTCCAAACTACATGTAATTACATTGGAGACAGAACCTCCAAACTACATGTAATTATATAGGAGATAGAACCTCCAAACTACATGTAATTACATTGGAGACAGAACCTCCAAACTACATGTAATTACACTGGAGACAGAACCTCTAAACTACATGTAATTATATAGGAGACAGAACCTCCAAACTACATGTAATTATATAGGAGACAGAACCTCCAAACTACATGTAATTACATTGGAGACAGAACCTCCAAACTACATGTAATTATATAGGAGACAGAACCTCCAAACTACATGTAATTAAATTGGAGACAGAACCTCCAAACTACATGTAATTACACTGGAGACAGAACCTCCAAACTACATGTAATTAAATTGGAGACAGAACCTCCAAACTACATGTAATTACATAGGAGACAGGACCTCCAAACTACATGTAATTATATAGGAGATAGAACCTCCAAACTACATGTAATTACATTGGAGACAGGACCTCCAAACTACATGTAATTATATAGGAGATAGAACCTCCAAACTACATGTAATTAAATTGGAGACAGAACCTCCAAACTACATGTAATTACATTGGAGACAGAACCTCCAAACTACATGTAATTATATAGGAGACAGGACCTCCAAACTACATTTAATTACATTGGAGACAGAACCTCCAAACTACATGTAATTACACTGGAGACAGAACCTCCAAACTACATGTAATTACATTGGAGACAGGACCTCCAAACTACATGTAATTAAATTGGAGATAGAACCTCCAAACTATATGTAATTAAATTGGAGACAGGACCTCCAAACTACATGTAATTATATAGGAGATAGAACCTCCAAACTACATGTAATTGTATAGGAGACAGGACCTCCAAACTACATGTAATTACATTGGAGACAGAACCTCCAAACTACATGTAATTATATAGGAGACAGGACCTCCAAACTACATGTAATTAAATTGGAGACAGGACCTCCAAACTACATGTAATTGTATAGGAGACAGAACCTCCAAACTACATGTAATTACATTGGAGACAGAACCTCCAAACTACATGTAATTAAATTGGAGACAGAACCTCCAAACTACATGTAATTACATTGGAGACAGGACCTCCAAACTACATGTAATTAAATTGGAGACAGGACCTCCAAGCCATCTGATGATGTACCTAAAAGAGATTGAAACGTTATTATTATTCATGGTTACCTAGCTCAGTCAGTATAGCATCAGACATCACAACTTCAACAGAACATCATGAAGACATGTCCTAGGACGAAACAGCTGTTTGATATACAAATGTAGCATCACTGAGAAGTCCTAGAAGATGAATCAGCAGTATGATGCAAGTTAATTAATTGTTTGACTCTAATGTGTAATGAATTCAAAATTTGTATTAAGTTTTATGGAAATGTTTTCCAAACTCAAGATGGATGCTTCCATCAACAAAATAACTTAGATAATCGGTCTTTGACCTAACCAAAATCAACCTCACAGATGATACTTTTTTTTTCAGATATTTTTGCCTAGCATGCCAGTGATTAAAATTTTTGATTGAATCGTACTTGTGTTTCTGTCAAACTTTTGGAGTTCAGTGAGACATGGAGCAATTTTCTGATATACTGATAACTTGGTTCACAAGATGCTTTCCTGTCGGTGTATATCTGTAAGCTACTACATGGTTAGGATGTACTTGATTTTAATTCCCATTCTGCCAAGAGTCAGGTCAATGTTTTCAGGTTGCCTTCCAAACTCAGCAGGCAAGCAGTGCTAAGTTATTTTATGACAGTAATTTGTGAGTTTATTAAAACTAACATACCTCAAAGTCAGTAAAGGAATTGAAGAATGATAACATGTTTAGATAAACTAGAAAAAAGTGGTCAGCAGTTTGTGGTATTATAAGCAACTGATCATCATATGTCTCACTGTGGACTTACAGATTATATCAACGAGGTTTATCTAACTCCTGCTCTGGTTAATTGAAATTAACAGATAACAGTACTGTAGAAAGATTTTATGAATATGGTATATTTTCCTGCAAAAATTCTGTCATTTATAACAGCATAAATGCCATATCACAACAGTTTGATGCTTATTACACTCCTTTGATTCATATTGTTTTCTTATAGTGATAACGTGACTTTTTAAACTTAGATAAACACTCAATAACGACAGTGTGATCCGTCAAATGGAACAGCCATTTTGACAGCAAATTGTTACTGCTTCTATGCCCTCAGTACTGATGTCATAATAAACCTGCACTTGATGGCATTTATTGTATCATAAATCATACACTGTTTAGGTTTGTTTATATAGTGACATTGCCTTGTAAATATCTGTCATAGAGAGTTAACATTTGCTGCTATTTAGCTGTCAAGAGTTTATAGATAGTAAGGGATTGTTCTATCTACAACACATTAGTTGGTTGTTTATCTATCATTAGAAGATTACTATTCGTCTGTCTGTCATTAGGAAATTGCTAATCGTCTGTCTGTCAGATCGCTAATTGTGGAATATCACTATTCGTCTGCTGTCATTAGGAAATTGCTAATCATCTGTCTGTCATTAGGAGATCGCTCATCGTCTGTCTATCAATAGGAGATCGCTAACCATATGTCTGTAATTTGGAAGTCACTAATCGTCTGTCATTAGGAGATTGCTAATCATATGTCTATTATTTGGAGGTTGCTAATCATCTATCTGTCATTAGGAGGTTGCTAATCATCTGTCTGTCATTAGGAGGTCACTAGTTAAGAAACATATCAGGTAACCTTAGGGTATTATTATCTGATTTACATAGAGGTGATAGAAAACTTTAAGATCAACAAATTAAACAGAAACACCATATATACAGGTAAATGAGGTTGTTTAAAGTTACTTAGTATAAATGTGAAGGACAGAAGCAAAACAGAAGCAAATCCCAAACCAGAGATTGACACCCCTCCCTTGTGTGTTATATTAATCACCAATAATGACAACCCTCTGTTTGCTGAACTTGTTGCTGATGTATGTTGTAGACTTGCTCAAGTCCTTCCATCCAGCTGAAATGTTGGATATAAAATACATGTACTATGGAATTGTACCAATAAATAGTAATGAAGAACTATTAAACTGTTGACATGTAGTTATTTAATGAGAGTATTTATGCAATCATGACCTTGTCACTCCCCTCCCGACCTCCACTTCCACACCCACATCTCTCCCCTTTTTTATCTATTCACTTACCTACCTTTTTTCAAAAAATCCAAGTATCAAATCTGGTTTGAGAGTATAGTTATCTCCCTTTTCTGATAGAGTTTTGAAGTCTCCTTTTTTTAATGTGAGCGTATATATGACTTAGCCAGTTACTTTAAAGTTTATTCTTCAAAAATGGTCACAATTTTAATGTTTCATCAAAAGAAGAAAACATGTACAGAAAATGCAGGTGTTGAAAATAGCAAGAATGTAACAGTCATAAATTTGATGATAACGTGGAGTTTATTTATTTAACTGGATAGTTGTTTAATGTTCTTCACTGTTGTGTATTTCAGGAATAATCTATGATGGAAGAGGACCCTCGAGAGTTATCTTATTCCTCGGAACATATAGAACAACTTCTCCAGTGTGCTATCTGCCTCGATCGTTTTAAACAGCCTAAACTTCTACCATGCCAGCATACATTTTGTGAAACACCATGCCTTGAAAATCTTGTCAACTTTCTCACAAGAAGTATAAAATGTCCAGAATGTCGGGCGGAGCACCGTGTACCCTATCAAGGTGTGTCGTCGTTTCCCAACAATCTTACGATAAGGAATTTTCTAGAAATTCCGACAAAACGTGTCCGTCGGACCAGTGGTGGTGCGGGGGATGGGGCAGGGAGTTCCTCTGTTGCATCAGGAAGCAGTGGTGTAGCAGGGGGTAGCGGGGGTGCATGTGCTTCAAGTGTGGGAGGACAGTATATAAATGCTGTGGTCCAGGAGCGAGAGCCACCTACAGCGGCAGCATCCCGCTCCGGGTGTACAATATGTACAAGGGAGACAACTTTGTCAAGATGTGCTCACTGTGACCAAGTTGTATGCGATGCTTGTAAAAGATCTCATATGGACCATATCAAGCTGGATGTGGCACGTCTAGTAAGTCAGATACGACGTGGTATACCACACATGTCTGATGCTGTCAATCACATGGAGATTAAGATTGAAGCATTAAGGCAACGGTCGGAGGGTGGTAAGGCAGAAATCACTGAAATCATTGAAAAGTACATAGCAGACCTTCGGGGACGCCAAAGGTTGTTACACAGTGAGGTGGAAATGTTTCTCCTTGGAGAGATACGGGCTCTCAGGATGCATCAAGAAAACCTTGAGGTAGAGATGGCTAGTATAGCTAGTTTCTGTGATACAAATGAGTCAACACTGAGCAGATCTCAACAAAGTGTTCCTGATGAGGACGTCGTAGAGGCAAAGAAACAATGTGTGGAATACATGGAATTACTACGTTCCTATGAATTAGGAAATTATCCCACACCAAGGGAACGCTCTCTTCAATTTTACATGGAGGAAAACAGACTTTCAAATGCTATTGCTGGTTTTGGAGAAATTGTTACTAATAACTCGCAGTCCACTTCTGAGAGTCAGTCATCTGCTTCATCGAGGGATTCCTCGCCCCTCGTGTCTCTGACAAACATTGTGTCCTCAGGCACCTCCTCTCTAGCTACCACCACCTCCACTACCTCCATGGCTAGTACTGGCCCCATGAATACTGACAGAGCCTTGGCACTCATTAGAGGAAACCACCTTCTGAATGCTTTTACAACGCCTGCTCCATCTTCTGACTCTGATTCTGAGTCACGGAACAACCCCCTACCGAGGAGGACACTTCAGGAGAGGCGACGTGCACATATGTCTGACACAAGAATTGCTGGGTTGCTGGCAAGTGGTGGTGGAGGTGGCGGTGGTGGTGGCAGTGGTGGTGGGGGTGGCACTGGCGGTGGTAGTAGTAGTTCCAGCCCAAGGACCTCAACAGCCAGTGCTTTAAGGGAGCGTCGCTTGAATCGTAGTCTGAGTACTGGAGCTTCTTTATTTACACCTGGAACAAGTCTCACAAATCAGTCCTCAACTCCCATACAAGAAGAATCCTCAAACTTATCTTCACCACGACCGAGAAGAGCAGAACGAAGCAATACTTTTAGCAGAGAGGAAAGTAATGCTGGGTCTGAGGTGGTGGTACCACAAACCTCACGTGTCAGTTCAGCAGGTGCTCGTAGTAGGGCCAGGCCACCAGTCAGGTTTGATGTAGGCCTCAATGACAATGGAGGTCAAGGGGACTTACCAGGACTGGAACTATTGTCTTTCACTGAAAATGAGAGTTGTGTCGTCACTACAGCTACAAACAACTATCAGGATAAAGGAAGGGCCATTATCAGATTCGGACAGAGAGGTACAGACTTCATGCAGTTCACCTGGCCTCGTGGTGTGGCAACAACGCGTGATAATAATATACTTGTAGCTGATAGCAGCAACCACAGAGTACAAGTTTTTGATTCTGTTGGAAAGTTTGTGAAGGTTTTTGGCTCCTATGGTCAGGGAGATGGTGAGTTTGATTGCCTAGCAGGAATAGCTGTCAACAGCTTTGGTCAAGTCATAATATCTGACCGCTATAACCACCGTTTACAAGTCTACAATCGGCGTGGTGAATTTGAATTGGCCTTTGGTGTAGAGGGGTCAGAACAAGGACAAATGTTGTATCCTTGGGGTGTTGCTTGTGATAACATGGGCTTTATCTACGTGTGTGACAAAGAAAATCACAGAATACAGGTGTTCCAATCAAATGGCAGGTTTGTGCGAATGTTTGGAGCGCTTGGACACCCTTGTGGTCTGTTTGAAAATCCTCATTATGTGGCCATCAGCCCAGATAACAAGATTTACATCAGTGACAGCAGTAACCATCGGATACAAGTCTTCTCCATGTACGGAGACTTCTTGTTTGCATTTGGGTCTCCAGGCACTTTGGAGGGCCAGATGAGATTCCCCAAGGGCATTGCCATTGACGACCAAGGATTTGTTGTCGTTGCCGACTCTGGTAACAACAGAGTGCAAGTATTCCGTGGAAACGGCAGGTTTTACTGTATGTTTGGATCTTATGGGAGTGACAATGGACAATTCAAGGGTCTAGAAGGTGTGGCCATTCTTGGCAACGGAAATATTGTTGTTAGTGATAGAGAAAATCATCGAATTCAAATTTTTTGAATCAGAAATATCTTATTAGTATTATGAATCATGATTGAACCACTTACAATGTGAGTTTTGCCAAACTTATGTATAATGGTGCTTGATTGTGATAAGAGTAGGTTCATGCATCTAATCAGGGCTTATGTGTTTTAATTGTTACGTCTTCTGAGACATAGGTATGTGGTGTTCGAGTTGTGATGCTACCCAGATTTTGTGATAAGATATATAGTACCTCGGAACATATCTCTGGCTTACAAGAGCGCAGGGTAGATACCTAGGCATAAAATGTCAGGGGAAAACACAGTTTTACATGTGCATTTATAGTGATACAGACATGCTGGAGCAAAGCATGTAATTTTGCGCACATCTGTTGCAGTAATTTCTGCTGTTTACATGTATGATTCATCAGTCATTGTTGCCATAGTTACACATCATTCCTGGTCTCCAGAAGTCTTGCTTAACATAGCAGAAGTATATAGTTTTTAAATATTTTCTCTACACAGTGAAAAGAAATGAAATGTAGGTGATTTTAGATGCTGTGATTAACCCTTGCCAATTTTGATAGGAACAACCAAATACATTGTTGATATATGAATGCAAATGTATAGGGTATGCAGAGTTACAATATATATATAGTTACCTCATGAATATGTGCTTAAGGGGTTATCTTACTAGTTGCCTCATGAATATGTGTTTAAGGGGTTATGTTACTAGTTGCCTCATGAATATGTGTTTAAGGGGTTATGTTACTAATTGCCTCATGAATATGTGTTTAAGGGGTTATGTTACTAGTTGCCTCATGAATATGTGTTTAAGGGGTTATCTTACTAGTTGCCTCATGAATATGTGTTTAAGGGGTTATCTTACTAGTTACCTCATGAATATGTGTTTAAGGGGTTATGTTTTGTTTACTATACAGAAAAAACTGTGCACACATATTTGATTCAGTGTGTACAGGAAGACCTCAAATTTAAGGTCAGTTGTTGAAAAAAAAAAGACAACTTCTTTTGCAGTAAAAGGTAATTATATACTCAATTATGAAAAAAAAAACACATTTTCTATAAAACAATCATTGCACTGTGAATTACGATATGTGACATCATCAATTTCAATGGATTTGCTCTTGATAATACAATGTCATACAATATTTATATCATGTCAAATATATATCTCTTAAGAAGGAAATCAAATTCATTATAATATCCTAAAAGTAAACAATGCCAAAATTCCTAAAGACATGAATCGTAAATTGTTTTATTATTGTTCTTGATAATGTCATTTTGTGTCATACATATCAAATTTTGATAATACACAAGTGCATGTTAATGTAAAAGACAAGATTGAGCCCAACAATACACATTGCCATATGTCTCCCATTGCTGCATCACATGCACGGCATTATTACCAGACATTCCTACCATCCGACTAGTGACTAGGACCTGTCAGTGTAGACTTTGTATACCCTGTGTAAGTAACAATCTCTGACTAAACTCAAGGTTCGTCTCGGTACTCTGAAAATACCTTATTTTGTAGGAAATAACTTGCTCTTGTTCTGAAATATAAACTAAAATGCAGCCATTAATACATAAATGTAGGTCTAAAGAAAAAGATATTGCTTTAGAATATAGCTATAATGTGTATCATATATCAAAAAAATTCTTATCTCTTTTCAATTAGTGTGTTTTTGATGGAATGAATATGTAGCAGCCATATGCTTTCTGAAGTCTGTTATCTCTGTATATAAAATCATCTTTGTTGCCACAATGTACCAAAAATTTATTATCTTTAATGTTGAGTATCACTTTGCCCTTCATCTGTCGTCCTTACATCAGAAACGGAATCTAAACTACAGCTTCGTGATGTAACTACAAATGTTGTTTTGTAATGGGAAAGGGATTAAGACTGTAAACTATTGTAATGTGTTCAAAAGCAGCAGAAATACGCTGATTTAATGAACAATTGTGATGGAGCCGCTGCTTTGCCACTGGTTATATAATGATTACTTAAGATTCCTTTTCTATTTACAGTTTATTTACATCTTCAAAATATACACAGTTACTTACATCTAATACATACAAAACAACAATGTCTCCTCCGGCGACCTCCAGATTGTGATCACATCTCGACTCTCCAGTGTCTATACCACATCTTATCTCTCAGAACCTGATCAACCTTTCATATCCTCGTTCACCTCAATGACTACATACCATACTCTGTTCATGACGCTGTTTACATTTAATAATCACTCTCTCTATAATTTCCTATAAGTAAATTGTCAAACTCCACGAATCATGTCATGTTACTTTCTAAATAATCACCTTACTAATTTTTAAAACAACAAACATCCACCTCACATCACTGAACACTCTCTGATTTACACTGCAGACACTGCTCTCTTATCAACCAATATCCTTGATTCACTGGACACTGTATCTGTCTCTTTGCCTAAAAGTAGCTGCCCCTACTCTTAAAGATAACAGTCTTTCACACAATGATCTGAACAATAAGTTTTTTAATTGATAAATGGTATCATTCTGATTTGAAGTTTTTCTTTCAGAAAATGAAATATAACTAAATATTCATTTACATATATTTCTATTTTTATGAAAAACTTTTAAGGGATCATGATCTGTTCTTCCATGTTAAGTGACTGTGGTATCAATACTGATATTTTAAATGGTGTAGAGACACTGCCAAATCTTTAGGAACAAATACTGTGAAGATATTGTACATGTATGATGTATCTGTCATTTATATTTAATTGTTATATATACCAGAAGTGAAAAAACAGCATAAAGCAACATTAACAAGCCGTCCAGTAGATAACGTTCAAATTATCTGCATTTGTGTTTTGTTATTTTAATACATTCAATCTTTACTCTTTTTTTTTCAATTTACTTTTATTAAAATTATGTTTCTTTTTTATTATTTTTTTTTTTTTTTTGTTATTTTGTTTCACCATTAGATGTTGAAGAGCATTTTACACCAACAAATGTAGTGAAAAAGCTCTGAAAAAGTCAAAGTCAGTACAACATGTAAATGTATTGTTGAATTTTGTCAGAGTATGATACAGTTAAGTTATAGAACAATGATTTACTGAATATGTGTTCTGATTAATTACACTAGTCTAATTATTTTATGTGATGCACTGTGATGTGATGTATGATATTTTAGTTTGATATTTTCTTAATGTGCTGTTTTTGCTTGGTTTTTTTTTTTTTTTTTTTTCATTCTGGGTGTCCAAACTTTCAAAGAAATGAAATTCTTTCATATCACATGCTCAAGATATGTACGACAGATTCAGTCTAATGATGATGTTACATAAATCAAAATGTTTATGACTAAAACATTTTCTGAAGATCTCAGTGATTACATACCAGGTGATAATGTTGTTTACCACCAATGTCTTTCCCTGGCAGATCTCAAGAAATTCTTACACTGGTGTTGATGATAAAATTTTTCATGATAAGATCTCAAAATGTATTTACTGTTCAATGTTATTAATATTCCCCAATAGCATCTTACAGGCTGTATTCCTGTCAGTTACAGGGAAAATCTTTCAAATCTGTATAAATAATGACCAAATATAGTCTAGAGCATCTTTAGGTAATTTAGGGGAATCAGTTTTGTATAAACATAAAATTTATGTCTTATCCACCAGGAGCAGAGGGGCAAGGCACTAATATGCAGAATAAATGTCAAACAGGTGAAATAGAGGGTAAACCTTTGAAGTCTATTTCCTTCAGGTTAGATAAAGTAATTGTGACCAGATTAAGTTAGCTTAGATTTCAGCCCCAATGGGCCTCTTGTTCATTTATCCTCTGGTGAGGTAAAATGTAAAATTTGTGACTCAACTCTCTTGTATGAAAAGGAAACAAATGTAAGATTCTTTTTATCACATATCTTTGATACTTTGTGGAAATACTTGCATGTGAGGCCATGAGGCTATGATATCACAGTTATAGAAACAATGGTAAATTAAATTTCAGCCAATCAAATCTCCCCTAGGTCATATTACCTGTGTGTGATAACAAAACAATTATGTGATGGGTGTTAATGCTGACAACAGGAATACTTATGTGGTATGTAAAAAAATTGTAATAAGCATTTTGACAAATGATTTAGAAACTTTATCATTGAGAATATTTCCGTGGACATTGTATCACATGATTAGATATGATCTATCTCTCCAACACAATGTCAAATTCTGATCATTGTTGAGTGTGTTTTATGTTCTCTTGATTATCATTTCAACAAAACCAGGGTTTAATTCAACATGACAGGTGCACATGTATTTTTGATCTCGCAAGCAGTTTTCTAGGTTTGAAGATAATCATGGGATGGTCTATATAATATGACCTGGGTAGTTAACGCTTATGATGGCATTGTGTAACATAACATACAGAATTTGATGTACAGTTTAGATCACTTCATAGTGTATCAGTGTTTAAATATTGATACTGTCCAATTCAAATTTTAATGATACGAAACTGAAAGATAACCACAGTAGATGTTATCTCTCAGCTTTCACCTGAACAACCACGGTTAGATAAGCATGCAGATTAGAAAAGGTCAGGGGTCATTTGCCTGATCACGTAGGTTTTCTGTAGGTACCCAAGTCTCTCCCCCATATTATCACTATATGTTGAGGTCTGGTAATACAAGGTTAGGCAAATTGTATCAGAAAGTGAAATATATGAAGTTAAGTGGTTAATGACAAAGTCAAGTTGCTTCCACTGAACAAAATAGAAAAACGAAGAAAAAATTAACACTAAAAGTATATAAATCTGACCTCAACAAACCATTTGCTGCGAATTTAAAAGTTGTGTTCCTAATTCTGTTTAATTCATTTTTGAAAAAGTTTTACTAACCATTGGTCATATGTGTTACTATTTTATATGTATGAGGTGTTTTAGTGCATATAAATATAGATTTATATATATACCTATTCACTTCTGGCTAAGTACAAAGAACTGATATACATCATAAGTAACAAAAGCTTACTTACATCACTATGTGATTTGATTGCAGTTGCAGAGCTATCAAAGCCTGAATTTTCTGAGGAATCTGGTTATTAAGTTAGCTGTGGTTAATTATCCAAATATTTATGTGTGTTTTCCTGTCAGGTGTGGTAAGGTAATTGGTGAGGACAAAGCATGCTGCACTGATATACTGCAAACTGGAATTGAGTTGAGCTTCACATGGGTTGAAATTCATTTTTGGTTTTCCAGGGATGCTTGCCAAGTCTTTGTTACAACCTTCTGTAAGAGGTCAACTAGTGTGATTTTTCTGTCTTTGTTATTTTGAACTTACATGCCTTGATACTACAGCTGTGGATAGAGTCTTTCAGTACTAGTTCCAAAATATGTAGTAAATAATTTGCAGAGAATTTCTGTTTCACTCATTCAGAATCATTATGACTAAAAGTGACTCTGGCATTTACATCTACTGTGGTCTATCAACCGTGAGATATTTAGATTTAAGTGTGTAATAGAAAACTGAACAACTTGTAACACATCTTCATTGGATTTACATAAATTTCAAAAAAGTGTTATTTTTTTTAAAAATAAGATGTAAACTTATAGAAGTATAGTTTCAAACTAGATTTTCTGACACTCTGACCATTAAGACTACACATTACAAGTTTGGGATTATTCAACTCTGATATCATTGTAATGTGAATACTGTTCTACTGCCCCTGGTATTGCCCATGCCAACAATTCGGTACTACAGTACTACAGTGTAAACCTCCACTAATTGATGTAAATGTCACATTCACGTAGAGAACTCGGAAATGGTTGCCTCCATTCCTCAGATACCTTTCAATCTTCTAGTTTTCTCAGACGCAATTCATGGGAAGAAAACATGGCACACTTTCGGGGAAACAGAATAGTCTACAAGTATTTTAATGGTCCAGATATACGAAAACATTGCCGTCCAGGTACCACAACATACTGGTTAGACCAGAACTTGGTGGGTTTTACATCTTTTATCTTTGTGGTAAATGTGTTGAATGTAAAAACCTGATTTAGGAACATTTTTAGAAAGTCAACATTGTTTATAGGTCTTTGTTTGTATAGAGACGTAAGAGATGTTGACAGGATGCCAAACGCCCTGCATAGACCCCACAGGATCTCTTCTGATACACAACTTCATGTGAATCTTATATCATATCTGTTGTAAACATTTCTTACTGGATTGAATATCATAACAAACATAACATAATTCATGTAAATCCACAATGCAAAATCAAAAATCAATATTTGTCCATCTTCAGCTAATTTTTTCTTACCCTTCTTTTTAAAGGAGTCAAAAAGGTCTGATTAAGGTAATTTGACATGTAATTCCCTGTGTTTGTTAGTAAATGACATTTTATTTGGTATTTTGGCCAAAATTGACCAGATTTCTTTCGTAGTTTGACTAAATCTTATCAGATTTTAGACCTTATTATCAGATTTTCTTGAAAAAGAAAGAAATAATGTTGGAGTAAAATCAAAGAAAAACTTTTTAAGTTAGTAACTTTCAGTTTTTCTCTGTGAATTTCATCTTTAAAATCTCATGGTTATTTGGTGAGTTAAACAAAGATTTGAGCAGACTACTGAAGGCATATATAATAAGATTCATCTTTACTGTGATATATGCCAGGAATGAGGGAGAGGTCAGTCTATCACATACACTGACAACATCCTCCACATGGCATTCTTTGTAATGGGGTCAGTCCTACACTGATTGTGTTATAGGTACAGACCTTCCTCTAACTTTGATATTGTACCATAATCCAGTATGAACCCACTAACAGTTGAGTTTGATTTAAAATTTACATCCCATTTTTATGATAAGAGAAATGGTACTTTGCCAAACGTTCAACAACTCAATTAAGGAGACTTTTCTTTGTAGTACACAGTCTACAGTGATGTTAGTACACAGTCTGCAGTGATGTTGGTACACAGTCTGCAGTGATGTGTAGTACTCGGTCTACCGTGATGTGTAACTAGTATACAATATATAGTGAGTCGCTACCTATCTATTTGGTGTCAGGGTTGTGGATTTCCTTGTCTATTTTATCAATTTCTTTTCTCTGAAAGCCTTGCAGCTTATGAGGTTCTATATATGTTGGTATTCCTCTTTCACCCTCCGTTGTTTGAAGATAATACTCCTAATGACACTTCGCTGTACCCAGTTACAGGCTATTTTGTTCAAAGTAAAAAATATTTAAGTAAATAACCAACCTATGTATTTTAAAAAAATATCTTGAGAAGGCACAGTTCTATATCTATACATTACCTAAATCCTCAATGAGATTTCAACAAATGTCTGACTCAATGTAACCAACCTATGTATTTTAAAAAAATATCTTGAGAAGGCACAGTTCTATATCTATAAATTACCTAAATCCTCTATGAGATTTCAACAAATGTCTGACTCAATGTCAAAGGAGCAGGGGCAAAGAGGGACTGGGGAGGGGGATGGGAGGGGTGTGTGGTTATAAAATGCCCAAGTAGCTAGCCCATTGTTTAATATCCTCATTACTAGTACCAGTAGGTGTTCTTACACTGTAACTCAGATCTTGTAGTCGTCCCACACTTTGAGGATAGTAGATCTGAAGATGTGAAATGTTCCAGAACTGTTGGTAATTTACAGTCATAACATCATATAGTTGGTTAGATCTCTCTTGGCTTAAAATCCATGTAGTTTTTTTGTTTGTATAGCAGACAACCTCTGTCCTTCTTCTATTGAGGTATTTTACTGCCTTCGAATGTTAATTACCACTCAGAAAAATGATAAAGTTCAAAATGGGTTAGATGATAAATGAATATATAAGTAAAGATGGTATATCTAATACACAAGTAGTATAAAACCTATGACTGTTCAATAGTCTGTCTAGTCATGCATCTACTGAATGTCTCCTCTTCTTACAACCAGCCTGCTGTGTATGTTTGGCTGTTGGCTACGCTTTCTCTTTGCGGTAATTTGATCTTTAATCTGCCTTATTTTCTCTCCAAATAAGGTTAGATTTGGCCAGGATTCATCTTTTCCTCTATAGATGTAATATTATGTCCTCTTTTTCACTGAGTGGGTGTATACCATAATACTGACCAACTGGTGTATTAGTGTTTGTATTTATTATGTAATAACAGGAACATCAAAATATCACCACCAGACTGATGTCTTCAGTTTAAATAGTTTCTATCACTTAATCTTTGATATCTGGTTATTATCATTGACCAGTATAAGTATAATGATGTATTATTTGAAAAATTATTCTATAGACTTATTTTTGCCAGTTTCTGATTAAGTAATTGGATTTATTGACTAATTGGTGCTGATAATTATTTTCAAAATTGGCATTATGGACTAGTATGTGCTCATTCATGGTTTAAGAGATTGGTTTTATTGACTAATTTGTGCTGCTACTTGTTTTGAGAGTTGGCTTTATGGACTAATTTGTGCTTATTCATGTTTAAAGAGTTGGCATTAATGACTGTTGTCGTCTTATCCCGGTGGCTTTTCTGGCGTTGTTGGCATATATCCAAAGAACGAATGAAAAAAAGTAAATAAATGTATAACAGTAAATAAGATAAAATAAAAATAATGATGTAAGTTGCTTCCTCATAGTTAACCTGTTCCTTGAGTGTTACCAGGGAGTACCCGTATATAACTCTGGTGATTCATTCTGAGAGAGTTCTCATTGCACAATCCGAAAGAAATGTATGTGTAATCGCTACAGCTGTATGTAATATTTTAGTGTTTTAAGATTTGATGTAAAAAGTCAATTGTCTTTCCCAGACATATTCGTCCCATGAAGCAGTGTGCTCAGGTCAGATTGTAATGTAGTGTAAACGTTAGATGATCAGAATCTTGTAATACACATGTGCACCTGATATGAATTAAATAACCTCAGTCTGGTCATTTTTTAATTGTTTACAGGTATCTAGTGCCCGATTTTATCTCTGCGACATGATGTGATGTCGTTAATTTTTATTTAACAAAATGTTGTAACAATTTTGATGAGATTGGGGATATTACCCTAGAGTGAATGATCAAGTTTTCACATACACGCTTTGAAAAATGTTTGACTCTTGCGTTGAGAGGTTGAGATCCACCTGTCTCACCAATAAGAGTATGAATATTTATTTTTTTCTTACCCTCTGGTCTTTGCCATTGTTGACCTAACATCATCCCCTCCTCTCAACTCTTAAGCATGTGATGAGAAAGTCCCATTAAAGTTAGGAATACACATGTCAAATTTCCGATAAAATTGAACTTCATGGTTAATTAATAATGATAACTAAATCATGGATATGAGTTTATAAGTCAAAGGATATCAAAAATATGATAAAGACTGTATAGCTATCCCTTACATATTGGATATAAATTTTGCAAATTTACTAAATATTTTGCGAGTCCTATTATTTTTGTCATTCTTGATGCGAATGAATTACCAATGCATAAATGATATCTATGTGAAAGATAGTTGTAGAAATTTTGACAGGGGAAGTAACTCTAAGCCAGAGTAATTAAGGAACTGTTGTTTTATGCTGTCTTGCTAATTAAGAGACTGATTAATGCAATTAATAGAAATCATGGTCAATTTGATTGTTTCTACTTTTGCTTTAAGTATATAATGATGTATGTTACTAGGATAAATGTGTGAAAGTCTGGCCAAAGTCTACCTGACCTTAACGATGCCACACCTGTGATTCCCAGTTACAATAGTTATTGTTCATCCAATCATTGTCATTACATTGTCTACTCTGATTTATTGAATAAAAAACTGAAATCTTATTGTTGTATTATTATCTATCTGTGTTATACTTTTTGACTCGTATGAAATTAAGTGCTAGAAACTTTTTTAAAAATTGGTATACTGTCTACCATCAGTCTGTCCATCCATCAGTCATCCTCTACTTTTTTATCTCAAATGGCCAAGGGTGTACCATTCAATATCATACAATGCCAGGTGAATTATGCAGGTCCATTGGGCCTCGTTCTTGTTGAACAACATTTAATTAGTTTTAAGAGCCATGGCTGTGGTATTTAGCAGTAGATACACATGTACCTGGGATGATTTAGTATTCAAATTTTCTCTCAAAAATAGGTTTGATCTACTTTTAAAGTTACATTGTTCAAATATGTTGTGAACTACAAATTAAAATAACTTCAGAGTAAAAACACCTCACAATAGAATCTTCAACACCATTTATACCAACCAGGTCAACATCACGAGCAAAATGCTTTTAATGATTGGTTGTTTTTTTTAGCTTCCAGAAGACCAAACTACTCTGAATTTCTTTTGAGGTCACAATAGTCAAATATTTTATATCTTTAGAAAATGTTAAACAGTACAAGAGGCAGAGCCAACACTGTGACTTGTACATAGGTGGGCCCGGTGCCCTACACAATTCTAAAACAATGATACAGAAATATTTGATGTCAACAAGAAGTACAAATGATTTATGATATAATTATGTCAAAGATTGATTAATAGGTCAAAGGTCACTTCAGAGGTCTATAGCTAGAGTCAAAAGCAAATTTGGACAATAATTCAAAAGACGGTCCATTATTTGTATTCTAGCTGACCTAGAGACATACTGCATTTGACCAGTGGCCATTTGAATTGTATGCTATAATGTTTCCATATATAAATGACCTCTTATGTGTCAATGAGTTGCAAATGTTAAAAGCAGGGATCAGTTCACTAAACAATATGTTGTTGTTTTTTTTTCAAATGAAACACAGAAATATTCAGTTAGTGATGTTAATTTGTCAGTTGTTGGTCCTTCAGGCATGAAGATCAAAGACCAAGGTCACTAATTATTATGAATATAAAGACAAGAAGGAAAGTGCTGTCATGTCTACAAGATTTTAAATCAAACTCAAATTTGATGAAATGAATGTAATATATAAACAAAAAGATCAACAGAGACCTCTGGAAAGGACTAGAACAAGACAAGGCAATACGTCTTCTGCTTCACCAACAACACACACCATGGAAATTTTAGTCAATCCAATTATGTCATGTTAAGAAATGTGAATAAGACAAATCAAAGTCAGCTTTTGTACATTTTATCAGCTCCAAATCCAGCTTGGTTCCCAGGCGCAAACTTGTATTCCTTAATAGGCCCATCAAGTTAGACATCATACAGTACTTTTTTTATTAAATGAGCTTACTTGGTATTGCCTCTTGTGTATTAAATCCTAAATTCATTTACTGTCCCTGAAAAAAATTCTGATGTTTACATACCCTGAAATGTCTACTTGGAATATTCTGTCAGATCAAACAGAATCATCTTCTATATCTCTGTATAATATCTGTACTGCTGATCAAATGGGATCATCTTCTATATATCTATATATCTGTACTGCTGATCAAACAGGATCATCTTCTATATCTCTATATAATATCTGTACTGCTGATCAAACAGGATATCTTCTATATCTCTATATATCTGTACTGCTGATCAAACAGGATCATCTTCTATATCTCTATAATATCTGTACTGCTGATCAAACAGGATCATCTTCTATATCTCTATAATATCTGTACTGCTGATCAAACAGGATCATCTTCTATATCTCTATAATATCTGTACTGCTGATCAAACAGGATCATCTTCTAAATCTCTATAATATCTGTACTGCTGATCAAACAGGATCTGGTGGCCTCTTTATGGAGGTATACAGTATGATACTGGTGGCCTCTGTATGCAGGTACCCAGTAAGACAAGTGGCCTCTGTATGGAGGTATACAGTATGACACTGGTGGCCTCTTTATGGAGGTATATAGTATGACACTGGTGGCCTCTGTATAGAGGTATACAGTATGATACTGGTGGCCTCTGTATGAAGGTATACAGTAAGATAAGTGGCTGCTGTATGGAGGTATACAGTAAGACAAGTGGCCTCTGTATGGAGGTATACAATAAGACACTGGTTGCCTCCTTATGGAGGTATACAGTATGACACTGGTGGCCACTGTATGGAGGTATACAGTATGACACTGGTGGCCTCTGTATGATGGTATACAATATGACAGGCATTTATGGAGGTACACAATATTACAGATGACTGTATAGGGCTATACAGTATGAAAGGTGACTTCTTCATGGAGGTGTATTGTATGACAAGTGACCTCTTTATTGAGGTGCACTGTATTACAGGTGGCCTCTTTATTGAGGTGCACTGTATTACAGGTGGCCTCTTTATTGAGGTTTAATGTGATAGATGACTTCTACCTTGATCAAGATAAAAGAATATTTATTGTCGTGTATATATATATATCATTAGATCTGTATAGCTATTATTATGACAAAAAATCAATAAGACACAATATTGTTTGTACATCTTGTGTGACGACATTGTAGAAAAAAGTTTATACCACAAAATAAAGATGAGACTACAGCAGGAGGCAATGATCATATTGACATAAGCACGATAATTTATAAGAATTTATTAAAATTGACGTAGCGCATAACCCCATGTCACATATGCACACCAAGAAAGTAAAAAAAAAAAACTTCTATATCCTTAGTTTTCACCCTAATTACGTGTAAAAGTATGATATGTGGCTTTTGTAAGTTGAAGTACAATGAACAAGATAGTTAGATAATAAGATGGAAAGAAACCTAATAAAGTCTTTGATATATGTCATTAGTGAGTCTCGAGTCCTTTGCTATGATTTGCATGTACGGTATTACTCGTGTGTCGCCGTTAACATTCGGGAAATTCCGTCGTGTTCGTTTAATAACAAATTTGATCTTGGTGGCTATAACGCTTGTAAATACAACTGTTAATGTTCCTTAGCATTAAAGCATACGTAAGACCTATTTTCAGCAAGCAATTCCTATATTTTTGTTTTCATTTTGAGAAAGAAATTAAACTTTGGAAATCTGTTGAATAAGACGCATTTTTTCAATAAGTATGAAAATGTGAGAGACTTGCAGCTGATTCCAACCGTTACAATGTGATTTCTACTTCGTGAAAGGTAAACATGTGTTGTCCTTCAATATTTTCAAAGTATTGTATCGTCTGTTTGGTTTGCTCTCGCCAGCTGAGGGCATATCAAGAGGTCAGCTGAATATCCATTTTTGGGCATTACGTATAATACAATGATGGGGCAGTAATTCACTTTTTATTCAGCCTACATTTACGTTTTCAAGCAGGTAATTAGAAATTATCACTTCGCTGAGAGATCTCGATCTTTCTCTTTCTATTATAAAATTATATTACTGACGATGATTCATCGCCTGTTTTGTTTATCGCATTAACATGTGTTTCAGAATTGAGCCTATTGTATTGTAGTCGATATAATGATCGACCTAATTATTGATGGAATGAAAATATTGAAAGCAAGCATAGTCATTACATGCCGTATTTGAGTGAAATCATGTATTTTGAATAATTGTAACAATTTTATCTTTTTCATACGTAATTTGAATGTAAAGTATACAAGTTATACGTATACCTACATTTCGATTAATATGGTCACTTTGTGAGATCTCTGGTGTGGTATCTGACAGCACATTAGGATACCTGTGTGTCCTATAAGGGAACTGGATATCAGAGCAATGACAAGTTCTAGTTAAAGGATATCAAAGAAGGTCAGACAGGTATGCGTAATTATGGATATATATATTTAGGACCCTATTAGAGAGCACTATATACAGAGGTATAGGTAGAGATAGAGAAGATTCAGATATAAGATAAAATGGTACTGTCCTGCACTATTCATGTGGTGATTGTTCCTCTCTTATCCTTTCATACTCTTATGTGTACTCAATTGCTCACCAGTCTGTTTTTTTTTCTCCTCTTGTACAATATAAGTTATTGTTTATATAACGTCTGAATATTTTTTTATTCTTATGTATTTAATTGTTATACTAATGATCTATAAGGTTTGAAATGAATAAACAATAAAATATGATAGACTCAGGACAAGTTTCTGGAGATCCAGGTAGGTTCAGAGCTGAGGAGTTAAGGGAGTCACATCTGTCTTAGGAAGAAATAGGACAGCAGTGACCCATTTCAGGAAGGCAGTCTTAACTGAGAGTCAATGGGCTTGAGCTTGAGTACTTGTGATTGTAACCCCAGGAGTATTGAGGATAAGCACATGATGATATGCCAGTCTGTATGTTTGTGTTACACAATATATTTCTGTTAATGAATGACCAATATTCATGTACATTGTACTCTGAAATTTTGAGGGAATATATCAACCATATAATCTAACAGAATTAAATTTGAATTTTTAGGTTTTAATTCTACATAAGGATGTCTGAATGTGATCAGAATGGCAGAGTATGAGACGCAGTACCAGTCACTGGCTTCTTATGATGAAGAGGAAGAAACAGATGACAATGAAATTCCAGTCCATGACACCAACTTTATGATTCATGTGGTTCCTGAGAGCTGTAAGCATCCATATATCCGAAATTCACTTTCTAAAGCTTTGTAATTTATATTAGAAATAACATACCCATCAATTGGATAACTGGTTTTAGTTTAAAAGCTCTTGATTTGATATCACAATGTTTTCAGGTCAAAACATTTTAGATCTTGAGTTAGGACACATGATTTTGGTTGGATAGTTGATGAGATATGATTTGTTGGAAGTTTAAAAAAAAATCAGAAATTAATTTCTAGGTGACATACATAAGTACATGTAATCAGCTGAAAATATGTATTTTACATCTTTAAAGAAAACTTATAACATGTAAAATATCTTATCATTATGCCATTCATTAAGAATACAGAACAGGTAAACAAATATTTGTATACTTACTAATGAAATTACAAGGTAACTGAATGTTAGTTTGTCAAAACTTTAAATATCAAAAAATTTTTTTATGAAGAGATCACTAGTGGTTCTCCCTAACTGGACACCCGGGATAAAAAAGGGCCATTTTTTAGTTCAGGTTTAGAATGATTGGGAATACTTCATTGGACCAGGTCTAGAATGGACAGGTCTCCAGATAAGATAGTGTCCAGTTCATAGATGTATGTGTATTGTTAGGCCTCCCGTTATTGTATTAATTGCCAGATGGAAAATATCTTATGTAGAACACCTTACTGTTTTATATCAGCACAAATGACATGTCCTAGTACTGTACTCTCTATTCATTTGACCTTTGTACTTCTTAGGTAAGAACTTATTCTATAGTATTCAAAATATGAAATGTTAACTTCTGGTAGATTTTCCTGAAGGCATGTACAGTGTATGTAATAACAGAATGGATAAATTGCATTCAATCTACTTTTTTATTTTAACATAATTCAAAGTGTAATTCTTTTTAGAAGATGAGTTAATACATAATAAAATTTTTGAAATTGTAGCTCGTTGGAACCATATAGAGAATCTAGATGACTTTTTTGCACGGATATACAACTTCCATCAAAGAGGAGGTTATGTCTGTATGGTGGTGGAGGATATTCTACAACTCATGTACGTTACCAATATATCTGAGTGAAACACTTTTAAAAAGAAAATTCACTTAGCTGTAGTTATTTGAAATTATATTTATAGACATTGATAGATATACAGGTGGAACACTTGAAACTGAAAAAAGAAATCTTATTTGTTGATAAAGAAAGTCAAGGATAGTGATTTATCTATATATAAAAAATTACTCTATTTATCTGACAGTAAGTCTGGGCTGTCTAAACACTTCTATATAAGTAGTATTTTCAGTGTAATTATAAATAATTGCTGTATTTACTGTCATCAGTCCTGTAATAAGCCCTACCTGTGACACTGTCAGAGATCATGTTTTACTTCCTGAGTTTATTTTCCCTGATAAATATGTTGTGATCTGTGTAAATTGTAATACTTATTATTATATACCATTAATAAGTATTTCTAAGGAAACTTGTAGATTACCATTATTGGTTTCACTCTTAAACAAACAGGACAGAAATAAAATATGGGCTATTATATGATATTAAGGGCAAATTGAATTAAACAGTGGGTGAATATTAACTGTTTTATGAGAAGTTGTAAAAGACCCTGAGCCATTATGTAAATGATTTGTTTCCCTGTGTACAGCTGTTTTGGTTTTAATGACATTATGAAAAGATTTACCTTGTGTTCTTTACAATTTGCAGACAATTTGTGTTTGTGGTATGGTTCTCAACCTTTCTAGCGTCATGTGTCCGATATGACATCTTGTTTGCCAATCAACCCAACATGACAAATCACAAGGTCACTATTCCAGAGGCCATCCGACCATTTGACCAGTGTCTTGGCCAGTAAGTATAATCAATATCACCTGGTTACTTTGTTACAGATGGAAATATATAAACGCATCATTGTATAATATGTATGTATATGTGATGTATCTCTCAAACCAAGTAGTGGCATTTCTTCAAAATAGAAAAATGAAAATACAAATTAGAAGAGAATTTGATTCAGGAACAGGTTAAGTGATTTTACAGTAAAACCATGGATAAGTGAAATTTAATGAGACCAAATGAAATATTCGATTTATCTAATGATTCGACTTAGCTGTGTTTCTATGAAAGAAGACTTGTGCAATGGAGATTGACAATATTTTCATCATTTGTTTACTGGATATGTGTCTCATAGAACGACAACCAGAGTAATAAATAGATAAAAGCATTTTAATTTTTTTTAAATGATTTTCATTATCTTTCATGTAAATAAATAGTAATAAGTACGAATATAGAAAAAAAATGTAACATGAAATATTTGTCATTGCAGTACCAATTGTCATACACATAAATTTGTGAATATCATACCTAAAGTTTTGTACTTACACTTAATTTATATCCATAAGAGTAGCAATTCCTGTTAACAACATTTTGAAATAAAACTCAATAATTACATCCTCATGAACATTCTACATTGATGTAACATCAATAGCACTGAGATTAGTTACAAGATTTCCATTGATAAGTAAGAGTGCTTTTCTTTGGTAGATTTCAATGTATCTTTCAAATCAATCTGATTGTTCTTAATGATCTCAAGAGTTGGTCATATTACTTGAAAAGTTGTATCAAAAATGCATTAAGAATATGTAATATTTGTTAATTTGATTATTATTGTATGTCTTTTAATTTAACTTTATATTTTATAATCAAAAGAACATCAATAGTGATGACAAAATTTTCTGCCAGAATTGGTTTAAGGATTACACATCTATGTGGATTTATGTATTAATATATTTCAGAATTTTCAGATCAGTGTTTAATTAAGGTGGTCGAGTGGTGCAGTGGTAACACACTTGCCTTTCACCTCGCCATTTGGGGTTTGATTCCTGGAATGGATGTGAAAAGGTATAGGGTTACCTGCCCAAACATGTGGGTTTTCTCCAGGTATTCCGATTTCTTCCCGTGGTAAGACCCCTTGCACGCTTCCACCCAGGTCAACAGGAGTGATTGATATAAGTTTGAAAAACCTGTTTTGTAATTGTTGTGAAATAAATAAAATTTTATTTATTTAAATATTTCAGATTTGACTTTGGTATAGTGCTGTCTCTCCTGGTTGCCCTTGTGTTTTGGATTTTCCGTCTTATCAAGGTCATCTACAACATTATCAAATACACAGAGATTCGCTCTTTTTACATTCATGCCCTCAATATCTCTGCAGTAAGTACTTGTTTCTCATCCATCTTTCAATATATCTTCCGATCAGTTATTAAATTTTTTCACATTCGTCTCTCACTGTATCTACACTAAGTACTCGTTTTATGTCTTTGCGGTATATTTTCTAAAATCTGTATTCACTCCGAGAATGATTCTTTTACATCAAGATTATTTAAAAAGTACAAAGAGATCCATTCATTTTTACCTCTTCTGTAAATATTAATTTGCTTAAATAAATAGTACATTTTACATTGATTCATAGAAATCAGTCATAATGGGATCATTGTGATTGATTTCTATAAATTAATGCTGTAACATTTCTGTCAATCACTCTGCATACCTTTGAATATCCAGACAAGGGGTCCAGAATCCACCATTGAAGACATTTTGGTCTTTGCTCTACACCCTCTTACTTAATTTAGTACAGCTTACAATGATATTTGCTCACCCCTTTTTCATTACCTTTTCAGTAGGTATACTGTTGTTGGCTCATTTTACTTCTGTGCGTTATTACATACTCATTTTAATCCAATATCTCTTCAGTCATATGAGAATATGGTGTTCAACTCTATTAATATCTCTGCAGTAATGTAAGGACATGGTGTTTAACTCTACTTATTGTCTGCAATAAGTACATGGTGTTCAACTCCACTTATTGTCTGCAATAAGTACTTTAATACCTCTGCAGTAAATACTCTGTTTTCAACTCCATTCATATCTCCTCATTAATATAAGGACAATGGGTGTTCAACCTTGTGGTAAAAACTCAGTGTTAAACTCAGTTAATATCTCTTCAGTAATATAAGAACATGGCGGTCAACTTCATTAATTCTCTGCAGTAAGCACAAGAGGATCAACTTCATTAATTTTCTGCAGTAAGCACAAGAGGATGAACTTTATTAATTCTCTGCAGTAAGCACAAGGGGATCAATTTCACCAAGACTCTGATGAAATATGCTTATACTCACTCTTTACATGTCCTTAATATCGCTACAATTAATACATAGTGTGAACTACTTTTAATCCAAAGCTACATTGCTCTTACAGGCTGAACTACCCAACATGACTTGGCATGAAGTACAACGATGTCTGCTAGAGGTTCAAAAGGAACAGCAGATGTGTATACACAAACAGGAACTCACAGAATTAGGTAAACTAAAGCAATGTTCCATGTACACAGTATGTAGAAAGGTTTTAGTATATCACAACCAGTTAAAAAATTTGTGTGTGACGCTTTGTTGTCCAAAGTTTAGAGTCCAGAAAACTTGCAATCCAGATGATTTTAGTCTAGAATGAAGGTGTTTGAACTATCAAATTATACTACTGTATATATTAACCTAAAAAAAGTTTCACATGTACTTATAATGTCTCCCAGTTATACAAGAAATGCAAAATACTTGTTATTGATTTTTAATGATACCCAAAAAGAAATTCAGTCATGTTTGCAAATTGTATTTTATGAGACGTAGGAAGGATTGAATACATGGTTTTGTATTGTTGTCATATTAGGTCATATTATACTATGTTTGAACTTCTCGCTTTCTTGTTTAGCATGCCTCCTTTCTTAGTCACTTTAGATATGTAAACTAAAATGTAATTGATTCCTACATGTACCATATTTAGCAGGTAATAAGTTCACAGAGGCATATATTGTCTTTAGGGCTGAGGGGTGAGGGGCGAGGGGAGAAGGAGGGGGCTGTCTGTCTGTCCCATGATTTGGTTCATTTTGGTTTATATTTACCCCTTAGTATCATATCATCAAAATCATGACCCTGTCATACCAAGGTGATCAAATTAGTTAAAGGGTCAGAGGTCGCATTATGCATCAGAACTTGGGCATTTCTATCTTACAGACATTTTCATTAGTTTATGGAAATACTACTCAGCAAATATATATATATGTGTGTGTGTTTTTCAGATCTATACCACAGAATTCTCCGATTTAAAAACTACATGATTGCCATGGTGAACAAATCGTTACTCCCGGTGAAATTTAAGGTGCCTTTAGTTGGAGACTAGTAAGTACTGGTTATTATCTCTTTGCTTCTAGAAATGGACATATTTAAACATGACAATTCAGATATGATAGAAGATGTAACTTTGTTCTGATCAATTTTAACATATGAAATTAGAAAATGTCTGTCTCCATCACATCAGAGTATTTAAATGGTTTTGAAGTCTAAAGTAAACAAAAAGGGTACAGATTTTAACTGCCTCAGTCATCTCATGCTTGGGTTTACTCTGTGCTTGCTGAAACAGAAAATTGTCAATGTAATAAGCTGTATTTATAGATCTCTGATAATTGTCTATACATTAAGTAATTTTCTGTCAATCTGTCCTCTCGTTTCATGAGGTTTTCGCAAGCACAAGTGTAGAAATTGAAAAAAAAATGTGATTATATTCAAGAATTGCTGATATCGTGACAGTTCCATTAATGTGTATAATATATTATATATAGTACAGTATTTTGTCTATAAACCCTACCTGAGTATAAGCTGCAGGGATGTTTTTAAGCATTTTTTCCCCCGATTTGGTCCATATAAAAGACTAACCAGAGTATAAGCCGCACCCTTTCTAACGTTGTGTTACCATTTATGTTGACCAAATTTTGTTTATGTAACAGACAACAGAAGGCAATTTATCAAGATCATCAGTGAATAAACATTGATGTATATCGGAAGTACAAGCAGGCACCTATTTGACACACACCACTATCAATACAATTTTATTTTCATACCTCGCTATTTATTTCAACAATTATTTAAGACCCTTCCACGTGTAAATGATGTATTTTCTTTTTTCAGTGCGTTTCTCAGTACAGGATTGAAATATAATTTAGAGTTAATACTGTTTTGTAAGTATCAAACAGCCATGTATTTAGTACATCATGTTCTCTCAAGTCAATTATTCTAAAGAAATTCACTATTATTCAGTCTGGCACACAGTTTTTCTTTACAAGGAGTTGAAAAAAGAAATTATCTTTCATAACAGGAATGGAGAAAGGTTAAGTCTCACTTCTGTAATACAAATTTGCTGATGCTATTTACCTGAAAAAAAAGAACAAAAATGGGTGGTCGGGTGGTGCAGTGATAACACACTCGCCTTTTACCTACCAGTAATGTCTGGGATTTCGATTCCAAGAACAGTCGGTATTGTGGTTTACTCCCAAAGTAAAACCACTAGTGTGCTTCCATCCACCAACAAGAATGACTGAAAAAACTCTTGTTTCACAATTTTTGTAAAATAAATAAATTTCAAATTAATTAATAACAAATGTATGCATGCAAGTTACTTAAATTAATGAAAATTATCCCACACTTATTTCCTGATTTGTGATGCTACATTTAAACACACTTCTATTGTTCATTGTTAATTTCAGGGGGACCATGGTCACCTTTTGAAAATAATTGGAAATTAAAAGAAGATTTTCGACAAGCTCACCGCAGGAAAGATTTAGCGGAAATGTAAGTATTTCCAGAGTACTGACCATGACCTGGTCCTTTTCACTCAGATACAGAAAAAAAATCAGTATACTAGTAACATAGGTATTTATCTGATATTAAGAAGGTTGTACATGAAAAAGAAATTCTCGTAGTTTAAAAAAGAAGTGTATACATTTGTTTATAATGTCAAATTCAGAGCTTTTTTTGGGGGGGGGAGCTAAGTGGGGCCAAATTTTGGCCCCATTCCCAATTGCATATATTTAAAACTTATGTGAACTTAAATTCACAAGATATATAATTTACTCATTCTTCTCAATGAAAACACCATTTTTTTCAATTAAGTAGAAAAACCTTTTGTATGAATCAAGCAATTTAGGCAGTATAAACATAGATTAAATATATATGTAAAATTAATTTCCTTTTTAAAATTTGTTTTGCGTAAGACACCAGTATTTCAGTAACAGCTGTTTTCTCTTGTTACAGGTTATCTAAAAGAATTCTGTGGATAGGTATAGCAAATCTAGTTCTTAGCCCTCTCATCTTCCTTTGGCAAATACTCTACTCCTTCTTCAGATATGCAGAGGTAAGTTTATGAACAAATCTCTCCCAAGACTTTGTATAGAAAGTTTTTGGGATTGAAATATTTGACTATTTTCTTTATAATATGTGTGTTCCTTTAAAAAATAGGATCAAACCCAGTAATATAACCAATGATTATAATTCCTTATGTCATGCCAGGTTTTATTGATACTTGAATGAACCTTTGATGTTGTGAAACATTGGTATATAACTACCAAAACTATTGAAATATGACAGATTCCAAGTAACTATGTGCTGAAGTTGTTTTCTCCTTAGCATCAGCATCTAAAACTTCAAAGATTTTTGGATAAGCTTTTTAAAGCCCAAAGTCCATAAGTTGATACCCCACACCTCTTCTACATGGTATATACATTTACTAGAAGTGACCTTGATGATCGCTTGTTTTAAGTTGTCAATGCTTTAAATTTCTGGC
The DNA here is from genome assembly GCF_031769215.1 of Ylistrum balloti. Classification (NCBI taxonomy): domain Eukaryota; kingdom Metazoa; phylum Mollusca; class Bivalvia; order Pectinida; family Pectinidae; genus Ylistrum; species Ylistrum balloti. Next base: position 356,804 of record NW_026782497.1, read on the forward strand.
ACTATTACTTTCCAGCTGATAAAAAGACAGCCAGGCATACTAGGAGCTAGACGATGGTAAGTGTTACTGTTAAGTAAAAGCCTCAATACTTAAATATAAAGTTGACTGTAACAGAGTTCAGAGATTTTTATGTTTAAGTATCATCACCATACATAACTTATAGTCCAGAAAGAGGGATTTCAAAATTATCTGAATATTTCTTAAGCTATTTGGTATTCAAGCACATAACCTTTCACAAAATCATGATAGCCTGTGAAAGATATAAAGCATTTATCATTTAAGTCTTTTAAGCTGGATGCCAGTTGAGCACAACTCTGAATTTGGCTTTAGAAATATGCCATTTTTAGTTATATTAGATTTGTAACAAATATGATATATCCAAGGAAGGCAGCATGTTCAATTTCCTTTTAATGATTTCATGTGTTTCTTGTGATTTTTAAATACTGATGACAGTAGCTGGGGTTTGTCCTACCTCATTACATTACAAGGGTTATAATTTGCTATTTTCAGGTCTAACTATTCCCGGTTGTATTTAAGACATTTTAATGAGCTGGACCACGAATACAACGCAAGGTCAGTACAACAGTCACTTGGTGATCAATAATCATGTGATTTTTTGTCAGGATAACATACACTGTTATGTCATAACTTCTGCAATAAAAACTGAGTCGGTCCAGGTTTAAAATTGTTTGTGAAATAATGTAACAATATTACAGGAATGACAGTTAGCTTGTCTGAATATTTTTTAATGATTGCAGTGAAAATGTTTGAATTGAGTTAAAAACCTTTAATCATATTTCAGGTTAAACAGAGGATACCCAGCTGCAAATATGTACATGAATATCTTTACTTCTCGAATAACCATTATCATGGCCAAGTAAGTTTTGTTTAGTGTACAGGTAAACAAGTTTCATTTTTATTTAATTTTTTTACCACAGTTTATTGCATCAATCTGGTTTTCAATGTTTCTGTTTTTGTTATGCTTGATATACACACTTGAATGATATTCATCCATGAACTTTTCTATAATGTTGTTAATCTTGCACTATTAAATTTATGTAGTGAGTTCAATTATGTGATTCTTCCCCAATCTCTAACAAGTTAAATAAATCCCATTATGCATTGGCACATGTGTAATTTTCTATTTATCATATATAGCCTTTATTTCTGAGAAAAATAAGTGAAAACTCTCAAATTAGTTTTCAGGTTAGACTGATTTATGTCAACTCCAATAGGTTTCTTGAGTACAAAAACAGTCATGTGATGCCGTCAAGACTTGACCTATTTATGGTGTCACAATAGTGTTATAATACATGTGTCTTACGATGACATGGCCATGTAACATGACACAATAGGCCAGTTATGAGATAAAGAAAGTTATATAATAGTGGTAAATGATGTAGCAAAGAAAAAAAACATTTTCTGCAGAAGATTGATAATGGATTCACTCTCTGATGCTTTGTTTACATCCTGCTTGTGTTTGATTATTGTTAAATGTGTAATCATGATATATGTTTGTCAGATAAAAACTTGTGTTTTAAAGGTGATTCTGAATTGTATTACAGAAATGTTGCCTTCTTTGCTGGCTCCATACTGGCTGTACTGGTTGTCCTGTCTGTGTATGATGAAGATGTCCTTAGCGTAGAACATGTCCTCACTACCATCTCACTAGCAGGTAAGAATACAAGCATCTTGTACCATCTTGTACAGTAAAATGCGTAATGACCAACTCTGAATTGAAATATAAAAAAAAAAAATTTTTTTCTTCTTAGTAAAAGGATAATAATGTAGTAAGAATTATAAAAAGTTTTTGTGTCCCGGCTATTTTATTAATTGTTAAATCCATTACAGATGATTACCAATTTCAAATTCTGTTGAAATCTGTTTTACAGGCCTGGTTGTGACAGCATGTCGGGTCCTTATCCCAGATGAGGTAGGTACCACTGGGAAAATAATAGTATCTTATTCACAGGTGAAGTTTGTCATGATAACTCTTAGGCTAGAACTTCCTATGAGGACCATACTGACTTTTAAATGTTAGGGATCAAACCAATGAGCTCAGCTTTACTAATTCTATGTTCTGATGATTGAGCTAAAGATATGTAAGGAGTTGGTGAGCTGAAAAGAAGTTCTCCCCTGCTGAAGCGGTAGGCAGTTCTTGACCTAAAGAGAAGTTCTCTCTAGCTGAAGCTGTAGGTAGTTCTTGAGCTAAAGAGTTCTCTCTAGCTGAAACAGTTCTTGACCTAAAGTCCAGTCCAGTAGTGATATTTCTCAAACATATTCTACATAGTAACAATGATTTCTCCCTAGCACATGGTGTACTGTCCTGAGGTACTGATGAGGAACATATTGTCCCACATACACTACATCCCAGACTACTGGAAAGGCAACGCTCACACCTACAAAGTCCGGGATGAATTTGCAATCCTTTTCCAGTACAAACTTGTAAGTAGTATATTTCTGTTCCTTGTCTTTGTTGCTGATTACATTTCTTCTCTTTTTTGTAAATTGTAGGGTTTTTTGGAAAATTTTATATTACACTGAAATATCACTTGTTGGTGAATGTATGTATGATGAAGAAGTTTTCTAAAATATACATGTGCGAGTTTTTGGGTGTGTTAGATACATATTTTAGGGTAGAGATGTAATGTTATATGTTTTCTTACACCATAAAATGATAACGAAATGTTGCCACACCTGTATGCTGAAGATTAAATTATTCTTTCACAATTCAGACAAGGACAACAGACTTCATAGTAGACAAAGATTTTAAACAATGCTGACTCTGAATATCGTGAAGTATACCTAAAATTAATTGCCAATTTGTGTGAGATTTATAAAAAATAATCCCACATTTTTTTTATATTATCTCTCAAGATACTCTTTAAAAAATACAAAAAAAAAAACAATTCTACAAATTTCATACATAATTTTATGGAATGTGTTTCAAGATCCTATATATGTTGCTTACATTATAACAGTCCTATCTACTAGAGGAGCTGCTTAGTCCTCTCGTCACACCTTTCATCTTGTGTCTGTGTCTCAGACACAAGGCGCTGGAGATCGTGGACTTCTTCCGAAATTTTACTGTCACAGTAGTGGGAGTTGGAGATGTTTGTTCTTTTGCTCAGATGGATGTTAGAAAACATGGCCATCCAGAGGTGAGAGGTCACTCAGCTACTGGGAGTTACATTGATTATTTTGGTATACTGACTTTGAGGATTGTGGTCCATTCCTGCCTGTACGGAGTTATGTCCCTTTGGTGATTTTGGATACCCAATTTTGGCCAAACTTAAGCATGTAGTAAAGCTATAGAAGAAGTAGAGAGTCACCATTCATTTTCAATTCTTTGTGAGAGATCAATAGATAGTATAGGTTTTCATAACTGTAGACACTTGATGAAACTTATTTAGAATTGTGATGCACAGATAAATATATATATCAACCAGCTGATTTTACGAAAGTAATTTCATTGATACTGTTAACACATGAAAAATATCTGTTTTAGTTTGATTGATATTGAAAACATATTAGTGGTCCTCACTTAAAAAAACATTACATGGAGAGATAAAATGGACTTTAAATTTATCGTTTATTCATAGACAAAGTCTTTCAATGTTCTATAATAATAAATAGCACTTACAGTTGTCTATAATGCTTTTAGAACTGGTTTATTTTATATAGTGGGCCCACAAAGTAGATACAGAGGCAAACCAGTACAACCAGGCAGAAGATGGCAAGACAGAATTATCCCTAATGCACTTCCATGTAAGTATACATTGTATATTCAGTATCACAGGGTTGATTTCTGGTGTCTGGCCTAGTTGTAACTAGTTAACAGGTGATTTGGTGTTATTCCATCGTTAGCAACGGTGTCCTTACATTAGTGTCAATGTATACTCGTAATAATGAATTGTTTTCTGAGGATTCAGTGTTGCTGGGTATTTCATTATTATCCTTAATGACCTTGAATAAATTGAAATTAAATGCTCCATGATTATTACCAACAATAGTAATACAACACAGAAAATGTCATGCAAACCCATGCATGTTTGCTGTTCCAGTTTAAGAAAAGCTCTTCCATAGCATTTCTGTAGCATTTCCTTAGCACTTGTGTTTTTCGGTTTCAGCTTTATTTAGTTTGAATTGTTTTGTCCAAGTGCAGTTGAGTTTATTTGTCTATTATTGTTAATCCATGATTTAAGTAGACCATGAGATGGGAATTATGTCCGAGTGGAAAAGTACTGTAAAATAAGTGATACATTGCCTATATACTTAAAAGGGCTATTCTTAAATTGTATGCGTGTAGGACTTAAATCAAATTTGTCATCGATATCTGATTTAGGTGAGGTAAAAGGTATTCATTATTCTTGGTATGTTTTTATCACAGCTAACAAACCCTGAATGGAAACCCCCAAACACAGGTGGAACTTTTATACAGACAGTCCGAGAGGAAGGTGAGTCTACTTTGTCATTGTTGAAATTGTAGTGTCAGTCCATCATATATTGGATTGAATTCTACAATTTGAAAATTTAATCAAATACATCTTGATGCCACTTATTCAGAAGATTTTTTTTATGGATTTTGTGAGTTAGTTGTTAATTTAGAAAAGAAAACCATTGCTATTTTTGGGGAAAAATTTGAAATCTACAAACTTTTCTGACTTGAAGTAGTACTTGATCCCTCTGAATCACAGTGATCTATCACACAGATATTACTGTATCAAAATTTTACATAGTGATTTTTTTCACAGGGATATCAAATAGCATGTGATACATAAATATACTTAGGTAATGTCAATTTTGATATATAGATTATGCATTTTATATTATAGTATAGGATTATCAACATCCAAAACAGTTCTTATATATATAAATTATGCATTTCTTGGATGTTACAAATCCTGTATTTACCTGTAATATGTTTATTATATACTAAGGATCTCTCCTGAATACATTGTGGTATCCATCCAGGAACTAGGCACAATCTGAGACTTTAAGGGAGTTTTTTATGCATTCTAGAGCATATACTTGCCACTTTGTCCTTCCATCAGTCTGTCTGTCTGTCATAATTTTTTCCAGATCATATCACAACAACTATAAGAGATATCAGCATGAAACTTCGTAGTAGATAGGTCTCAATAAGGAGAAGTTTATTGTACAAGAATCATAACTCCCTTTTGCATACTTAGCCCTTTGGAATTAGCGTTTGTTCTTTGAACATCCATTAGGTCTACCAATTCTCTTGTTCTTTATATCCGACGTTTCCTGTACAGACAGTCTATTAAGTAGATATTGAGTGACTTTATTATCTATAATCAATAATGATTGACTATTGATTTCAGTCTCACTCTCCAGATTGTTAAGAGGTGAAGCTCTCATTATGGTATGGACAAAATCTGATTAAGTTGATTTAACTCTCCAGTCAAATATGTCAAGAGGTGAAGCTCTCATTATGGTATGAAGTAATGAGATAAAAGTTTCTGATATAATTTTTGCTTATTGCTATCAAAATGTAAAAACAAATTATATATAGAACTGGTATTAGTAGACAACAGCATAGTATGTGTTTATGTTTAAATTATGTATGTCTAGACCATAATTTTTCAGATGATTTACAAATCTGCTTTTAAGTAATATTGCTTGAATGGAACATGTATCAGTTGATAAAATAATTGCATTTATATGTGAACAATCTGTAATCTGAAGTTCAAAAGTCTTGGGGAGGGGGAAACAATAGTTTGACTAAAGTTGACCAGAATTGACTGAAGCAGTCTTCAATTATCGGTGCTAAAAAAAGTTATTCTTAGAAACTGTTATAATGAAAAATTGA